>NC_081861.1:89158664-89458664 GCF_963259705.1 Myotis daubentonii | reverse complement strand
TGGATTTTACTTAGGGGTAATAAAAATGTTTTGGAATTTGATAGAAGTGGTGTTGCATAGTATTGTGAATATACTAAATGCCATCGGATTGTTCACTTTGAAATAGTGTTATGTGTTGATTTATGGTGTCAGCTTGCTATAGTGTGCTATCATAACTTCCTAACTGGATAAGTCAAGGTGGGTAGTCAACAAAATTTTTTTAAATAGTATTATGTGTCAATGGCGGGGGGGAGAGGACATATGTAATACTTTCAACAATAAAGATTTTAAAAATAGTGTTATGTGAATTTCACCTCAATTTTTATTTATTTTAATTTTTGTGTGTGTGTGTGTCACTCCTCACCTGAGGATATTTTTCCATTGATTTTTAGAGAGAGTAGAGGGGGAAAGACACAGAGAGAAACATCAATGTGAGAGAGACACCTCAATTGGTAGCCTTCTGCACGGGGATTGAGCCTGCAAATGAGGTATGTGCCTTTGACCAGAATCGAACCTGGGGCCCTTCTGTCTGTGGGCCAATGCTCTATCCACTGAGCAAAACGGGTAGGGCTCAGTTTTCAAAAAGGCAACTAACAGAGACATGTCAATTCAGTGTAATCTATTATCCTGGACTAGACTTTTTTTTTCTATAAAGGGCTTTAGTGCTATAAATGGTAAAATTTGAATAAGATCTGTAGGTTAGATAGGGGTATTGTATTGATGTTAATTTCCTGATTTTGATAATTGTACTGTAGTTATATTAAGAGAATGTCCTTGCTTTTAGGAAAAATGGTCTGAAATATTTAGGGGCAGAAGGGCATTATGTCTATAATTTGCATGATCCAGAAATAAATGGGGGAAAGAAGGTAGGCAGGAGAGAAGAAAGGAGGAAAAGGAGGAGGGATAGGAAGAGAGGGTGGAATAATAAAGCAAATGTGGTAAGTAAAATTTTCCATTTGGGAAATCTGGATGAAAAATATAAGGTAATTATATATAGGGTGTCCCCCAAAATGTATACAGACATTTTGAATAATTATAAAGGCAGTGTTTATTAAAATATATTTCATTTTCTATTTAAAAAATATGTTTTTATTGATTTCAGAGAGAGGAAGGGAGAGGGAGATAGGAATAGAAACATTAATGATGAGAGAGTATCATTGATCGGCTGCTTCCTGCATGCCCCCTACTGGGGATGGAGTCCACAACCCGGGTATGTGCCCTGATCAGGAATCAAACCATGACCTCTTGGTTAATGGGTTGCTCAACCACTGAGTCACACCGGCTGGGCAAAATATATTTCATTTTCAAAACTGAGCTACCAGCTATTAAAGTGTGTATACATTTTGGAGGGACACCCTTATACCAGGGGTGGGGAACCTTTTTTCTGCCAAGGGCCATTTGAATATTTATAACATCATTCACAGGCCATACAAAATTATCAACTTAAGAATTAGCCTTCTCGGAGAACCAAGATGGCGGCATAGGTTAACGCCGGAGTTTGCTGCTTTGAACAACTACTTCAAAAGTGAAACCAAAAAACGGAAGGGACATCACCCAGAACCACAGGAACGCTGGCTGAGTGGAAGTCCTACAACTAGGAGGAAAGAGAAACGCATACGGACACTCAGAGGAGGCGCAGTGCTGAAGTCAAATTCTGAGGTGCGGAGTGCGCGGAGCGGGCTGGCGGCGGAGGGCGCGGTTGTTGTTTTCAATCGGGAGGGAGTCGCAGACTCTGAGCACCAGATCCGGGCGAGTCTTTAGGGACCCAGACTCAAACGGGAGAAGCGGGACTGTCTGGCTTCGGTCAGAGCGAGTGCAGCTTTCTCTCCGAGCTTTGCAGTGGGTGCTGGGACTCAGAGAGGCAGAGCCCCTGGGGACAGGACTGAGAGCCGCCATAACTGCTCTCTCCGGCCCACCCTGTTGATCCTGTGCGACCCGCCCTGCCCAAGCCCTGCACAGAGGCATTTGCCGGATAGCCTCAGGCAAAGGCTAGATTAGCACGTCCCTAGAGGACAGAAGTTCTCTCACTGCTGACACAGCTGATTCGCATAGCCACTTGGCCTGGAGGTCAAACCCTCCCTGGAATTAGCTACAACAATCAAGATTTATCTATAAGACTGCGAACAAAGACCACTAGGGGGTGCACCAAGGAAGCATAACAAAATGCGGAGACAAAGAAACAGGACAAAATTGTCAATGGAAGAAATAGAGTTCAGAACCACACTTTTAAGGTCTCTCAAGAACTGTTTAGAAGCTGCCGATAAACTTAATGAGATCTACACGAAAACTAATAAGACCCTCGATCTTATATTGGGGAACCAAGTAGAAATTAAGCACACACGGACTGAAATAACGAATATTATACAGACGCCCGACAGCAGACCAAAGGAGCGCAAGAATCAAGTCAATGATTTGAAATGCGAGGAAGCAAAAAACATCCAACCGGAAAAGCAAATTGAAAAAAGAATCCAAAAATGCGAGGATAGTGTAAGGAGCCTCTGGGACAGCTTCAAGCGTACCAACATCAGAATTATAGGGGTGCCAGAAGATGAGAGAGAGCAAGATATTGAAAACCTATTTGAAGAAATAATGACAGAAAACTTCCCCCACCTGGTGAAAGAAATGGACTTGCAGGTCCAAGAAGCGCGGAGAACCCCAAACAAAAGGAATCCAAAGAGGACCACACCAAGACACATCATAATTAAAATGCCAAGAGCAAAAGATAAAGAGAGAATCTTAAAAACAGCAAGAGAAAGAAACTCAGTTACCTACAAGGGAATACCCATACGACTGTCAGCTGATTTCTCAACAGAAACTTTGCAGGCCAGAAGGGAGTGGCAAGAAATATTCAAAGTGATGAATAGCAAGAACCTGCAACCAAGATTACTTTATCCAGCAAAGCTATCATTCAGAATTGAAGGTCAGATAAAGAGCTTCACAGATAAGGAAAAGCTAAAGGAGTTCATCACCACCAAACCAGGATTATATGAAATGCTGAAAGGTATCCTTTAAGAAGAGGAAGAGGAAGAAAAAGGTAAAGATACAAATTATGAACAACAAATATGCATCTATCAACAAGTGAATCTAAGAATCAAGTGAATAAATAATCTGATGAACAGAATGAACTGTTGATTATAATAGAATCAGGGACATAGAAAGGGAATGGACTGACTATTCTTGGGGGGGAAAGGGGTGTGGGAGATGTGGGAAGAGACTGGACAAAAATCGTGCACCTATGGATGAGGACAGTGGGTGGGGAGTGAGGGCGGAGGGTGGGGCGGGAACTGGGAGGAGGGGAGTTATGGGGGGGGAAAAAGGAACAAATGTAATAATCTGAACAATAAAGATTTAATTAAAAAAAAAAAAGAATTAGCCTTCTATATTTGGTCAAACATTTAATTAACTCATCCTTAATGTTTTGGCAGGTCCAGACGAAATGATTTTGGGCTAGTCGTTCCCTACTCCTGCTGTACTGGTATACTATAAGCCCCTCAATTATGATGGTTCAACTTACAATTTTTTTTATTTTACAATGGTGCGAAAGTGATGTGCATGATAATTTACATGAGAAATTCAACTCTTTATTATAAAATAGGCTTTGCATTAGATGACATTGCCCAACACTAGACTAAGATAAGTGTTCTCAGCACATTTAAGATAGGCTAGACTAAGCTATGATGTTTGTTTTGGTAGGTTAATTATATTAAATGGAATTCACTGACACTGTGTGTATTCAAGCTCTGAAATTTTTGCCAGAATTATTCTAACTGATCTTTAAACTTCCAGTTTTGCCTCCTCTACCAATCCAGTTTTCACATGACCACCAGAGTGAGTTCTCTTAAATGGAATTTAACCATGAGTGCTCTACTTAAAATCTAACTGATCTTCCTGACTTAGATTGTTTCCCTCCAATCCATTTTCTACACTGCCACCAGGATGGCTCTTTCTAAAATATACATGTTGTTATAGAACTTCTCTGCTTAAAACCCTGCCATGATTCTCCATTGGCCCATGTTGATCTTTGCAGCCTCATTTCTTGCTACTCCATTACAGAATCCTTACACAGTAATAACATACTACTTGGTCTCCCCAAATACTATACTTATGCACACTACTGTGCTTATCTATACACTGCTCCCTCTGCCTGGAACATACCCCCTGCACCATCAAATTTTTCTTATACTCTATATCTTCACAACATAGTATACAAGCAGTGGCATTGTGAATATACAATTATTTTTCAAAAACTCTGGCTGTGAAGGCTGAGCATCTGTTGTCAATTAAAAATTTTGAAATCAGATATTCTGAAATCTGCTAATATACACAGCAGAAAGGTATCCCCTAATTAAACAAAGCCATTCTCCCAACATTTTGTCATTGGCCATCTTCTGTTTTTCTGGTACTATTTTTCCCCTTTGAAATGACTTCAAATACTACCTATTATAATTATCTCTATTTCTATTTTTAATATATTTTTATTGATTTCAGAAAGGAAGGGAGAGGGAGAGAGACAGAAACATCAATGATGAGAGATAATCATCAATCAACTGCCTCCTGTACACCCTCTTCTGGGGATCAAGCCTGCAACCTGGGCATGTGTCCCAACTGGGAATTGAACATGATCTCCTGGTTCATAGGTCAACAATGCTCAACCACTGAGCCACACAAGCCAGGCTCTATCTCTACTTTTAATATTTTTCCCAAGTTCAGACCACTGGAAGTTATCCTACAGCACATTGGTGCTCTTTTAATTGCTCCCCTAGTCATTTTTTTCTCTATGTGTTTAATTTTGGATAGTTCCCATTGCCGCGTTTTCATGTTCAGTAATATTTTCTTCAGTAATGTCTAATCTGTTAATCAGATCAAGTGTATTTTTCTCATATATTGTATTTATTTTATCTAGAAGTTTAATCTGTCTTTTTTATATCCTCCATGTCTCTCCTCAACACAATCATATTTCCTCTACCTTATTGAACAAATAGTGTATATTCATAATAGCTGTTTTAATTCCTTATCTATTAATTCTATTATCTGTGTTATTTCTGGGTCTGTATCTGTTGATGGATTTGGCTCATATTTTCCTGCTTTGTATACTTGGTCATATGTTATTGGATGCACAGCATTGTGGATCTTATGCTATTTGGTGCTGGATTTTTTTTCTTTATTGTTTCTTTAAATACTTATGAGATTTGTTCAGGATAGAGTTAAGTTATTTAGAAACAGTTTAATAATCCTTTCAAGGCTTTCTCTTAAGTTTCGTTAGGCAGCACTAGAGCAACCTTTAGTCTAGAACAAATATGTCACCACTACTGAATGAAAGGGTTAAAGAGAATAAAACAGGACAGAGAAAATTCATTGTGCTTAGCAGAATTCTTGCAAAAAGCTTGCAGTCTTGAACACAGCACAGCTCAGATAACCAGAAGACATCTGGCATGGGAGGAATGAAGAACCAGACCCTTATGTCAGCCGAACTGCTTGCAGCCAGCAATAGCTGATAAAAGACTTGCCCCTCCCTTCACTCTCCACTGATTCCTTTCTGTGTCTGCACCCAGGCACCTGAAATAAAAGCTTCTTTGATACATTACAGCCTCATGTCATTGGTGCGCGACCCCGGCCCACTCCAAACCTTTCACTGAGGAAATACTCTTCTCCTTCTTTCTCTTTCTCTTTCTCTTCCTCTTTCTCTTTCTCTTTCTCTTTCTCTTTCTCTTTCTCTTTCTCTTTCTCTTTCTCTTTCTCTTTCTCTTTCTCTCTCTCTTTCTCCTCCTTCTCCTTCTCTCTCTCTCTCTCTCTCTCTCTCTCTCTCTCTCTCTCTCTCTCATTCTCTTTATGTGCAAATTTCTCCTCTTTGGTATTGTGTCCTGTGAATTTTAGCCACTTCAGCCTTCCTGAATTCTCAGCTGTCTCCTAAATGGAGAGAATGCAGAGAAACTATTAAGCTCTAGCTAGGCTCCCTCTCTCTTAACTGTTGCTTCATATATTTGTCCAGTTTTGTAGTTTTTATTTTTAAAAAGCAATTTTTAATTGACAAGTTAGAGACACACAGAACAACAGAAACAAGACAGTCCCAAGACATCAGAGTGTAACATTATAGCACACAAATTAATATTCTTCACCTTCAGCCTCTCACACTATCTCTGAAGTTTGCTCAAGGACAGCCATGTCCTCATGAGCCTCAGAAAACTTTCCTTCCTCCATGCCCTCACCCACATACCAGTGAAAAAGGCACGTTTGACATACATCAGGTCAAACTTGTGGTCCAGGTGAGCTCAGGCCTCAGCAACAGTGTGGTGTTGCTAAGCATGCATATGGCTCGCTGTACTTTAGCCAGGTTTTCACCAGGTACCACAATGGGAGGCTGGTCATTAATGCCAACTTTGAAGCCAGTATGGCATCAGTTCACAAACTGGACAGTACTCTTGGTCTTGATGGTGGCAATAGCAGCATTGACATCTTTGGGGACCACATTACCACAGTATAATAGGCAGAAAGCTATGTATTTACCATGGCAGGGACCACATTTCACCATCTGGTTGGCTGGCTCAAGGCATACATTGGTGATGTCTTCTACAGAAGGCTGTTCATGGTTGGCTTTCTCAATAGAGATGACAGGGACATATGTGGCCAGAGGGAAGTGGATTCAGGTATAGGGTACCAGGTTGATCTGGAATTCTCTCAAAGCAACATTCAGGGCTCCATCAAATTTGAGGAAAGCAGTAATAGAGGACACAATCTGGCTAATAAGGCAATTAAGGTTAGTGTGATTTGGGCTCTCAAAATCAAGGTTTCTATGACAGATGTCATATATGGCTTCATGATCAACTATGAAGGTATAATCAGAGTGCTCCAGGGTGGTGTGGGTGGTGAGGATGCAGTTGTAGGGCTTAATTATGGCTGTGGAAACCTACGGGGATGGGTAAATGGAAGACTCTAGCTTGGACTTCTTACCATAATTGACAGAGAGCTATTCCACCAGGAGGGAGGTGATCCCAGAACCAGTTCCCTAACCAAAGCTGTAGAAAACGAAGAAGCCCTGAAGACCTGTGCACTGATCAGCCGGTTTCCAAATTAGGTCCAGGACGAGGTCAGTTATCTCCTTGCCAATGGTGCTGTGTCCATGGGCATAGTTATTGGCAGCATCTTCCTTGCCTGTGATGAGCTGCTCAGGATGGAAGAACTGGCGGTAGGTACCAGTGCAAACTTCATCAATGACTGTGAGTTCTAGGTCTACAAACACTGCCCTGGGCACATGCTTGCTAGTGCCTGTCTCACTGAAGAAGGTGTTGAAGGAGTTATCTTCTCTTCCCTCCCAATGGTCTCATCACTTCGCATCTGGCTGGATGCTGTTTCCAGGCAGTAGAGCTCCCAGCAGGCATTGTAGACCTGGACATCAGCCTGGCCAATGTGAATGGAGATGCACTCATGCATAACTAAGACTTATAGGGCTCTGGGAGCTGGAGGAGGCAAGGGGACGGTGACAAGGACCTCCTATGGACAGACTAGCAAGGAGTCTGGGGAAGGAGTCTAGTTTAGTAGCCGTTTAAGGGCAAAGGGTAAATCCAGTTATTCCATTGAAACCAGAAGCATAAGTCCTTACCCTTTTTTGCTGTTGTTAATCTTCACCCAAGGATATTTTTCCATTGATTTTTCGAGAGAGTGGAAGGGATGGGGAGAGACAGAGAGAAACATCAATGTGAAAGAGACATATTGATTGGTTGCCTCCCGCATGCACCCCAACCAGGGCCGGGGATTGAGCCTGCAACCGAGGTACGTGCCCTTGACTGAAATCGAACCCAGAACCACAGGCTGAAGATCTATCCACTGAGCCAAACCAGCTAGGGCAGTCCTTACCATTTTGAAAAGATCACTGTATCTACTCTGAAAAATAAATGTAGAAGGACAAAAGTGGAAGCAGAGAGAATAGGCTATCAAAATAAACAAGTAGAATTTATCAACTTGGACTGGTATGGTAGCAGTAGAAATGGAGATAGATTCTAGGTGCATTTTTGTTTGTTGTTTGTGAGTAGCAAGTGGGTCTGTTACTTACCACTAAACCTTTAGCACAGTAACTGGACGACAGTAGATGTTTAATAAACAAAGGTAATATGTCACCCCCAGTGACTTGATCAAACATAAATAATACATGGTCACTGTCCACAAGAAACTAACAATCTACTGTTGAAAAAAAAGATTTGATTATACTACTTTGTTGGCTCATACAGCTTTTGATGGCTCCTCGTTACTTACAAAATAAAGTCAAAACTCCTTAGTACACCATGCAAGGATCTCCTTGACAAATTTCTTTCTTTCTAGCACATCTGCAACTGCATCTCTACCCTGCCAAACTCTCGCACTCTAATCTCACCAAGTAAATAAGTGTTGAGTGAAGAAATAAATGGCATTATAATATATATATATTATACACACAGTTCCAGTATTGTCTAGTTCCTGATTGTATCTTAGGAAGATGACAAATTCAGAGAATCAGCATCTGACACCAAGCCACAGCTATTTCGAACTTTCAATAATTCAGAATAGATTATTTACCCTAAAAATTGGCTCCTCTTCTCAAACATCCCTTTCTCATTAGTGGTACCACAATTCTTCCAGTCTTTCAGGTAAAGCCTTGGCCTCATCTTTGGATACAGTTTCAAAAATAGATCTCTCATTTATTCCATCATGATGTGTTTCATTTACACATCCTTCTTCAGTGCTATTGGGGCCACTACCATCCAGGATCTCATTGCTTCACACATGGATTACTATGACAGATTCCTAGCTGGTCTCCCTTTATTGTTTCCCAGTAAATCTGATACACAGCTGTTGGAAAAATCTTCCTAAAGCACAACTTTCATCAGGCCACTCTCCTTCTTTGTCAGGTTCCAAAGTCCCATTCCCCCTTTTCAGACCTGGAAAAGGTGCAGATGGGGTTCCAGGAAAGCCAAAAGCAGGCTAGTGTCCAGAGCTTCTGTTCTATGTTGCAGCTTGGTGTAGCTCAGCATCCAAACTAATTAAAGTCCATTAGTCCATGTGTGAAGTCCCACATGACCATAAGCCACATGGGTGCAGGGGAGTTTCTCCCCTGTCACAGAGCCAGGAACAGAGAGAGAGAGAGAGAGAGAGAGAGAGAGAGAGAGAGATATTAACTTTTTGAAGAACCTCAACAGAGACTTTTAAGCAAACAAATGATAGTAACAATAGCAAAGTATAGAAGAAAACTGGAATGGAGAAGAGATAGGAGGGAGGAAGACCACAGAGGTGGCTATTGTAGTAAGAGTAGATAAGGGTTTTGAATTAAAAAGAGGTTAGAGCCCTAGCCTGTGTTGCTTGCTGGTTAGAGCATCAGCCTATGCATGGAAGGGTCCTATTCCTGGTCAAGGGTACATACCTGGATTGTGGGCTTGCTCCCTACTCCCTGGTCAGGGCGCATGTGGGAGGCAACCTATTGATGTGCCTCGTATCGGTATTTCTCTCTTTCCCTCCCTCCCCTTCCTTCCCTCCCTCCCTTTCACTCTCTCTGAAAAGCAATGGAAAAAAATATCCCCAGGTGAGAATTTTTCTAAAAAAGAGTCTAGAGGAGAGGTAAAATAACAGTGTGTGTAATGTTGTTCAGGGTCATAAATAGGGATAATTCAAGGAGATGACAGTGAATTTGCTAGCTTAGAAATCCAGAGGGATGGTGCCCAGCTCATGTGGCTCAGTGGTTGAGCATTGACCCATGAACGAAGAAGTCCCCAGTTCGATTCACAGTCAGGGCACAATGCCCAGTTTGTGGGCTCAATCCCCAGTGGGGGCATGCAGGAGGCAGCCAATTTATGTCTCTCTCTTATCAATGTTTCTATCTCTCCATCCCTCTCCCTTCCCTTCTCTCTAAAATCAATAAAAACATATTTTTTAAAAAGAGAGGGAGAGAGAAAACCAGAGTGATGGTGACATTAACTGAAACTGAGAACATAAGATAGCAAAGAAGCTTAAGAAAGGAGTAGAGCACAACGGTTAAGAGCATTGTGTCTATAGCCAGACTTCTTGGGTTCAAATTCAGACATAGCTACTAACTAGCTGTGTGACCGTTGGCATGTTACTTACCTTTCCATGTGTCAATTTCCTCATCTGGAAAATGGAGATAATATATCACTTCATCAACTTGTGAGAAATAAAATGAGTTAAATATATAAATCATTTAGAATAGTACTGAACTTGTAGTAAATGCTAAATAAACATCCCTACTGTTAATTTTTATTATTGTTGATGATAATGCTATTTGAGGTGAAAATCTAAGTCTGAGGGGCTAAGTCTAAAACCTTTAGGGAAAATAGTCCAGTAGGCAGTTAGAAATTCTAAATTGAATCTTGAAAGAAAAGGGTACTTAAAGTCATTGGTGTAGATGAGATTTCTCACATAAAATGTATAAGTTAAGACCAAAAAAGAACCAAGGATAGAAATCTCCTTCCTGGACTATCCTTAACCCATCCTCTAAATATTCCCTTGGGTACCAACCTTAGTCTATTCCCCTTGTTATAATCTCCCTAAGCAATCTCATACATTCCCATGCTTTTAAATATTACCTATCTATTTTCTGCTTTATCTCTCCTGTGAGCTTCAAATTCTTATATCCCTTTGCCTAATGAACACCTCTTCTTTAATGTCCCTGAACATGTCTCAAACTAAACTTATTGTCACCCTGACCACCAAACCTGTTCCTCCTATATTCTCTATCTTAGTTGGTAGTATTGTTTTCCTTCCAGGTCAAGCAAGAAACCTGGAAGTCATCCTCTTGATCAACTGCCACCACCAACATGTACATATCTTACTTCTCACTAATGTTTTATTCTACTCTTCTAAAGATATCTAGAATCCATCCTCTCCAACCCTACAAGTGCCCTAGTTCAAACTCTCATCATCTTGTACATAGCATAACAATTGAATCCTCACCTGTCTCCCAGCCTTGGATCTTGGCCAATTCCCATTTTATTCTCATCCACCATAGTTATCTGCTTAAAATGAAATTCTATTACATTTTCTTAAAACCTATTTGAGCCTTAACTGGTTTGGCTCAGTGGATAGAGCATCGGCCTGTGGACTGAAGGGTCCCAGGTTCGATTCCGGTCAAGGGCATGTACCTTGGTTGCAGGCACATCCCCAGTAGGGGGTGTGCAGGAGGCAGCTGATCGATGTTTCTCTCTCATCAATGTTTCTAACTCTCTATCCCTCTCCCTTTCTCTCTGTAAAAAAAAAATCAATAAAAATATATTTTTTTAAAAAAGAAAAAAATCTATTTGAAGCCCTACAAGGCTCTTCCCCAATAACCACAGCACTGATGGGGGTAGCAGTCCCCAGCAGTCCTAGCCCTTACCTGCCTTATCCTCATCTTCAGTCACTTGCCACTTGCTACTTCTCAGTGTTATCCAAAGTTCAACAAAGTCAGAGAAGTAAGCAGCAGTACTGACCTACTTGAAGTCTCCTTTGTTAGAGTAGGAGAGGTAGAAGACATCTTGTAGTGTGTTGAGAAGAGAACAAACGGGAGGTAAGTAAGGGCAGTGTCAATGTTTTGACAAATTTATCCAAAAAAATCAGAGTGAAAGGAAAGAGGGCAATTATAGTTTTAAATAGGCAGAACATTTTTTTCTGGATTGAGGATTTGAGTATATTTGTCAATAGGAAAGAAGGAAATAATAGAGAGGAAAAGAATGAATATACAGGGGAAAAGGATAGTTGATGGAACAAGGTCATGGAGAAATAGAGAGGAGGCCATCAAGAGCAAGATAGAGAGTGCTTTTTCTTATTTCTTATATTGTTTAACTTTTCATAAGCCTGTATCATTTTTGTAAACCATCAAATTCATTGCTTTAAGTAAGAAAAAAATGGTAGAAGAGTGAGCCTTAGACAGGAAGGCCTGAGTCTGAAGAGAAAAGTATAAAGATGGGGGTCACCATTAGTCATCTTGGAAGTAGAGAGAGAAAATTTCTCGCTCAATGACCAGTGTGTTCTCTGAAGTAGAAGACAGGTTCACAAGACAGTAAGAAGGCGCCAGTAGAAAACTTAAGAAAAATGGCAAGTTCTCAGAAGAGGTAAACGGGAGAGTGAGAAAGAGTTGACAACAGATAAGTAAAAGCCTTCAGAACAGTACAGCAAAACCAGCTGAGTTTGGGAATGCTAATTTTGCAGTAGCTCCAATCTTCAGGACTATGATATTTACTCCAGCAATGCTGAGCATATCAGGATCATAAGGGGTGAGGGAACATGGCTGAATTTACACAGCACTTGGGATAAGTTGAGCTGTGTAGGGAGAGTTAACCTTAATACAAAATACATGGAGACTTCCAGCCAAGATGGTGGTGTAGGTAAGCGCGGTGCTCACCTCCTTGCATAACCACATCAAAATCACAACTAAACTACAGAACAATCATCATTCATAACTGCCTGAAATTAAGCTGAATGGAAGTCCTTCAACTACGAAATTAAAGAAGAAGCCACATCAAGACTGGTAGGAGGGATGGAAGGGTGAAGGGGTGGAAGGGCTGGTCCCACACCCACATGTGGCAGATAAAAATCAGGAGGGATACCTTGGCTGTAGAGGTCCCCCCTGAAGAGCAAGGGATCCCAGTCCCACACCACACCCCACCCCCCCAGCCCAGGATTCCAGTCCCAGGAAGAGAAGTCCCCATACATCTGGCTGTAAAAACCAACAGGAATTGAGGCTGAGGTAGCTGGAGTCCCAGGCAATTCCCCTTAAAGGGCCTGTGCACAGAGTTACTCAGATTCACTCCCCCTGAGCTCCAGTGTGGGGACAGCAGCTTGAAAGACACCAGAGACATATGGGGAAGAACTAAATTGTTTGGTATCAGGGCAAGAGCTGGAGAGGCAACTTTCTCCCAGACAGATGTAATGACAGAGGCCATTGTTCCTTTGATGAGCCCTTCTCCCAGAGAGCCAGCAGACAGGTGCCATATCTGAGACTCCATCAACTTGGCTGACACTGTTTCTCCACCATGGTGACTCCCTGATGCCCTGCCCCACCCAACTTTCAGGCCCACCCAAGCTGTTTCCAGTGGTTTTAACATAGGAATGGACTATCTTGGCTCAGGCTTCAGATTTTCCTAAAATCTCTCAAATGAGCAGCAACTGGCCTTAGCGAGCGCCATAACTCTAGCTAAGTGACCCCAGGCCTGGCACTAGCAGCAACCAGTCTTGGTTCACAGCTTGATCTTGCCTGGGAAGCTCCAAGCCCAGCACAAGAAGCAGCCATCTGCAAATTGCTTTGTAATTTATGCCAGGTGGCTCCAGGCAGAATACAGGTGAAGTCTGACCTTGGCCTGTACCTTGTGGGAGGACCCAGAGCCAGGTGCCATATCTCAGACAGCTTCAGACCACTGTGAAGCACCACCTCCATAAGTGACACACTCAAGGACAGACTCAGTGGGTACCAGAGCCCTGCTTAAGTAAGTCCTACACTGTGTGGTGGGTCTCTGTCATAACTGATCTTCCAAAGTGGTTGGAGGTTGGTGGTCATTGGTCACAGCCAGTCCTTGCAGCTGATCAGCTTGGGATAGGTTGATCCCTCCCATTGATGTGCCAACAGCAATCAAGGCTCAACTACAACAGGAGGGTGTACAGTCCACATGAGGGTGCACCTTGAGTGCCCAGCTGGGGTGATCAGGAGGTTGTGCCACTGGACCCTGTAGGACACCTACTACATTGGGCCATGCTACTAAGCCTGGGAGATGTAGCAGCTCTACCTAATATGTAAAAACAAACACAGGGTGGTGGCCAAAGTGAGGAGACAAAGAAACATGTCCCAAATGAAAGAATAGAACAAAACTCCAGAAAAGGAACTTACCAAAATGGAGACAAGCAATCTACTAGATGCAGAGCTCAAAACACTGGCTATAAGGATGCTAAAGGAACATAGTGAGGACCTCAACAGCATTAAAAAGAGCCAGTTATCCCAGCGTGGTTCAGTGGTTGAGTGTCGACCTATGAACCAAGAGGTAACGATTTGATTCCTAGTTGGGACACATGCCCAGGTTGTGGGCTTGAGCCTTAGTGCTTGCCTTGCAGGATGCAGCTGATCAATGATTCCCTCTCATCATTGATGTTTCTGTCTCTCTTTTCCTCTCCCTTCTTCTCTGAAATCAATAAATATATAAATATATAAATATATATTTTAAAAAGACCCAGTTAAAAATGAAGGCTACACTAACTGAAATAAAGAATAATTTATAGGGAATAAACAGTAGAGTAGATGAAGCTGAGAATCAAATCAACAATTTGGAACATAAGGAAGCAAAAAACACCCAATCAGAACAACAAAAGGAAAAAAATAATTTAAAAAATGAGGATAATGTAAGGACTCCCTGGGACATCTTCGAGTATACCAACATTCACATCATGGGGGTGCTGGAAGGAGAAGAGACAGAGCAAGAAATTGAAAACATTTGAAAAAATGACAGAAATTGTCATTATTTTCCTAACTTGGTAAAGGAAACAGACATACAAGTCTAGGAAACGCAGAGATCCCAAACGAGATGAACGCAAAGAGGCCCTTGTTGTATATATTATACTTTCAAATATTTTGTAAGGACCCTTGACTGGAGGGTTTTCACATGAGAAGAAAAAAAAATACTAGTTGTGCTTGCTCTTATATTCATAACCCAGCTCTTAAAAATGGTTCCCCTAGAGCAGTGATGGCGAACCTTTTGAGCTCGGTGTGTCAGCATTTTGAAAAACCCTAACTTAACTCTGGTGCTGTGTCACATATAGAATTTTTTTAATATTTGCAACCATAGTAAAACAAAGACTTATATTTTTGACACGCGTGTCATAGGTTCGCCATCACTGCCCTAGAGCCATGGTCAGCAAACTGTGGCTCGCGAGCCACCTGCGGCTCTTTGGCCCCTTGTGTGTGGCTCTTCCTAAGCCTTAGGAGTACCCTAATTAAGTTAATAACAATGTACCTACCTATATAGTTTAAGTTTTAAAAATTTGGCTCTCAAAAGAAATTTCAGTCATTGTACTGTTGATATTTGGCTCTGTTGACTAATGAGTTTGCCGACCACTGCCCTAGAGGTAACAGCTTCACCCAAAAACTTCTTGTAGTAGCTCTGATAAATACACAATCTTCCATTGAAGTGATCCTGGCCTTAATATAATGTTACTTTTTCAGGTCATTTTGGTGAAACCAAAAAGGTTTGTAATTTCCTGCCTACATGCTTCCCCAAATTATCAGTTTTCCCAAACTGATATTAGTGTTAGTTTTAGGTGCTAAAACTACTACTAAAACCCTCTGGTGTCCATTAAACATACTCTGTAACAAGTCACTATGCCAGCCAGAAAGGAACTGGGAGATAAGAAGCTAGAGGAAAATTTGAAATAAGTTTTTTAACCTAGGATTTAAAAATCTTAGTTCCAACATATCCTAATACTCCATCTAAGAAGAGGAATGTTATTTTCTTTTTTTGTTTGTTTATTTTGTTGTTGTTGTTGTTGTTTTGTTTTTGTTATCTATGTATTTTATTTTTTGTTATTTACACTTTGATTACAACATATAGAAACAAAATAAGCTTGCCACTTTTCCCTTTTTGCTTCAAGTAGAATTTGAATCTGTTATCACATCAGAATCTATGGAAAATATTTTCTTGCTTTATCTTTTCATTCAGATAAGCAGAGGATGAGAAGTTAAATCTGCTGGGATTCTGGAAGCAGATGCTGGGAGACAGAGTGGAGCCAAGGATGCTCCTTCATTTGATAACATCCAGAGTGAAGAATCTTCCTCCCAGTTGCATAGGAAGTTAATCCACATTAGGCAAGAGGTGAGAGACCAGATATGTGGCAGTTACTCAGAAATAAAATCCTGGATAGAACAAGCTAGTGGGAGACACTTATGTATAAACACATGGATTTGCTGGAGGCTTGTGGCCTCATTTGGGCGTGTGGGGGGAAGCTGTCAATTTAGACATTTTGGACCTAGAGCTCCTAAAAACACCTCAGTCATGGAAAAAAAAATAAGTAAACCCTTCTTGGAGAACACACAGAATAACTCACCAAAACTTATGGTGAAGAAGACACTGGCATATGTGACAACATGGTCTTCTTGCATATGTTATTCTCTCCTACTCTAGATGAAAAAGATTGACTTATAATTGTGTGTTCATTTTCCCAATAATCTGTAAACTCCTTGAAAGCAAGTATCTTGTGTTTTTGTCTATAAATTCAAGCATGCAACACAGTGCCTGACACATAAAATAGTCCCTGCTTCATCCCAAGTCACCGTCTTTCAATATTCTTCTTATCCTAAATCTCTGCCCACCTCACCATTTAAGATTTTTTTAAAGTTTATCTTTATTGTTGAAAGTATTACAGATGTCCCCTTTTCCCCAATTGACCGCCCTCTACTCCTCCTACCCTCCCTCACGCCTTCACTACACTATTGTCAGTGTCCATGGGTTATGCATAATATGCATACAAGTTCTTTGGCTAATCTCTTCCTGCCCCTGACCCCCTTCCCTCTGAGATTCATCAGTCTGTTCCATGCTTCTGTCTCTGGATTTATCTTGTTCATTAGTTTATTTTGTTCTGTAGATTCCACATATGAGTGAGATCATGTGATACTTTTCTTTCTCTGATTGACTTATTTTGCTCAGCATAATACTCTCCAGGTCCCTCCATGCTGTCTCAAATGTATAATGACATCTATCCACCATTATAGTGTCATACAGAATAATTTCACCACCCTAAATATCTTTTGTGCTTTGCCTATTTATCCATCTCTACTCCCTAACCCCTGAAAACTATTTATCTTTTTACTGTTAACATAGTTTTAATCTGATTTTAAAAAACAGTTTTAATAAAGTATAATTAACACACCACACAATTCACCCACTTAAACTGTACAATTCTATTGTATAATTCAATATATTGCTACTAGAGGCATGGTGCACAAAATTCATGCATTTGGAGGGGGGGGTCCCTCAGCCCAGCCTACATTCTCTCACAGTCCAGGGGCCCACAGGGGATGTCCGACTGACAGCTTAGGCCTGTTCCCCATGGGGAGGGTCCGAAGACGGCAGTCAGACATCCTTAGCACTGCTGTGGAGGCAGGAGAAGCTCCCACCACCACCACTGCACTCGACAGCTGTAAGCCTGGCTTCTGGCTGAGCAGTGCTCCCCCTGTGGGAGCACACTGACTACCAGAGGGCAGCTCCTGCATAAGCATCTGCCCCCTGGTGGTCAGTGCACATCATAGACAATAGTCATTCTGCCCTTCAGTCGATTTGCATATTAGCCTTTTTTTCTTGTTTTTTGTTGGTTCTTTTTTTTCTTTATTGATTAAGGTATTACATATGTGTCCTTATCCTCCCATTGCCCCCCCTTTCATGCCCTCAACCCCCTGGTGTCTGTGTCCATTGGTTATGCTTATATGCATGCATACAAGTCCTTTGGTTGATCTCTCCCCCTTACCCTCAACCTCCCCAACCCTCCCTCTGAGGTTTGAGCATCTGATTGATGCTTCTCTGTCTCTGAATCTGTTTTTGCTAATCAGTTTATGTTGTTCATTATATTCCACAAACGAGTGAGATCATGTGATATTTATCTTTCTCTGACTGACTTATTTTGCTTAGCATAATGCTCTCCAGGACCATCCATGCTGCTGCAAATGGTAGGAGTTCCTTCCTTTTTACAGCAACGTAGTATTCCATTTTGTAGATGTACCACTGTTTTCTAATCCACTCATCTGCTGATGGGCACTTAGGCTGTTTCCACATCTAAGCTATGGTAAATTGTGCTGCTATGAATGTAGGGGTGCATATATCCTTTCTGATCAGTGTTTCTAGTTTCTTGGGATATATTCCTAGAAGTGGGATCACTGGGTCAAATGGAAGTTCTATTTTTAGTTTTTTGAGGAAACTCCATACTATTCTCCACAGTGGCTGCACCAGTATGCATTCCCACCAGCAGTGCATGAGGGGTTCTTTTTCTCCGCATCCTCACCAGCACTTGTCATTTGTTAATTTCTTGATGATAGCCATTCGGACAGGTGTGAGATGATACATCATTGTCATTTTGATTTGCATCTCTCAGATGATCAATGACTTTGGGCATGTTTTCATGTGTCTCTTGGCCTTCCTTATGTCCTCTTTTGAAAAGTATCTATTTAGGTCCGTTGCCCATTTTTTGATTGGGTTGTTTATCTTCCTTTTGTTAAGTTGTATGAGTTCCCTATAAATGTTGAAGATTAAACCCTTATCAGAGATGACATTGGCAAATATGTTCTCCCATACAGTGGGTTTTCTTGTTGTTTTGTTAATGCACAAGCTTTCTATTTTGATGAAGTCCCATTTGTTTATTTTCTCTTTAGTTTCCATTGCCCTAGGACAGTGATGGTGAACCTTTTGAGCTTGGCGTGTCAACATTTTGAAAAACCCTAACTTAACTCTGGTGCTGTGTCACATATAGAAATTTTTTGATATTTGCAACCATAGTAAAACATTTATATTTTTGATATTTATTTTATATATTTAAATGCCATTTAACAAAGAAAAATCAACCAAAAAAATGAGTTTGCCAGTCACCTCTGACACGCGTGTCACCAGGTTCGCCATCACTGCCCTAGAAGCTGTATCGGCATATGTCTGAGATATTGCTCCCTATGGAGTCCTCTAAGATTTTCATGGTTTCTCATCTTATGTTTAAGTCCTTTATCCATTTTGAGTTTATTTTTGTGAATGGTGTAAGTTGGTGGTCTAGTTTCATTTTTTTGCATGTATCTGTCCAATTTTCCCAACACCATTGATTGAAGAGACTGTCTTGACTCCATTATATGCTCTTGCCTCCTTTGTCAAATATTAATTGAGCATAGTGGTTTGGGTTGATTTCTGGGTTCTCTATTCTATTCCATTGGTCTATATGTATGTTCCTGTGCCAGTACCAGGCAGTTTTGAGAACAGTGGCTTTGTAATACAGCTTGATATCTGGTATTGAGATCCCTCCTACTTTGTTCTTCTTTCTCAGGATTGCTGCAGATATTCGGGGTCTTTTTTATTCCAGATGAATTTTTGGAAAGCTTGTTTCTAGGTCTGTGAAATATGCCATTGGTATTTTAATGGGGAGTGCATTGAAACTATAGATTGCTTTGGGTAGTGTGAACATTTTAATGATGTTGATTCTACCAATCCATGAACACGGTATGTTCTTCCATCTGTTTATGTCTTCCTTTATCTCTTTTTTTTTATTTTCAGTGTCCTGTAGTTTTCTGAGTACAGGTCTTTTACCTCCTTAGTTAAGTTTATTCCTAGGTATCTTAATTTTTTGGTGCAATAGTAAATGGGATTATTTTTTTAAATCTTTCTTTCTGTAAGTTCACTATTGGTGTATTAAAATGCCATAGATTTCTTGGCATTAATTTTGTATCCTGCTACATTTCCGAATTCATTTATTAAGTCTAATAATTGTTTGATGGAGTCTTCAGGGTTTTCTATGTACAGGATCATGTTCATTTGCACATAAGGAGAAGTTTTGTCTAATTGCTATGGCTAGCACTTCCATTACTATGTTGAACAGGAGCAGTGAAATTGAGCATGCCTGTCTTGTTCCTGGCTCTTAGGTGAAATGGTTTCAGTTTTTGCCCATTGAGTATGATGTTGGCTGTAGGTTTGTCAAATAAGGCTTTTATTATGTTGAGGTATGATCCCTCTATTCCCACTTTGCTGAGGGTTTTTATCAAGAAAGGGCGTTGGATTTGTCAAATGCTTTTTTTGTATCAATTGATATGACTGCGATTTTTATCTCTCAATTTGTTTATGTGATGTATCATGCTTATTGATTTGCGGATATTGTACCATCCTTTCATACCAGAATAAATCCTACCTGGTCATGGTGTATGATCTTTCTGATGTAATGCTGGATCCGATTTGCTAGAATTATGTAGAGGATTTTGGCATCTATGTTCACGAGAGATATTAGCCTATAATTCTCTTTCTTTGTATTATCTTTATCTGGTTTTGGAATTAGGGTAATGTTGGCTTCATAGAATGAGCTTGGGCATGTTGCTTCCTCTTGAATTTTTGGGATAGTCTGAGGAGGATATATTTTAGTTCTTCTTTGAATGTTTGGTAAAACTCCCCTGTGAAGCCATCTGTCCCTGGGCTTTTGTTTGCTGGAAGCTTTTTGATGACTGCTTCAATTTCCTCCATAGTTATCAACCTATTGAGATTTTTAGATTCTTCCTAATTGAGTTTTGGATGGTTGTATTTTTCTAGGAATATGTCCATTTCCTCTAGGTTGTCTAGTTTTTTGGAATAGAGTTGTTCATAGTATTTTTTTTACAATCCTTTGTATTTCTGTGGGGTCTGTTTTTATTTCACCTCTTTAATTTATGATTTTGTTTATTTAGGTCCTCTCTCTTTGCTTCTTGGTGAGCCTGGCTAGAGGTTCATCAATCTTGTTTGTCCTTTCAAAGAACCAGCTCTTGGTTTTATTGATCTTTTGTGGGGGTTTTTATTTTTTGTCTCTATGTCATTTATTTCTGCTCTGATCTTTATTATCTGCTTCCTTCTGCTCACTCTACGCTTTTCCCATTGCTCTCTTTCTAATACTTTACGTTATACAGTTAGATGATTTATTACGATTTTTTCTTGTTTTTGTTTTTGGGTTTTTTTGTTTGTTTTGTTTTGTTTTTGAGGTTGGCCTGTAGAGCTATAAACTTCCCTCTCCAGACTGCTTTCACTGTGTCCCATAGATTTTGAATTGTTGTGTTTTCATTGTCTAGTTTCCAGGATGTTTTAAATTTCTTCTTTGATTTTTAGTAACCCAATCATTGTTTATTAGCATGCTATTCAGCTTCTCAGTGTTTGAATTTATTTGTAGTTGATTTCTATTATTATGCCATTGTGGTATGAAAAGATGCTTGATATGATTTCAACCTTCTTGAATGTGGCAAGACATTGCCTGTGACCCAATCTGTGGTCTATTTTTGAAAATGTCCCATCTGCACTTGAGAAGGACGTATATTCTGTGGCTTAGGGGCAAAATGTTCAGAAGATGTCAATTAAGTCCATTTGATCTACTGAGTCATTTAGGATTGCTGTTCCTTTTGTCAAGATGATTTATCCAGTGATGTCAATGGGGTATTAAAGTCCCCTACCATGATTTTATTGTTGTCGATCTCTCCTTTGATATCTTAGAGGAGTTTTTTTATGTATTTGGGTGCTCCTGCATTGGGTGCATATATGTTTACCACGGTTATATCCTCTTCTTGTATTGATCCCTTTAGTATTATGAAGTGGCCTTCCTCATCTCTTGTTATGGCCTTCACTTTGAGGTCTATTTTGTCAGATATAAGTATTGCTACCCCAGCTTTTTTTTCATTTCCATTTGCCTGAAAGATATTTTTCCATCCCTTCACTTTCAGTCTGTGTGAGTTCCTTGTTCTAAGATGGGTCTCTTGTAGACAGCATATATATGGGTCATGTTTTCTTATCCATTCAGCCACCCGGTGTCTTTTGATTGAAGCATTTAGTCCATTTACATTTAAAGTTTATTATTGACTAGAGGCCCGGTGCACAAAAATTTGTGCACTCGGGGGGGGGGGTCCCCTCAGCTTGGCCTGTGCCCTCTCGCAGTCTGGGACCTCTTGGGGGATGACCACTTGCTGGCTTAGGCCTGCTCCCTGGGGATTAGGCCTAAGATGGCAATCAGACATCCCTCTGGCAGCCCAGCAGCCCTCGGGGGATGTCCACTTGCCAGCGGGGAGCAGGCCTAAACTGCAGTTGGACATCCTTAGCGCTGCTGAGGAGGCAAGAGAGGCTCCCACCACCACCGCTGTACTGGCAGCCATCAGCCTGGCTTGTGGCTGAGCAGAGCTCTGCCTGTGGGAGCACCCTGACCACCAGAGGGCAGCTTCTGCATTGAGCGTCTGTGCCCTGGTGGTCAGTGTGTGTCATATTGACCAGTCATTCCCAGTCTCTCTGCTGTTAGGGTCAGTTTTCATATTACCCTTTTACTATATAGGATAGAGGCCTGGTGCACGTGGGGGGGCCAGCTGGTTTGCCCTGAAGGGTGTCCCGGATCAGGGTGGGGGTCCCCACTGGGGTGCCTGGCCAGCCTGGATGATGGGCTGATGGCTGTTTGCAGCTGGTCATACCCCCTTCAGGTATGACCCCCATTGGTGTTCCTGGCCAGTCTGGGTGAGGGGCTGAGGGCCGTTTTCAAGCTGATGGGTGACTGAATCTCCCAACCTCTCCTTTTTTTCTTTTTTTTTCTTCTGGGATTTATTTACCTTCTATGGCTGTCACTGGAGCTGAGAGCCGGCTCCAGCTCTGAGGCCCGGCTCCAACTTGAGGCCTCAGCTGCTAAAAGCAGGTATCTGAGGTTTGTTTGGCTTCTATAATTGAAACACTGTTGAAGCTCCAGCTCTGAGACCTCGGCTGGCTGAAAGCAGGTATCTGGGGTTTGTTTAACTTGTATAATTGAAACATAGTTGCTTTCGGAGCTGTTGCTTTCAGGCTCAGAGCTGGGCCACGGCAGGCAGGGAACCTTGTCTTCCTCCATCACTGGAGCAAGCAAACCTCCTGTTCGCTTCAGCTGCGTGGCTGCCGGCCACCATCTTGGTTGGCAGTTAATTTGCATATCACCCTGATTAGCCAATGGGAAGTGTATCAGAGGTACAGTTAATTACCCTATTTGTCTTTTATTAGATAGGATAGGTACTTGTTTGTAGTCATTTTTATTTTTTGTGCCTGTGTTCCTTCTTCCCTTTTAATTTCTTCTTTTTACACCAATCCCTTTAGCATTTTTTGCATTGCTGGCTTGGTGGTGATAAACTCCCTTAGCCTTTTTTTGTCTGTGAAGCTCCTTATTTCCCCTTCAATTTTGAATGATAGCCTTGCTGTATAGAGTATTCTTAGATTTAGTCCCTTTCTTTGCATCACTTTGTAAACTTCCTTTCTTTCCTTTCTGGCATGATGTATTTCTGTTGAGAAATCATTTGATAATCTAATGGGAGATCCCTTGTACATAACTTTTTGTCTCTCTTTTGCAGCCTTTAAGATTCTCTATCTGTCCTGAACGTTTGCCATCATAATTATGATGTGTCTTGGTGTGGGTCTTTTAGGGTTTATCTTGTTTGTGACTCTCTGTGCTTGTTTGACTTTTTTCTTCCCCACATCAGGGAAATTTTCTGACTATTTCTTCAAATAGGTTTTCTAACCCTTGTTCCTCTTCTTGTAATTCTGGCATCACTAGTATTCGTATGTTGCTTCGTTTCATGTTTTCCCAAAACTCCCTTATGCTCTCCTCCTGTCTTTTCATTTTTTTTTCCCAAGTGCAGTTCATTTTGGGTGCATTTTGCTTCCCTGTCTTCTAATTTGCTAATTCGGTCCTTCGCTTATCCTAGTCTAGTGTGGAAACTTTCCATTGTTTTTTATTGCAGCTATATCACTCTTTATTTCTTCTTGATTCTTACATAGGTTGTTGATTTTTTTCATCCATACGGTTTATGGACTGTATGACCCGTATTATGAATTCTTTTTCTGACATATTGCATGTCTCTGTTTCACTTAGCTGTGTTTCTGGTGATTCCTCCTTATCTTTCCTTTGAGAGTTTCTTTGTCTCCCCATTTTTGCTGGGTGTTGAGTCATGTGGGGGCTGCTCCTTGGGCAGCAGTGGCTCCACGGGTGGCAGCTACTCCTTGGGAGGTCATAGCAGCGGCTGCTCCTCAGTTGGTGGCACCTCCTCTGTTGGGTGCTGCTCGCACAGCTGCTGGCATCAGTGGTGGCTCCTCTGGCTGGTGGGGGCAGGCTGCTTGCCTGGCTGCTGTTCCTCAGACTGGGGCAGGCTGTTCATGAGGTTGCTGCTCCTCAGACGGGGGAAGACTGTGCGCAGCTACTGTTCCTCGGATGGGGTGGGCAGCTCGTGTGGCTGCTGCTCCTTGGACGGGCTAGGATGCATGCGGCTGCTGCTTGTCAAACGGGGGTGGGCAACTCACACAGTTGCTGCTCCTCAGATGGGGGTGGGCTTCATGTGGCTGCTGCTCCTCAAACAGGGGCCAACTGTGCGTGGCTGCTGCTCCTCAGACAGGGGCGGGCTGCTGCTCCTTGGATGGGGGCAGGCTGCATGCTGCTGCTGCTCCTCGGTTGGGGCAGGCTGCTTGCGGGGCTGCTGCTCCTTGGACAGGGGCACACTGCGCATGGCTGCTGCTCCTCAGATGGGGGTGGGGTACACAGGGCTGCTGTTCCTTGGACTGAGCAGGCTGCTTTCCAGGCTGTTGCTCCTCAGAAAGGGGCGGGCTTCTTGCCAGGCTGATACTCCTCAGATGGGTGTGGGCTGTGTGGGGCTCCTTCTTCTCAGATGAGGGAAAGCCACATGAGGCTGCTGCTCCTTGGACAGGGGCGGGCTGCTTGTGTGGCTGCTATTCCTCAGATTGGGGTGGGCTGCTCACGTTCCTGCTGCTCACATGGTTGGGCTGGCCAGAGGGGAGTGCACTTCGGAACTCACAGGATCCCGTGGCCCAGGTGGCTGGAGTTTCTGTGACCATGGGACCACAGCCAAGGCAGCAGGTCTCTGGCAGGGGTGGCAGCTGTAGAGTCCAAGATGGTGTCTGAGGGCAGCCTGGGTTAAGGTAAGGCTGGGCTTCCAGTTACAGCAGCTCTCCTGTTCAAGAAAGTATGGCCTCTGCAGTAGAGCTGGCCACCCCTGGACTGTTTGCAATGGTAACAGAGGCTGCCTGGTTAGACGAGCCTGGTCTGCCTGCCCTCAAAGGTCCAGCAGGATCTAACTGTCCCTTACTCACATACACAGACACACACCCCCCCACACACATTCACACTCCCCTTTCACGCCCTCACTCACACTCTCCCTCACTGCCACCATCTTCCTGCCTCTGAAGTTGTGTCTGAGTGTTATTGACCCGTTCGTGGATAAGTCTTCTCTCCAGGTGTCTGGTGATGTGGCTTGCTCTCTACCACATTGACCAAACAGGACAAAATGCAACTCAAAAAGACATGACCCAAAGGAACAAAATATTAATGTACTCACAACACAACCCCAATATAAGTTATAAGACCACCAGAGAAAAGAGAATTAGGGGAGAGAAAAGAGCACAAATGATATCAAGGAGAGAAAAAAATGGTAAGAGAGAAAAGAAAAAGAAGAAAAAGAAAGAAAGAATATATATGGAGAAAACACCACAGAACAAACAGATAAACCAAAAAATGCAAACACCAAACACCCAGAAAATAGGGTGGGGGCAGAATCTGTAGAGTCGGAGCTTGGGAGCTTGTATACAGAAAGTAAGGTTAAGGAATTGGATGAAATGGGGAGGACCTCAGTTCAGTATAGAGGAAGTAGAAAGAGGATGAGTGGATAAGAATAAAGAGAAAGAGAAAGAAGAAAAAATAAAATTAATTAATTAAAAAATAGAATAAAGAAAAAAATAAAAATTAAAAATAAAAAAAATAAAAATAGAATGATGAAAAATAATGTGAGAAGAAATAAAAATTAAAAAACAAAGTGTCCGCCAAGTTTTAATGCCCCATTGGGGCTGGTTTAAGATCCCACTCTTCTGTACTGTCTGCCACTTCTCAGTTTCCTGTTAGATTGTTCAAGTTCTAAGCAGTCCACTGCTCCTGTCTGCCCACTTTCAATCTTAATCTCTCAAGAGGCTGTTTCTGACAGGGCTATAGTTGGGGAGGTTGCCGTATGGCTTTCTGGGACTGAATGGCCTGTCTTCAGGCTAGTTCCTGAGGGCTCTCAGGTACTATTCAGATTTTTTTGTATCCTTTGTAGCACTCAGGTTTTAGTCTGGGTGTGGCTGTATTGGTTGCCTGGAGACTGCAGGGAGGGGCTGTCTCTTCAGGGGAAAATGACTGTTTAGGTCCAGCATGTCAGGTATGCCTCAGTGCCAGACTCCCAGCCACCTCTCCCCAGACTCCACAAGTCCGCACTTCAGCCACAGGTGAGTGTTTGTATTTGAATGGTCCTATGAACTGGGTGTAGTGAATAATAGCAAAGACCAAAGAGGGGAAAGAGCTGCACCACTGCAAACCCCTCCCCCGCCCCGGCATGGCACAGCTTGGGCAGTTGTTCAGGCTGCCTCCTCCAGGCTCAGCCTCTTGTGGCTGTAGGCTTAGATCTAGAATCCCCTGCCACCAGCAGCTCTGTGGACTTCCTTCCCACAGTCAGATATTATGCCTATCCCAAGGCTCGTGGCCTTGGTGCCATGCAGCTTCCTTCTGACCCTCTGGGCTTGGAGGTCTCATAATTCTCTCCAGCCCAGATCCCTGACTTTACCGTTCTCCAGTCGTCCTCTGCCCTTCCCGGCTGCGAATTGTCTCACCAGCTGTGTCTACTTAGCCAATCTGGGGTGGATGTTATTCGATTTAGTTGCTCCTTCCATCCGTTCCGGGACAAGGCTCAGGACACATCTACCTATTCTGCCACCATTTTTTCTGATATTAGACTTTTATTATATGGGATTTTTAAAGATTTCTCTTGAGGACAGGGGTATATAGGAACTCTATGTACTTTAAGTTCAATTTTGCTGTGATACTAACACTGCTCTAAAAAAATAAAGTATTTAAAAGGGAAAAAAGTTAAATCAGAGGCTCTTCAAATAAAATGTGAAATAAAAACAACAAAAATCCTGTACTTTGAGAGAAACCAAGATGGCGGCATAGGTAAACACCGGAGTTTGCTGCCTCGAACAACCACTTCAAAAATACAACTAAAAGACGGAACGGACATCATCCAGAACCACAGGAAGGCTGGCTGAGTGGAAATTCTACAACTAGAAGAAAAGAGAAAAACATACTGCGACTCAGAGGAGGCGCAGTATGGAAGTAAAATACTAAGGTGCAGAGATGCATGTGGAGCGAGCACGTGGCTGAGGGCACAGTTGTCATTTTCAATTAGGAGGGAGTCTCAGGCTCTGAGCTCCAGTTCTGGGCAAGTCTCTAGGGACCCAGACTCATATGGGAGAAGCGGGACTGTCTGGCATCGGTCGGAACTCGAGGGCAGCTTTCTCTCCGAGGGGCTTGCAACAATTACCAGGACACTGAGAAGCAGAGCCTCTGAGGGCAAGACTGAGAGCAGCCATAACTACAAGCCCCGCCCTGTTGATCCTGTGGGACCCGCCCCGCCCAAGTCCTGCAGGGAGGCTTTTGCTGGATAGCCTCAGGCAAAGGCTACATTAGCACCTCCCTAGAGATCCAGGAGCCAGGAAACCCAGAGATCAGAGTGGGACCATCCAGTTTGCAGCCCCATGGAACCATAAAGGACACACTCAGGGGGCAGACTCAGTGAGCACCAAAGCCCCATTGAAGCAAGTCTTGCCCCAGAGGGGTGTCTCCAGCACAGAAGTTCTCCCACTGCAGACACAGCTGATTCTCACAGCCAATTGGCCTGGAGGTCAATTCCTCCCAGTGATAACTACAACAATCAAGGCTTAACTACAAGACTGTGCACAAAGCCCACAAGGGGGTGCACCAAGAGTGCCCTCCTCAGGTAATTGGGGAGGCTGAACCACTGGGCCCTAGAGGACACTCAGCACAGAAAACCACTTTATCAACACAGGAAACATAAAAAATGCGGAGACAAAGAAAAAGGACACAAATGACAGAAATGGAGGAAAGCAAACTACTGGATATAGAGTTCAAAACTACACTTTTAACGTTTTTCAAGAATTTTCTAGAAACTGCCAATAAACTTAATGAGATCTACAAGAAATCTAATGAGACACTCGAGGTTGTGAAAAAGGACCAACTAGAAATTAAGCATACACTGACTGAAATAAAGAATATTATACAGACTCCCAACAGCAGACTAGAGGATTGCAAGAATCAAGTCAACGATTTGAAATACGAAGAAGCAAAAAACACCCAAACAGAAAAGCAAAATGAAAAAAGAATTAAAAAATACGAAGATAGTGTCAGGAGCATCTGGGACAACTTTAAGCGAACCAACATCTGAATTATAGGGGTGCCAGAAGAAGAGAGAGAGCAAGATATTGAAAACCTATTTGAAAAAATAATGACAGAAAACTTCCCCTACCTGGTGAAAGAAATAGACTTACAAGTCCAGGAAGCACAGAGAACCCCAAACAAAAGGAATCCAAAGAGGACCACACCAAGACACATCATAATTAAAATGCCAAGAGCAAAAGTCCAAGAGAGAATCTTAAAAGCAGCAAGAGAAAGAAACTCAGTTACCTACAAGGAAGTACCCATACGACTGTCAACTGATTTCTCAACAGAAACTTTGCAGGCCGGAAAGGGAGTGGCAAGAAATATTCAAAGTGATGAATGCCAAGAACCTACAACCAAGATTACTCTACCCAGCAAAGCTATCATTCAGAATTGAAGGTCAGATAAAGAGCTTCACTGATAAGAAAAAGCTAAAGGCGTTCATCACCACCAAACCAGTATTATATGAAATGCTGAAAGGTATCCTTTAAGAAGAGGAAGAAGAAGAAAAAGGTAAAGATACAAATTATGAACAACAAATACACATCTATCAACAAGAGAATCTGAAAATCAAGTGAATAATCTGTTGAACAGAATGAACTAGTGATTATAATAGAATCAGGGGCATAGACAGGGAATGGACTGGCTATTCTTGGGAGGGAAAGGGGCGCGGCGGATGCAGGAAGAGACTGGACAAAAATCGTGCACCTATGAATAAGGACAGTGGATGGGGACTGAGGGAGGTGGGTGGGGTGTGAACTTGGTGGAGGGGAGTTATGGGGGGTGGGGAAGAGGAACAAATGTAATAATCTGAACAATAAAGATTTAATTAATTAAAAAATAAATTAAAAAATAATCTTGTACTTTTATACTTTCTCTTCCTTTTAGGGCCAACAAAACTGGGTTCATAAAAAGCTATCTAGATGAGAAGCCTACCTCTTCCTTCTTAACTTAAATATGCAGGCCAGGAGCCTCATTAGGACCTGTTTTAGGATCCCTGTGACACTTCAACTTCAGGTATTCTGCTTCACTTCACCCAGACAAGTGACCTGAATAAAAAGGTGATCCACACTAACTATGGAGAAATCTTTATCTTTTATACTCTTTTTTTAACCTTTTATACCATCTTCTGTTTTCAACTAGCATGGGCTATCTACCTGACCTGTTCATCATTTTGCCATCTTCTCCAAAATTCAAGATCCAAGTTAAACAAACAAAAATATTACAAACACTAATGGTAAATCTAATTAAAAATATTAATGTTAGCCCTAGCTGGTTTAGCTCAGTGGATAGAACATTGGCCTGCGGACTGAAGGGTCCCGGGTTTGATTCCAGTCAAGGGCACGTACCTCTGTTGCAGGCTCCCATCCCTGGTCAGGGGCATGAGGGAGGCAACCAATAGATATGTCTCTGTCACATCAGCACTTATCTCTGTCTCTCTCTCTCCATTCCACTCTCTCTAAATATCAATAGAAAAAAATACCCTTGGGTGAAGATTTTTTAAAAAATACTAATGTTAAAAGCATTATTCTAGAAGAAAAGTATATAGAAGACGTAATTTGTTATAAACTCAAGAAACAATAGAAATTATCCTCCTTCAAAATGACCTAATTTGCACTCATTGTAGCCTGATCTCCAAGAGGTTCTGATCCTGAAACTTCTTGCTGCAAGCTTCTCTAACAAAATTAACTAATTGCATACCTACCTGTGAAAAATAATTCATCACATTATTGAACATCCATCTCATTAACTCTCCCTTCCACTGCCTGATAATAGTGACTATATATTTAGCTCTAAGTATGTGCCAGGCATTGTTATATACTATATATTTTTTCATTTAATTCTGACAATAACCATATAAATTTCATTAATTTATTTGATAGATGAAGAAGCTGAGGAAGGTAAGTAATTTTCCCATGATCATACAGATAATAAGTGAAAGAGCCAGGATTCATTCTATTAAATATTAAAGAAATATTTTAAATGACTATCATCTCTATATAGCTAATATTTCATTTGAAAAAGATACTTTGTTACAATTAAATTTTTATTTTAACTTCAAAACATACTTCCTTCCTATTTAACCTTGCCTTCATAGATATTTTATTGCAGTTAAGTCTAAGTTTCTTCATTCCTGAAGTCAAGCCAGGTCACAAAACAGACTTAGTTCTCCCAGTGTTTATGTTTCATGAATACCACTCTACTGAGATTGTATGTAACCCCTGATGTTCTCTCCCCATTTTGCTACTTATGACCCATGCCTTAACTTCTCCTCTAGCATCTGAGAAACATATCTATATTTTTCTATACTCACATTCTTTGCGTTTTTTCTTGTTGTTTTTTTTTCTAGAGAACATGAAACTAGTCCATAGGGACTACTCACCTGGCTAGACCAGAATGATAGATTGCCTCATGAACTGGAATTCTGACAGCCTAAGAGCTCAATATCCCATGTCACAAATGATTAAGAGGACTGTACAGGCAATAGCTTTTCTGTGATCTCTTTTCAGATGGCTGCTAGAATGACAAAAAATAAATAAATATTACATTTATAAGAATAATAACCATTAATCACATTCATATTATAACAGTAAAAATCAATATAAGTACCAAGAGTGATCATAAATAATTTTTCCATTGTTATCAACCAATACCAAATATACAGTATTAATATAAAAACAGCTAGCTTTGCCCTAGCTGGTTTGACTCAGTGGATAGAGCATTAGCCTAAGGACTGAAGGGTCCCAGGTTCAATTCCAGTCAAGAGCACATGCTTGGGTTGCAGGCTCAATTCCCAGTAAGAAATTGAGTGCAGGAGACAGCCGATCAATGATTCTCTCTCATCATTGATGTTTCTATCTCTCTCTCTCTCCCTCTCCTTACTCTCTGAAATCAATAAAAATATGTTTTAAAAAATTACACTGTCATGTATAGGTCTAAAAACCTACAGTTTAAAAAAATAACTTGTATTATTTTAAAAAAAAAAACCAGTTAGTTCGAAGGCTCCTTGCCAGCTAACCAACTCCCTACCTCCATCCCATTGCCAGCAATTAATTATGTACCTCTGTATCCAAGTATTTCAATGTTCTTTCAGTTCATAACAAATGATAGCTAGAACTGAAAATGTGCCGAATAGTCATCATGGCAGTTAATCTTCTTAAGGTTTCCAAAACTAGAGCTCTACATCTCCAATTCAGTATCATTTTTGCTTTACATTTTCTCTTTTCCTTTTATTCTAGCTACATATCTTACTTATACATAGACACAATTGTGAAATAGAGTCAGGGCAATTGAGACCAAAACCCTCACACTGAAGCAGATCTTATACAGTCCTTTATATATTGCAGTTGCAGATGGTTCTGGAGAAGAATAGAAAAAGATTATTCCAAGAAGTCAATACATTTTTAAAGCTCTAATTTTTTAATTACAGAAAGACCAAAATTCACCACTATCTACTGAACACATTCCTACCAAAATTATGATCTATAGTCAACTTCAATTCCAATGGTGTCATTAAAAATGTACTAATTATATACTAGTTTCACATTTGTCATAGTCAAAGTATTTCAAAACTGTCAAACAGCTTCTCAGCTACCAATACCAGTTCCAAAATTTCCCCAATCCTATCTAATAAAACAGAAACATGGTAATTGGCGTACGACCGCTACCCTTTTCATTGGCTAATCAGCGAGATATGCAAATTAGTCGACAGCCAAGATGGCGGCTAATTTGCATATGTCAGCCCCAAGCCTCAGACTGAGGCTTTAGGCTGGGGCCTGGGCTGAGCCATCCAGCAATCATTGGTGGCGGGCAGCGGCTGGGAACCAGGCGGAGCCAGCCAGCTATGCTTGATGGCGGCAGCGGCAGGAAGCTGGGGGTGCTCGGGCCCAAGCCTAAAGCCTCTGCCAGAGGCTTTAGGCTTGGGCCGGTCCAGCCAGCCAGGGATCTTTGATGGCAGTTGCAGCGGGGAACCGGGGCGGAGCCAGCCAACGATCCGTGGTGGCGGGGAGCTGGGGGTGCCCCAGTCCAGGCCTAAAGCCTTGGCCAGAGGCTTTAGGCTTGGGCGGGGGAGGAGCCAGCCAGTGATTGTTGATGGCGGCGGCTGCAGGGAGCTGGGGGTGCCCCGGCCCAGGCTTAAACCCTCAGCCTGAGGCGTTAGGCCTGGGTCAGGGAGGAGCCAGCCAGAGATCTTGATGGTGGGGAGCATGGGGGGGTCCGGCCCAGGCCTAACGCCTCAGCCAGAGGCTTTAGGCTTGGACTGGGGCGGAGCCAGCCAGTGATCATTGATGGCGGCTTTGGCGGGGAACCGGAGCGGAGCCAGCCAGCGATTGGCGGCGGGGAGCTGGTGGTGCCCAGGTCCAGGCCTAAAGCCTGAGCCTGAGGCTTTAGGCTTGGGCCGGGGAGGAGCCAGCCAGCGATCATGAGCCAGCGATCGCTGATGGCCGAGGCGGCTGCAGGGAACTGGGGGTGCCTCAGCCCAGGCCTAAACCCTCGGCCTGAGGCTTTAGGCCAGGGCCAGGCGGAGCCAGCCAGCGATCATTGATGGCAGAGGTGGCGGTGGGGAGCTGGGGGTGCCCAGGTCCAGGCCTAAAGCCTCAGCCTGAGGCATTAGGCCTGGGCCAGGGAGGAGCCAGCCAGCGATCTTGATGGCGGGGAGCATGGGGGGAGGGGATCCGGCCCAGGCCTAACACCTCAGCCAGAGGCTTTAGGCTTGGGCCGGGGAGGAGCCAGCCAGGGATCATTGATGGCGGTGGCAGCGGCTGTGGGGAGCTGGGGGTGCCCCGGCCCAGGCCTAAAACCTCGGCCTGAGGCTTTAGGTTTGGGCCGGGGAGGAGCCAGCCAGCAATCATTGATGGCGGCCCAGGCCTAACACCTCAGGCTGAGGCTTTAAGCTTGGGCCAAGGAGGAGCCAGCCAGCAATTGTTGATGGTGGCAGCGGTGGGGAGCTGGGGGTGACCCGGCCCAGGGCTAATAACTCGCCAGAGGCTTTAGGCCCGGCAGGGGCCATACTGGCAATTGGTGTGAACTACAGAGGAAACACCTTTTCTGACTGCTGATTGGCTAAGGTCCCTGTGTGTCACTGGTAATATTCTTAGTAACTTGGGTAATGAGAGTCCAAATAGGTGATCTAGGGTTTTTTTACTACACTCCTGGAGAAAAAAAGGAAGGTCTGCTGCTGGAGGGTTAAGAAATGTCATATCCTGCCCTAGCTGGTTTGGCTCAGTGGGTAATACCTCGGCCTGCCCAACACAGATTCTGGGTTCAATTCTGACCAAGGACATGTACCTAGGTTGCAGGTTCCTCCCTGGCCCGGGCCCAGGTCAGGGCTCATGCAGGAGGCAACCAATCAAAGTGTTCCTCTCACTTTGATGTTTCTCTCTGTCTTTCCCTTTCCCTTCCACATTCTCTAAAAATCAATGGAAACATATCCTCAGGTGAGGAGAAGGAAGGAAGAAGGAAGGAAGGAAGGAAGGAAGGAAGGAAGGAAGGAAGGAAGGAAGGAAGGAAGGAAGGAAGGAAGGAAGATGGAAGGAAGATGGAAGGATGGATGGATGGATTTTTTCATGGTAAAGGGACTGGAGTCCATGTTGATGAAAACATCTTGGTGGCTACCATGACTGGCAGTGGCTGCAACAGTGCGGTGATGGGGCTGCGACCTTCCCCTGATCAGCCTGGTTGACTCCCACAAAGGGAGGCCAGACTGTGGCTTAGGCCCACTCCCCAAGGGGAGCAGGGAGCAGGTAGTAGGACATCCCCTAGGGCTCCCAGTATGTGATAGGGGGCAAGCTGGACTGAGGGACCCCCTCCCCCCGCCAGTGCACAAATTTTTGTGCACCGGGCCTCTAGTATCTAAATAAAATAAGTAAGTTCAGTGATCTAAGACCCAAACATCACAGCTCCTAGACAAATCTTATTCTAATTTAATCTCAACTCCATTTAAATTGTCCATTTCTGTAGTGACAACTGTAATGGCTCTGCCTCCAAAACCAAACACAGCATATCATCTAAATAACAATATTTTTAACAATAATGGCTCTAGTTGTATTCTAGTTTCAAACAAGCCACATAGATTCCAATGGTCTATTATACCCATAATTGTATCCCTTGCTTAAGCATAAATAAATAAATAAGATAAGATAAGATAAAAATCTATCCACCTTTTCCTAAAAGTTTCTTGCTTATGGTCTTGCTCATCTATTCAGCCTCCATCTCCTCTCCTTAACTTGGCGCATCACAAATTCTACTGTTTCCTTTGCAGAGCTCTTAATTAAAGGCTGATCATTTACTTTACTCACCTCTCCCCATATATCAAGATCAGGTTAGCATCTTCTTCACTGGATCCTCAAAGTATTATTTTACCATCTTCACTCAACAGCCTGTCTTTCTTCAAAGTTCATACTACTCAATTTTATCACCCTCTCAATCAATGTTAAATATCAACTTCCAGGTTTTTCCTCCTACCTTCACTGAAGACTTTGGGACCAAGTCTTTCCCTTTTCCCCCTTTCATCCTGAAAGCCTTCATCATCCCCCTTGATGATCTAAGACCCAAACATCACAGCTCCTAGACAAATCTTATTCTAATTTAATCTCAACTCCATTTCAATTGTCCATTTCTGTAGTGACAACTGTAATGGCTCTGCCTCCAAAACCAAACACAGAATCCATTCTCTAGTCTGAACTACTAGATTTTCTATCTCTCCTATACCTTACACTCCTTGAATTTACTCTCCAACTTCCTTAGGACTTTAACTTATCAAGCCTCTTACCTATTTTCCAAGAGCACCATGTCCATGTGGACTTCAATTCCTACTCTACCTAGGAAAGATTCCATGGACAGTGGGACTTCAATTATAGTAGTCAGAACTCTTAATTCTCCTATCCCCTTGATTTTCCATCATATCTATTCTGCTAATCCTCACTCACAAATCAACCAAACTATTTATATTTTTCCATTCTGTTTATAAATTACAAAGTACTACTGAGTAAAACCCTAGACTACTGACCATCAGCTTCTCCTCCACCCAACTGATTGTCCACTGACTGCTACCAGAATGATCTTTTAAACATAAATTAAGCAGGACTTTAGGAATGGCAGAGTGAGGGGATTAGCAAATTTTTTCCCTCCAAAAAACCAATGATATAACTGTACAACACTGTCAAAAACAACCATTTCAGAAGATGGCTGCCAATGGGACAGCAGGCTGCAAGATAGTGTGTGAGTGAGAGAACGAAGGAAAGTGCATGGATGTGCGGGGAGTCTCTGCTTTTGTGAGTTATGGACAGCTATATTCAAAGGGACTATTGGGGACTGCCAGACTGGCCCCCCCGACCGGGCAGCCTCTACTGCGGCTGAAATCTCTCCCAGGGTTGCCGGCTATGCCACAGAGGCCATGCCATCTTGAAGGGGAGACCGGCTGTGATCAGGAAACCAACTGTGATTGGAACCCCAGCCTTACCTTCAACTGGGGAGACCTCAGATCCTTCCTGGGACCTTACAACCACAATACCCAGGGACCAGTTACCTCAGCTGCAAACCCCCAAATGCTGGAATTCCAGTCTCCCTGACCACGGGTGCCTGGGAGGTCTGCTCAGGGGGAGACAAAGCAGCACAGAAAACGTGGACAGGCTCTGTGCCTTCTCACAGAGCAGAGAGGAGGATCAGCTGAATCAAACAGCACCCACTCAGAACTGGCAAATTAAACACAGCAGGTGAGGCAATCCATGGACAGAAAGGTCAGATATCGTCTAGAGCAGTGATTCTCAACCTTCCTAATGCCGTGACCCTTTAATACAGTTCCTCATGTTGTGGTGACCCCCAACCATAAAATTATTTTCGTTGCTACTTCATAACTGTAATTTTGCTACTGTTATGAATCGTAATGTAAATATCTGATATGCAGGATGTATTTTCATTGTTACAAATTGAACATAATTAAAGCAAAGTGATTAATCACAAAAACAATATGTAACTATATATGTGTTTTCTGATGGTCTTAGGCGACCCCTGTGAAAGGCTCATTCGACCCCCAAAGGGGTCGCGACCCACAGGTTGAGAACCACTGGCGTAGAGAAAGGTGAGGTCTGGGAGCCAGGCTGAAGGGAGAAATGCATGCAGCAGAAACAAGAATCTCAGAGAAAGAATATGCCCCACAAAATCCGCAGCCGTTGAGGTCAGTATAGCCCTCAAATGTGGAAAGGGGTCCACAGGGCTGCTGGCAAAAGGGAACTCTAGGTATTAACCCACAGCTGGACTGGGCACAGAAAGGCATCCTGAAATCCTCTACCAGCTGCGCAGTGCCAGAGGGAAAAGACGCATGCAGAGATGCGCACAGAGACACACACAGAGCCTGGGGGGAAATTGGCACACAGTGCCAGGGTAGAGAGGCCTTTTAGGCCTGGATATTAAGACAGAAACACTGCCACCCAGGGGTTGTATCAGAAATTGACTCTTGTGTGGGAAGGAACCAAGATGGCGGCATAGGTAAACACCTGAACTTGCTACATTAAAACTACAACTAAAAGACAAAACAAATATCATCCAGAACCACAGGAAGGCTGGATGAGTGGAAATTCTACAACTAGAAGGAAAGAGAAAAGCACATTGAGTATGGTAGGAGGTGCAAAGGTGTGGAAGTATGGAGGTACAGAGGCGCACGTGAACTGGGCTGGCAGCTGGGTATGCTGTTGTCTTTTTTGATCAGGAGGGAGATACAAGCTCCCAACTGCTCTGATCTCCAGTTCCGAGTGAGAATCTGGGGACCCAGACTCATATGGAGAGAAAATGGACTGTCTAGCATCGGGCCAGAACATGAGTGCAGCTTTCTCACAGAGGTACTTGCAGCGGTGATTGTTCCTGCACAGGGATGCAGGATACAGAGACACAGGAACCTATCGGGGGAGGGATGATGGGGAAACCATTGATGTTTGCTCCACCCTGGTGATTCCCTGAGACACCGCACCACCCAATTTACAACCCCACCCAAGTGGTGTGCAGAGGCTTTTGCATATGAATGGCCTGGCCTTTCTCCACCTAAGAACAATGTCAAACTGGACCTGGGTCAGAGAACACCGGAGCTTCCAAAAGAAGGCCTAAGGCTCATCAGCAGACTGCATTGCTTCATAGCTGGGCCTCATCTGGGCACCTCCAAACCCCAAACAGAGAGGAGGAGTTTCATATCTAGCTGTAGCTTCTGCTGGGTGGCCTCAGGCAGTGGCCGACATTGCACCTCCTTAGAGATCCAAGAGCCAGTGTACCCAGTGGTCAGAGTGAGACCATCCAGATTACAACTCCTCACATCCATAAGAGACACACTCAGGGGCCATATTCAGTGAGCGACAAAACCCCACTGAAGCAAGTCCTGCCCCATCAGGGTATCTCCAGCACAGCAGTTCTTCCATTGTAGACACAGCTGGTCCTCAGAGCAAATTGGCTTGGAGGTCAATTCCTTCCAGTGATACCAACTACAATCAAGGCTTAACTACAAGAACACTGTGCACACAGCCCACAAAGGGGTGCACCAAGAGCGTCCACCTCAGGTAATTGGGGAGGCTGAGCCACTGGGCCCTACAGGACACCTAGCACATAAGGCCACTCTATCAACACAGGAAAGCAGCCAAAATGCGGAGACACAGAAACATGTCACAAATGAAAGAAATGGAGGAAAACAAACTACTGGATATAGAGTTCAAAACCACAGTTATAAGGTTATTCAAGAATCTTCTAGAAACCTCCGAGAAATTTAGTGAGACCATCAAGGATATGAAAAAAGACCAAGTAGAAATTAAGCATACACTGACTGAAATAAAGAATAATATACAGAGATCCAACAGCAGACTAGGGGATCCCAAGAATCAAGTCAAAGATTTGAAATACGAAGAAGAAAAAAAACAACCAACCGGAAAAGCAAAAGGAAAAAAGAATCTGAAAATATGAAGATAGTGTAAGGAGCCTCTGGGACAGCTTCAAGCGTACCAACATCAGAATTATAGGGGTGCCAGAATGAGAGAGAGCAAGATATTGAAAACCTATTTGAAGAAATAATGACAGAAAACTTCCCCTACCTGGTGAAAGAAATAGACTTACGAGTTCAGGAAGTGCAGAAAATCCCAAACAAGAGGAATCCAAAGAGGACCACACCAAGACACATCATCATTAAAATGTTAAGGGCAAAAAAAAAAAACAAAAAAACAAAGAGAGAATCTTAAAAGCAGCAAGAGAAAAACAGTTAGTTACCTACAAGGGAGTACCATACGATTATCAGCAGATTTCTCAATAGAAACTATGCAGGCCAGAGGGAGTGGCAAGAAATATTCAAAGTGATGAATAGCAAGAACCTATAACCAAGATTACTCTACCCATCAAAGCTTTCATTTAGAACTGAAGGTCAGATAAAGAGCTTCACACATAAGAAAAAGCTAAAGGAGTTCATCACCACCAAACCAGTATTATATGAAATGTTGAAGGGTATTCTTTAAGAAGAGGAAGAAGAAGAAAAAGGTAAAGATAAAAATTATGAACAACAAAGTGACAACAAGTACATATCTATCAACAAGTGAATCTAAAAATCAAATGAATGGGGGGAGAAAAAATGGCGGAGGTATAGACGGACGTGCCCCATGCCTTGTCCCAGAGCTGTTAGGGTGAGCAGCTGAAGCGGGTAACATACAGCCCGAATAAGCAGAGGATACTCAGCTGAGAGAGAGTTTGCAGCCAGGAACGGCAGAGGAATCCTTGAGAAAGCAGATTGAAAGTTGGAGACTGCGGCTGAACTCTCTCCAGGTGTGCCGGCTCATCCGCGGAGACCACACCATCTTGAGTGGCTGTTTTTTGGAAATGTATACTGTACACCCAAAGACCTGGTATCCAGAGATCAGCTGCTAACCCGGAGAAACCAGATCTGGGACAGTGCAACTACATGGAGTCCTGCTTCTCACGGAAAGGTCAGGTATCGCTTGAAGCATATCCAAGCAACAGCAGGCTCGTGATCACCACACCTTCTGTCTGAGGAACAGCAGCTGTACGTGAAGCCTCCCCCAACCAGCCAGAAGAGCCACCACAGCTGTGAACAGCACCCACCAGAGGAGCTGCTGCCAACTGAGGAGCAGCTGCTACCGCAACTTCCTGAGGAGCAACCACAGCCCAAGGAGCCACAGCTACCCAGGGAGCAGCCACTGAACGACTCAACATCTAGATATGTCAGTGAGATCAAACATGGGTAGACAAAGAAACCCCCAAAGGAAAGAAAAGGAGGATTCACCAGAAAAGCAGCTAAGTGATACAGAGGCATTCAACATGACAGAAAAAGAATTCAGAATAAGGGTCCTAGAGTGCATAAACCGGATGGAGGAAAAAATCAACAACTTATGCAAGAAGCAAGAAGAAACAGAAGAAAAAAATCAATAACTTATGTAAGACTCAAGAAGAAGTGAAGAGTGATATAGCTGCAATAAAAAACAGTGTCAACAGTAGACTAGGAGAAGCAGAGGACCAAATTAGTGAATTAGAAGACAAGGAAGCAAAACTGTACTGCAATTGGAGAAAAAAATTAAAAGACAGGGGTAGAGCCTAAGGGAGCTTTGGGACAACATGAAAAGAAACAACATACGAATAATAGGGGTGCCAGAACAACAGAAAGAGGAACAAGGATTAGAAAACCTATTCGAAGAAATAATATCAGAAAACTTCCCTGAGGTGGGGAAGAAAAAAGTCACACAAGCACAGAGAGTCCCAAACAAGATGAACTCGAAAAGACCCACACCAAGACACATCATAATTACCATGGCAAATGTTCAGGACAAAGAGAGAATCTTACAGGCTGCAAGAGAGAGACGGAAAGTTACATACAAGGGATCTCCCATTAGATTATCAAATGATTTCTCAACAGAAACACATCAGGCCAGAAAAGAATGGACAGAAATTTACAAAGTGATGCAAAGCAAAGGACTGAATCCAAGAATACTCTATCCAGTAAGGCTATCATTCAAAACTGAAGGGGAAATAAGAAGCTTCACAGACAAAAAAAAAAAAAAAAAAAAAAAAACTAAGGGAGTTTATCACCACCAAGCCAGCAATGCAAGAAATGCTAAAGGGACTTATGTAAAAAGAAGAAATAAAAAGCTCAGAAAGAAAACAGACACACATAAAAAGAAATGGCTACAAACAAGTACCTTTCAATAATAACTTTAAATGTAAACGGACTAAATGCTCCAACCAAAAGACATTGAGTGGCTGAATGGATAAAAAAAAAAAACATGACTCATACATTTGCTGTTTACAAGAGACCAACCTCAGAAGAAGGGACTAACACAGACTGAAAGTGAAGGGATGGCAAAATATCTTTCAGGCAAATGGATATGAAAAGAAAGCTGGGGTAGCAATACTTATATCGGACAAAATAGACCTCAAAGTGAAGGCCATAACAAGAGATAAGGAAGGCCACTTCATAAGACTAAAGGGATCAATACAACAAGAAGATATAACCCTGATAAACATATATGCACCCAATGCAGGAGCACCCAAATACATAAAAAAACTCCCAGAAGATATCAAAGGAGAGATCGACAACAATACAATCGTAGTAGGGGACTTTAATACACCACTGACATCACTGGATAAATCCTCTAGACAAACAATCAGCAAAGAAACAGCAATCCTAAATGACTCACTATATCAGATGGACTTAATAGACATCTTCAGAACACTTCACCCCAAAGCCACGGAATATACATTCTTCTCAAGTGCTCATGGGACATCTTCAAAAATAGACCACATATTGTGTAACAAACAAAGTCTCTCCAAATTCAAGAAGATTGAAATCATACCAAGCATCTTCTCAGACCACGAAGGCATAATATTAGAAATAAACTACAATGAAAACAACCCAAAATACTCAAACACTTGGAAGCTGAATAGCATGTTATTAAATATTGATTGGGTTACCAATGAGATCAAAGAAGAAATTAAAAACATCCTGGAAACTAATAACAATGAAAACACAACAATCCAAAACCTATGGGACGCATTGAAAGCTGTCCTGAGAGGGAAGTTTATAGCTCTACAGGCCTATCTCAAAAAACAAGAAAAAATGGTAGTAAATCATCTAACTCTACATCTCAAAGAATTAGAAAGAGAGCAACAAGAAAACCCCAGAGTGAGCAGAAGGAAGGAGATAATAAAGATTAGAGCAGAAATAAATGGCATAGACACCAAAAAAACCAATACAGAAAATCAATTAAACCAAGAGCAGGTTCTTTGAAAGGATACACAAGATTGACAAACCTCTAGCCAGGCACACCAAGAAGCAAAGAGAGAGGACCCAAATAAACAAAATCAGAAATGAAAGAGGCGAAATAACAACAGACCCCACAGAAATACAAATGATTGTTAAAAAATACTATGGACAAGTCTACTCCAACAAACTAGACAACCTGGAGGAAATGGACATATTCCTAGAAAAATACAACATTCCAAAACTCAATCAGGAAGAATCTAAAAATCTCAATAGGCCAATAACGATGGAAGAAATTGAAGCAGTCATCAAAAAGCTTCCAGCAAACAAAAGCCCAGGACCAGACGGCTTCACAGGGGAGTTTTACCAAACATTCAAGGAAGAACTAAAACCTATCCTCCTCAGACTACTACAAAAAATTCAAGAGGAAGGAACACTTCCAAGCTCATTCTATGAAGCCAGCATCACCCTAATACCAAAACCAGGTAAAGACAACACAATGAAAGAGAATTACAAGCCAATATCCCTCCTGATCATAGATGCCAAAATCCTCAACAAAATCTTAGCAAATCGGATCCAGCAGTACATCAGAAAGATCATACACTATGACCAAGCAGGATTTATCCCAGGGATGCAAGGATGGTACAATATCCGCAAATCAATAAACATGATACATCACATAAACAAATTGAAAGAAAAAAAACCACATTGTCATATCAATTGATGTAGAAAAAGCATTTGACAAAATCCTACACCCATTTTTGATAAAAACTCTCAGCAAGGTGGGTGTAGAAGGATCATACCTCAACATAATAAAAGCCATATATGACAAGCCCACAGCCAACATCATACTCAATGGACAAAAACTAACACCATTTCCCCTAAGAACAGGAACAAGACAGGGATGCCCACTCTCACCACTTCTGTTCAACATAGTACTGGAAGTATTAGCCATTGCAATTAGACAAGAAGAAGAAATAAAAGGCATCCAAATTGGAAAAGAGGAAGTTAAACTCTCCTTATTTGCAGACGACATGATATTACACATACAAAACCCTAAAGCCTCCATCAAAAAACTACTAGACTTAATACATGAATTTGGCAATGTAGCAGGATACAAAATTAACCCCAAGAAATCTATGGCATTTCTATACACCAACAGTGAACTTTCAGAAAGAGAGACTAAAAGAATAAATCCCATTTACCATCGCACCAAAAAAAAAAATTAAGCTACCTAGGAATAAACTTAACTAAAGAGGTAAAAGACCTCTACTCAAAAAACTACAGGACGTTGAAAAAAGAGATAGAGGAAGACATAAACAGATGGAAGAACATACCGTGTTCATGGATTGGTAGAATCAACATCATTAAAATGTCCATACTACCCAAAGCAATCTATAAATTCAACGCACTTCTCATTAAAATACCAGCGGCATACTTCACAGATCTAGAACGAACTCTCAAAAAATTCATCTGGAATAAAAAAAAAGACCTTGAATAGCTGCAGCAATCCTGAGAAAGAACATAGTAGGTGGGATCTCAATACCAAATATCAAGCTGTATTGCAAAGCCACTGTTCTCAAAACAGCATGGTACTGGCACAAGAACAGACATATAGATCAATGGAATATAATAGAGAGCCCAGAAATCGGCCCAAACCAATATGCTCAATTAATATTTGACAAAGGAGGCAAGAACATACAATGGAGTCAAGATAGTCTCTTCAATAAATGGTGTTGGGAAAATTGGACAGATACATGCAAGAAAATGAAACTTGACCACCAACTTACACCATACACAAAAATAAACTCAAAATGGATAAAGGACTTAAATGTATGATGAGAAACCATAAAAATTCTAGAAGAATCCAAAGGCAACAAAATCTCAGACATATGCCAAAGCAATTTCTTCACTGATACAGCTCCTAGGGCACTTGAAACGAAAGAGAAAATGAAGAAATGGGACTACATCAAAATAAAAAGCTTCTGCACAGCAAAAGAAACCATCAACAAAACAACAAGAAAGCCCACTGTGTGGGAAAACATATTTGCCAATGTCATATCTGATAAGGGCCTAATCTCTAAAATTTATAGGGAACTCCTACAACTTGACAAAAGGAAGATAAACAATCCAATCAAAAAATGGGCTAAGGATCTAAATAGACACCTTTCAAGAGAGTACATTCAGAAAGTCAAGAGACATATGAAAACATGCTCAAAGTCACTAATCATCCGAGAGATGCAAATCAAAACAACAATGAGGTACCATCTCACACCTGTCAGAATGGCTATCATCAACAAATCAACAAATGACAAGTGCTGGAGAGGATGTGGAGGAAAAGGAACCCTCGTGCACTGCTGGTGGGAATGCAGGCTGGTGCAACCACTATGGAAGACAGTATGGAGCTTCCTCAAAAACTAAAAATGGAACTCCCATTTGACCCTGTGATCCCACTTCTAGGAATATATCCCAAGAAACCAGAAACACCAATCAGCACAATTCACCATAGCTAAGATCTGGAAACAGCCTAAGTGCCCATCAGTAGATGAATGGATTAGAAAACTGTGGTACATCTACACGATGGAATACTATGCTGCTCTAAAAAGGAAGGAACTCTTACCATTTGCAACGTCATGGATGGAACTGGAGAGCATTATGCTAAGTGAAATAAGCCAGTCAATAAAGGAAAAATACCACATGATCTCACTCATTCATGGACAATAGAGACCATTATAAACTTTTGAACAATAATAGATACAGAGGCAGAGCTGCCTCAAACAGATTGTCAAACTGCAGCGGGAAGGCCGGGGAGGGTTGGGGGGCAGGAGGTAGGGGGGTAAGAGATCAACTAAAGGACTTGTATTCATGCATATAAGCATAACCAATGGACATAAGACACTGGGGGATAGGGGAGGCTAGGGGACTGTCTAGGGCGGGGGGATAAAATGGATACATATATAATACCCTTTGTAATACTTTAAGCAATAAAAATAAATAAATTAATTAATTTTAAAAAAAGAAAAAAAGGAGCGATTGGGAGCTTCATTCACCCGCCAGCCTGAAAACAGCCCTCGGCCCCTCACCCAGACTGGCCAGGCACCCCAGTGGGGACCCCCACCATGATCCAGGACACCCTTCAGGACAAACCAGCCGGCCCCCACCCATGCACCAGGCCTCTATCCTATATAGTAAAAGGGTAATATGCCTCCCAGCACCGGGATCAGTGGAGCCGAGAGGCCTCCCGGCACCGGGATCAGCATGACAGGGGGCAGCGCCCAAACCCCCTGATCACCCTGTGGCTCTGTGTGTGACAGGGGGCGGGGCCACAACCTCCCTATCAGCCCTGCTCTGTTCGTGGCAGGGGAAGGCGCCCCAACTCCCTGATCAGCCCTGTTCTGTGCCTGATAGGGGGGAGCTCCCCAACCCCCTGATTGCCCTGCGGCTCTGTGTGTGACAGGGTGCGGTGCCCCAACCTCCCCCCCCACGGGCCCTGCTCTGTGTGTGACGGGGTAGAGCCATAACCTCCCCATTGGCCCTGCCCTGAGTGTGACAGTGGTGGCGCCCCAACCCCCTAATCGGCCCTGCTCCGTGGGTGATAGAGGGTGGCGCCCCAACCCCCCCCCACACACGGGCCCTGCTCTGTGTGTGACGGGGTAGAGCCATAACCTCCCCATTGGCCCTGCCCTGAGTGTGACAGGGTACAGCGCCCCAACCCCCTGATCCGCCCTGCTCTGTGTGTGACAGGGGGCAGTGCCCCAACTCCCCTATTGGCCCTACTCTGTGAGTGACAGGGGGGAGCTCCTCAACCCCCTGATCAGCCTTGCTCTGTGTGTGACAGGGGGGAGCTCCCCAACCCCCTGATGGGCCCTGCTCTGTGCATGACAGGGTACAGAGCCCCAACCCCCCTGATGGGCCCTGCTCTGTGAGTGACAGGGGGCAGCGCCCCAACCCCCTGATTGGCCCTGCTCTGTGCATGACAGGGGGTGGTGCCACAACCTCCCCATTGACCCTGCCTTGAGTGTGACAGGGGGCGGTGCCCCAACCCCCCAATCGGCCCTACCCTGAACATGACTGAGGGTGGCATCGCAACCTCCCGATCCGCCCTGCTCTGTGCATGACAGGGGGCGGCGCCCCAACTACCCAATCAGCCCTGCTCTGAGCCCAACCAAGGGCTGCACCTAGGGATTGGGCCTGCCCTCTGCCACCCGGGAGCAGGCCTAAGCCAGCAGGTCGTTATTTCCCAAGGGGTCCCAGACTGCGAGAGGGCACAGGCCGGGCTGAGGGACCCCCCCTCCCTCCTGAGTGCACACATTTTTGTGCACCGGGCCTCTAGTATATATATAAAACAAAGGACTGTTTTTCTTTAATTATCCTGGATAAGAAAAAGACAGACAATATAGAAAAACAGGTAAAGGATATGAGCAGGTATATCACAGAAAAAAAATACAAGTGGCCAACAAACATAAATGGGTGTCCAACCCTATTAAGCAGAATACTAAAAATACAACGAGATTCTATTTTCTACCTATCATACTGGCAAAACTTAATATTCAGTGTTGGTAAGAGTAAGGAGAAATGAGACCTCTTACACCCTGCTGGGGAGAGCATAAACTAGTAGAGTCATGTTGGAGGGGCATTCAGCAGTAACTCTAAGATGACAAATCATTTATGATACCTACCACTCCTGGGTACATACCCCAGAGAAGATGATCAGATCTTCTCAAAGTATGGTTCATAGATCCTCAGGCATTTCCAAGACCCTTTCAGATCTTCTCAAAGTATGGTTCATAGATCCTCAGGCATTTCCAAGACCCTTTCAGGGGGTCTATGAGATTCAAAACTATTTTCATAATAGTATTAAGACATTATTCGCTGGTGTTTTGTTTTAACTGTGTTTTCATTTGCACTGATGGTGCAAAGGTAAAAGGAAAAGAAAAAGCAAAGATGGGTAAAACTGCTGGTGCCTTAGTGCTCATCAAGGCAGTGGCAGCAAAGTGTAGTCGTGTGTTGTTGTTTTTTTCACCACCAGAGACTTAAGAATGTCCTTGGCCTGGCTGGTGTGGCTCAGTGGTTGAGTGTCGAACCAGGAGTTCACAGTTCTTTTAAAAAAAGAAAGAATCATCAATGATGACACAGAATCATTGATCCGCTGCCTCTTGCACGCCCCACACTGGGGATCGAGACCGAATCCTGGGCATGTGCCCTGACCGGCAATCGAACCATGACCTCCTGGTTCCTCTTGCTGGTCGGACAGGTGTTGTGTTTTTTACAAATTGAAGGCAAGACCCTCCACCAGCAAAAAGATGACTCACTTTATTGCAATGCTCACTTTATTACTGTGCTCTGGAACTGAAACAGCAATATCTCTGAGGTATACCTGTAATACCTGTAAAAGCAGAAAATTGGGGGAAATCTAATAGTCTATCAATAAGGAATCATTAAATAAACCATAGTATAGACATTAGCTAGCTATATTTTTGCCCCATTTTAAAAAATGAATTAAATCTTGCCCTGGCCAGTTGCTCAGTGGTTAGAGCATCAGCCTGCAGACCGAAGGGTCTCGGGTTCAATTGCTGGTCAAGGGCACATACTTACTATCCTTGGGTGAGGATTAAATTATATGAAGGAAACCTAGATGTAACAAAATAAAAGTATTTCTAAAACATCAAATGAAAAAACTTGCAGAATATATATAGCATGGTATACTTTCTGTAGAAATAAAAATATACCACAATGTATCTTTTAAAACAAAAACAACAAACCTTCCCAGAAAAGAAAAAGCTAGAGTTCATCACCATCAAGCCAATATTAGAAGAAATGTTAAAGGGGCTTCTTTAAGAAGAAGAAAAAATAGATAAAAAAATATATAAATAATAAAATGGCAATAACTATATGCCTATCAATAATTACTTTAAATGTAAATGGATTAAATGAGCCAATCAAAAGATATAGGGTGACTGAATAGATAAGAAAACCAGACGAAAACATATGCTGCCTACAAGAAACCCACTTCAGATCAAAAGGCAAACATAGACTAAAAGTAAAGGGATGGAAAAAGATATTTCATGAAAATGGAAATGGGGGGAAAAGCTGGGATAGCAGTACTTATACCAGACACAATAGACTTTATTTTTTTAAAATGTGAACTTTCCCAAGTTTTTATTCATGGCAATTAAGTATTTTAAAGGCCAGTGGAGGCCACAGAAGCACATCAGGAGCTGGATTCAGTGCAGGCACTCCCCTCACCTACCCCCAGTTTGAGACCTCTCATCACAGTGGCTCAATGAGACAGTATTTATTGTCCCATATTATGGATGAAGAAACTGAGACACAGAGAGTAGGCATGCAGGCCCAAGTCATACAGCTGGGAAGCAGCAGAGAAGAGAAGAGAAACAGAGTGTCCGGCTCCATGCCAAGCCCCCTGCACCCTGAGTTTCCCCATGGTTCCTCCCATCACCTCTGCCCTCCTCCACCTCTTATTCACCCCTCTGTCCTTGGGTTGAGGTTTTAGCCCTTCCTGGCTCCTCTCCTCTTCTTCTCCCCCTCTCTCTCCTGCCCTCTGAGGCTGGGTTTTTATCTGATAATCACTAAGAGGCCAGGAATTCCCTCATTTAAAAATGTGTCCTCCTACCCTGGCATGGCATTGTCCCATGCATCGAGAGGTCACTGGTTTGAGTCAGACACAATAGACTTTAAAACAAAGGCTATAACAAGAGATAAAGGGGGACCCAGAAATTCCACTTCTGGGTATTTATCCAAAGCAACCCAGAATACTAATTTGAAAAGACATATGCATCCCTATGTTTACTGCAGCATTGTTTATAGCGGTAAAGATATGGAAGCAACCAAAGTGTTGGACTAATTAATAAAGAAGAGGTGGTACATATACAATGGAATATTACTTAACCATAAAAAATAATGTAATCTTGAGAGAAACTAAGATGGCGGCATAGGTAAACACCGGGAAATTGCTGCCTCCCACAACAACTTCAAAAATACAACGAAAAGACAAAACGGACATCATCCAAAATTACAGAAAGGCTGGCTGACTGGAAATTCTACAACTAGAAGGAAAGAAAAGCACACTGAGAGCCAGAGGAGCTGCGGAAGTAAAGTGCAGAGGTATGGAGGCTCGGAGGCTCGTGCGCATGCCTGGAAAGTGTCTGGCACCTGAGGACGCAGCTGACTTTTTGAATTGGGAGGGAGTCACAAGCTCCTGACTGCTCTGAACTCCGGTTCCGGGAAGTCTCTGGGGACCCAGGACTCATACGGGGAGAAACTGGACTGTCTGGCAGCAGGCAGAACTCTGAACTTGAGGGCGGCTTACCCTCAGAGGTGCTTGCAGCAATTATCGGGACACTGAGACGTGCAGCCCCTTAGGGCAGGGCCGAGGATCCGCCATAGCTGCTTGCTCCGCCCTTTGATTCCCTGAGACCCTGCCCCACCCAGGCTGCGGCAGAGGCTTTTGCATATGAATGCCCTGGCCCTTTGCAACCTGAAAATTACCTAACAAATTGCAGCTGGGCCAGACAGACCCAGAACTTCCAAGAGAAGGCCCAAGGCCCCACAGCAGCTTGCATTGCTTCACAGCTGGGCCTCATCTGGGCACCTCCAAACTCCAAAAAAGGAAGGGGAATCTGCAGTTCTCTTCGTAGCTCCTGCCGGGTAACCTCAGTCAGAGGCTAAATTAGCACCTCCTTAGATCCAAGAGCCAGTGTACCCAGTTGTCAGAGGGGGACCATCCGGATTACAACTCCTCAGATCCATAAGGGACACACTCAGGGGGCAGACTCAGTGAGCACCAAAGCCCCACTGAAGCAAGTCTTACCCCAGATGGGTGTCTTCAGCACAGAAGTTCTCCCACTGCAGACACAGCTGATTCTCACTGCCAATTGGCCTGGAGGTCAATTCCTCCCAGGGATCCTACAACAATCAAGGCATAACTACAACAAGACTGTGCACAAAGCCCACAAGGAGGTGCACCAAGAGTGTCCACCTTAGGTAACTGGGGAGACTGAGCCACTGGGCCCTACAGGACACCAACACACAAAACCACTCTACCAACACGGAAGCATAAAAAATGCGGAGACAAAGAAACAGGTCACAAATGACAGAAATGGAAGAAAGCAAACGACTGGATATAGAGTTCAAAACCACGTTTATAAGGTTTTTCAAGAATTTTATGGAAACCGCCAATAAATTTAGTGAGACACTGGAGGATATGAAAAAAGACCAACTAGAAATTAAGCATACACTGACTGACATAAAGAATAATATACAGAGATCCAACAGCAGACAAGAGGATCCCAAGAATCAAGTCAAAGATTTGAAATACAAAGAAACAAAAAATACCCAACCAAAAAAGAAAAAAGAAAAAAGATTCCAAAAGTATGAAGATAGTGTAAGGAGCCTCTGGGGCAGCTTCAAGTGTACCAACATCAGAATTATAGGGGTTCCAGAAGATGAGAGAGAGCAAGATATTGAAAACCTATTTGAAGAAATAATGACAGAAAACTTCCCCTACCTGGTCAAAGAAGTAGACTTACAAGTCCAGGAAGCGAAGAGAACCCCAAACAAAAGGAACCCAAAGAGGACCACACCAAGACACATCATAATTAAAATGCCAAGAGCAAAAGACAAAGAGAGAATCCTAAAAGCAGCAAGAGAAAGACAGTCAGTTACCTACAAGGGAGTACCCATACGACTGTCAGCTGATTTCTCAACAGAAACCATGCAGGCCAGAAGGGAGTGGCAAGAAATATTCAAAGTGATGAATAGCAAGAACCTACAACCAAGATTACTTTATCCAGCAAAGCTATCATTCAGAATAGAAGGTCAGATAAAGAGCTTCACAGATAAGAAAAAGCTAAAGGAGTTCATCACCACCAAACCAGCATTATATGAAATGCTGAAAGGTATTCTTTAAGAAGAGGAAGAAGAAAAAGGACCTCTTACCATTTGCCACAGCATGGATGGAACTAGAGAGCAGATAAATACCACATGATCTCACTCATTTGTGGAATATAATGATCAACATAAACTGATGAACAAGGACTGATCCAGAGACGGAAAGGCATTGATTGGACTGTCGGGCCTTGGAGGGAAGGTAGGGGAGGGTGGGGGTAAGGGGGAAAGATCAACCAAAGGACTTATATGCAAGCATATAGGCCTAACCAATGGACACGGACAACGGGGGGGTGAGGGCATGAGCGGGGGGGGGGGGGTACGGGGTAACGTGGGGATAAGGACACATATGTAATATCTTAATCAATAAAAAATATATTTTAAAAAAAACACAAATGAGATACTACTTCACAGCTACTGGAAGGGCTGAAATCACACTGATGTCTAATGTTGGTGAGGGTATGGGACAACTGGAACTATGATACATTGCTAACTGGGAGTGTAAAATGGTTCATCTACTTTGAGTTTTTGAAAATGTTATACACGTACCCTATGACCCAGGAATTCCATTCCTATTTACTCAAGAGAAATAAAAACATATGTCCACACACACACAAAAATAATGTAATCTTGCCATCTACAACAACATGGATGGACCTAGAGCAGCGATGGCGAACCTTTTGAGCTCGGCGTGTCAGCATTTTGAAAAACCCTAACTTAACTCTGGTGCCGTGTCACATATAGAAATTTTTTGATATTTGCAACCATAGTAAAACAAAGATGTATATTTTTGATATTTATTTTATATATTTAAATGCCATTTAACAAAGAAAAATCAACCAAAAAAAAGAGTTCGCGTGTCACCTCTGACACGCGTGTCATAAGTTCGCCATCACTGACCTACAGGGTGTTATGCTTAGTGAAATGGGTCAGACAGAGAAAGACAAATGCCATGTGATTTCACTTATATGTGGAATCTAAAAATAAAACAAAAATAAATTAAAAAAAACAAACAGCCCAGCTGGCATGGCTCAGTGGTTGAGCGCTGACCTATGAACCAGGAGGTCATGGTTCGATTCCCTATTCCTGATCAGGTCACATGCCCGGATTGCAGGCTCATCCCCAGTATGGGGTGTGCAAGAGGCAGCCAATCAATAATTCTCTCATCATGGATGTTTCTCTCTTTCTCTCTCTCTCTCTCTCTCTCTCTCTCTCTCTCTCTCTCTCTCTCTCTCTTCCTTCCTCTCTGAAATCAATAAAAATAAATATATTTTCAAAAAACACAAACAAAACAGGAACAAACTCAGAGATACAGAGAACATTTTGATGTTTGACAGATGGGAGGTGGTTGGGGGTGATGGGTGGAAAATGGTAAGGGATTCAGATGTGCAAACTGCCATTTATAAAAACAGTCACAGGGATATAAAATTCAGCATGGAGGATGTAGTCAATAATATTGTAATAACTATGTATGGTGTCAGATAGGTACTAAGCTTATCAGGGTGCTCACTTTGTAAGTTATATGAATGTCTAATCATTATGTTGTATGACTAAAACTAATAAAATATTGTGTATCAACTATAATTGAAAAATAATTTTTAAAACAACTCTAAGGCTACCAGGTTACCTACCTACCTGTTAATAGTAGCTACCTCTGGGAAGGGGAAAAGAGGAGTAGGATTGTGGGTATTGGCCAAAGTGTACCTTAACCCCACCTATGTGTAATGTTGAATTTGTTTCTTACAAGGAGAATGCGCTAGTTTAACTAAAAATAATCAGGAAGAAGGAATAAAGCAACAAACAAGGTCAAGCCCACTGATATGAGAAAGAAAGGAAACGCATTCTGAGTCCAGGCAGAGAGGGCCAATGTATTTGATGCAGTGGTTTAGGAGTTTATAAGTCTTGAAAGTAACCACTAATGGTGAATCAGGCGATAGAGGGGATGCCTGGATGAAATGGTGGCCACTTGGGTGGCAGAACTTTCTGGGTCAGACACCTCCTGCTCCCTTCCTGGGACTTAATACAAGGAAGGCCTTCAGTGCCACAGAGCTCAGACTCTCCCACTTCCACTGCCTTGACACTCACCCTGATGCCTGCAAACTCTTTCCGCATTCTTGGTCCCTGATGCCCACTCCCCGGCATGACCCAGGACCTCAGCTGCCACATTAGAGGCAGAGCTCTGAGCTGGTGGTGATATGGAAGGAGACCTGCAGGCTAAGGTCAGTCTGGGAGACTACAGACTGAGTCGCTGTGGCACAAGAGAAGACACTTTGAGATGGGGTGGGAGGCGGGGTTGAGGGTTGTGGGGTGGGGGAAGGAGTTACCAACTAAGCCGCAGGAGCTCACAGGACTCTTCCAGACACCTCTGGACAGGCTTTGCTTTCGAAAGCAGTGCCACGGCGTCCCCATTGGTCTTCCATTCCAGCCAACCAGCAGGTCTCCCTGTGGCCCAACCGTCGCATTAAGAGACCAATCAGAAGAGTGTATGTGCTTCCTACTTCATAGGACCAACTAAAAGCTTGCTCATTTCTGACTGACGTGTGGTGGCCAGCCAACTGGAAGAACCAAGATTTGGTTTCATTCACCAACTCGGTCATGGTCTATGTCTACCCATCAGTGCTAATCCAAGGTTTAGATCTGGGAGAAATAACCGAGGTCCAAGCTGGAGAGATGGTGGCCCAAGAGGCAAAGTAATATTTCCCAGAGTTTCCTAGGAGGTTGGCCCTGAGGTCAGATGAATTTGTAGTTAAGCTGTTAATGCTGCTCTGGGCTTGGCCTCAAGTAGTGCCAGCCTGAGAAAAAAGTATTGGTCCTGAGTGCACCTCAGATAATGTTGCTTTGCCTCCAGGCTAATTGCTTCACTCCCCGCTCCCCAAGTCAAGTGGGAAGAAGCCTAGACACATTCAGGGCCTTTAATTAAGTGTTGGTTTATCAGTGAGGAGCGGTAGGGATTCTCAATTACCAGCAATAAATGCTTCTTTTAGAACCAAAATGTGCAGGGAACTTTTTAAAAACCTGACAGTGGTATTATTACAACTAAATGTACCAGGAAATACAAGTTAAAACTAAGAAATACCATTTTCACCAAATAGTTTGGATAATTATCAATTGTTTAATATTTTGCCACTTTGGGCAAAGAAACTCTTTGTGAGGAAACAGGAATCTCTACACTTTCAATAAGAAAACAGAAATTCTCATTAAGTAAGTGGGACCCTAAAGTGCACTCTTTACGAAGGCAACTTTGTAGTACCTATCAAAATGTAAAATGTACACATCCTTTGACCCAGCAATTCCTTCTTTAAAAATCTATCCTACATAAGTACTAAAAACATAAGCAAGTTTATATATGTAGTAGTATTTCTTGTAATAGTGAATGATTGGAGACAAATTTCCATCAATAAGTGAATCATTAAATTGTGATATAACCCCCCACCACCACCAAAAAAAGGGAAAAATTGTGGTTGGACTGTCATCCAGTGCAACAGGTCTCAGGATCCATTCTCGGTCAGGGCATATGCCTAGGTTGTGGGTTCTACCCTCGGTTGGGGCATGTAAGAGAGGCAACCGACCCATGTATCTCACTTACATGGATGTTTTCCTCTCTCCCCCCACTTCCTCTCTCTCTAAAACAAAAATCATTTAATTTAAAAAAATTGTGATACGACTATACAATGAAATATTATGCTGTCACTTTTTTTAAATGAGGTAAATTTCCATACACTAATGTGAGAGGAAGTCCACAATACATTGCAAAGTGAAAAAATTAAGTTGCAAAATAGTACATATGGCCTACTTAAAAAAAACACAATATACAAGTGTGTGGATTTCCATATATGTATATTGTGTGAATATATGTATATACATCTTTACATATACTTATAATCATATACATATTTTATGCATAGAAAGAGGTCTGTGCAAGTTAAGTTATTCTTGGAGAATGAAAATAGGAGCAATCTTTCACTTTAAATATATATATATTTTTATTGATTTCAGAGAGAGGGAGAGACAGAAACATCAATGATGAGAATCATTGATTGGCTGCCTCCCACACACCCCACACCTGGGACCTGAACCGAGCCCACAACCCGGATGTGCCCCAACCAGGAATCTAATGGCAACCTCCTGGTTCATGGGTTGATGCTCAACCACTGAGCAACATTAGCCAGGCAATCTTTCACTTTAGAAATTTGTTTTGTTTGAATTTTTGACACAGCGCCGGTAACTAACTATTACGCAGCCAGCTCTGGGCAGTGAACTTCCACTGGACAGAGAGGCCCTATAGCCTCAGAGGCCAACCCCAGAACACTGTCACCCAGAGGCTGACCCACAAACTGACTCTTTGCTAAACACAAAATAAGGCAGTCTGGGAAACAAATGCAGCCTGCTTTAAAATAAGAACTGTGGTTTACAACACAGAGGAACAGTGTATCGCAGGGAAACTCAACACTCTCCTGAATACCTGGCAGGTCTAAGGCGAGCCACACTGAAGAATAGAAGAACCGAAGGACCTTCACTACTGCAATTTTTTTTTCTTTTTTCACCTTTTAACTAGAAATTTGTTTTGTTTGAATTTTTCAACTACCATTAATTACTTTTTTAAAAAAATTCTTTTTTAAAGTATTACATATATCCCCTTTTTCACCCATTCACCCCCTCCAGACCACCCCCCCTTGCCCCAGGTCCTCATGCCCCATTGTCTGTGTCCATGGGCCATGCATATATGCATACAAGGTCCTAGGTCAGTGATGGCGAACCTTTTGAGCTCGGCGTGTCAGCATTTTGAAAAACCCTAACTTAACTCTGGTGCCGTGTCACATATAGAAATTTTTTGATATTTGCAACCATATTAAAACAAAGATTTATATTTTTGATATTTATTTTATATATTTAAATGCCATTTAACAAAGAAAAACCAACAAAATGAGTTCGCATGTCACCTCTGACACGGGTGTCATAGGTTCGCCATCACGGCCCTAGATTGATTACCTCCCACCCACCCTCCCCCGCCTTCTGTCTGAGATTCCGCACTTTGTTCCATGCTTCCATGTCTCTGGATCACTCTGTTCATCAATTTATTTTGTTACTTAGATTCCACATATAAGTGAGATCATGTGATGCTTGTCTTTCTCTGACTGACATATTTCACTTAGCATGATACTCTCCAGGTCCCTCTATGACAATAATTTTTTTTAACAAAATAGGCACTTTTGTAATCAGAATAATCAACAGTTATACTTTATATATTGCAAATAAGAATAATTCCTGCCCTAACCTGTTTGGCTCAGTGGATAGAGCATCGGCCTGCGGACTCAAGGGTCCCAGGTTCGATTCCCGTCAAGGGCATATACCTTGGTTGCAGGCACATCCCCAGTGGGGAGTGTGCAGGAGGCAGCTGATCGATGTTTCTCTCTCATTGATGTTTCTAACTCTGTCCCTCTCCCTTCCACTCTGTAAAAAATCAAGAAAATATATATTTTTTAAAAAAAGAATAATTCCTGCCCTAGGGATTTGGTTCTAAAGGGTCCTGGGCTCGATTCCAGTCAAGGGCACATGCCTGGGTTGTGAGCTCAATCCCCATTAGGGGGCATGCAGGAGGTAGCCAATCAATGATTCTCTCTCATCATTGATGTTTCTCTCTCTTTCCCTCTCCCTTCCTCTCTGAAATTAATGAAAATATATTTTTAAAAAAGAATTCCTTATATGTATGAGGTGACTATTTAATTTAAAATTTTCACCTAACCCTAACCAGTTTGGTTCAGTGGATAGAGCGTCGGCCTGCAGACTGAAGGGTCCCAGGTTCAATTCTGGTCAAGGGCATATTCTCTAGTTGTAGGCACATCCCCAGTAGGGAGTGTGCAGGAGGCAGCTGATCGATGTTTCTCTGTCATGGACATTTCTAACTCTCTATCCCTCTCCCTTCCTCTCTGTAAAAAAAAAAAATCAATAAAATACATTTTTTAAAAATGTTTTTCACCTAGAAAACCTAGAATAAAATTAGGGCAACTGTAAATCAAATCAACACAAAGTTTCAATGGTGTTGATATGACTTGATACAAGAGTATGTGGGCAAACAAAATCTAATCAGGGTAAGTGAAGTCATTCATTTCTGGGAGAGAAAACTACGCTACAGAAAACTCCATCATATGGGAAAAATTGTGCTTTCACCTTTTTGGTGTCATCACTTCCAGGGTTTATCCCTGGGCAAGGTTTGGAGAGATTTAAGATACTACAAATATCATTTAGTCAAATCCCTTCATCATTTTATAGTTAAGAAAACAGGCCCAGAGTGGTGAAGCAATTTGCCTAAGGTGCTCCAGCCAGCTAATAGCACAGCCAGCTCTAGAACTCAGGTCACTATTCCAGGCCTATTACTCTTTCTACCTCTTTTCAGATCTTCCTGAGTCTTCATTCTGATTACATAGTAGACAATGTCTTAGGAGTATTAGATACCTCTATATATAAATTTAAGAAAAATGCATAATAAAATAAAAATGTATATCGCCCATTAGCACAGATGATCAAAAGTTGACTGTATTGGACAAAAAAAACCATTACTTGTATAATAATGTACTATTTTTAAAAAAATACATAAATTTTTGTGAATCTAACTGTATTTTATTTTTCACTTAAGAACAACTGTTTTTATCCAATTCCTGATTGATCTTCAATTGGCAATGCCTCTCTTAATCCTTTACCTTCATTTTCACTATATCAAGTAGTTAATGATCTATATGCAAGCACTTAAAATCACCACAGGAAGTACCCATTTAAAGGAAGCCTGCTGTGACTTAAAGAATCCTTTTATGCCCTAGCTGGTTTGACTCAGTGGATAGAGCATCGGCCTGTGGACTGAAGGGTCCAGGGTTCAATTCCAGTCAAGGGCACATGCCTGGGTTACCGGCTCCATCCCCCGTAGGGGGTATACAAGAGGTCCCCAATCAATGATTCCTCATCATTGATGTTTCTATCTCTCTCCCCCCCTTACTCTCTGAAATCAATAAAAATATACTTTAAAAAACAAAAAATTATTTTGTATTAATAATTACACTTGTATGTGTTTTGTAAGGAATGAGTTTTCTGTTCTCAAAAGCATAGATAGATAATAAATAGATAACAGATAGAACAAGGTAAGAAAATAAATTAAAATAGAGAACAATTTTTGTACAAGCAAGGCAAAAAGAGATCTAAGAATGAGGGGTGGTACGTGTTGAGGGAGTGGCAGAGACCCACAAGCTAAATTAGTCACCAAGTGTTATATTATTTTTAATATTTTTAAAATATATTTTTATTGATTTCAGAGAGGTAAGGAGAGGGAGAGAGAGAGAAACATCAATGATGAGAGAGAATCACTGACTGGCTGCCCCTGCATGCCTCACACTGGGGATACAGTCCGCAACCCGGGCATGTGCCCTGACCGGGAATTGAACCCTGACCTCCTGGTTCATAGGTCGATGCTCAACCATTAAGCCACGCCGGCCAGGCACAACGTGCTTATATTTTAAAAGTAAACCTGAAAAGGCATCCAAATTGGAAAGGAGGAAGTAAAACTCTCATTATTTGCAGATGACATGATATTGTACATAGAAAACCCTAAAGACTCCACCAAAAAACTACTGAATAAAGGCAGCTGATCAATGATTCTCTTTCATCATTGATATTTATAACTCTCTCTCCCTCTCCCTTTCTCTGAAATGAATTAAAAACATTTAAAAAACTAGCCCTAGCTGGTTTGGCTCAGTGGATAGAGTGTCAGCCTGCAGACTGAGGGGTCCCAGCTTTGATTCTGGTCAAGGGCACATGCTCGAGTTGTGGACTCCGTCCCCAGTGGGGGGGTGTGCAGGAGGCAGCCGATCAGTGATTCTCTCTCATCCTTGATGTTTCTATCTCCCTCTCCCTTCCTCTCTGAAATCAATTAAATAATAAAAAAGAATGGAATCTTCTTTAAAAAAAAACAAAAAAAATAGTTTTGACTTTCAAAATGACAAGACTCCTATGTCCTAGTATTCTAAACCTTTTCCCAAAACCCACTTTGTGTAGGAAGCCATTTCAAAACACACTGAAAATATCCACCCATCAACTGTTCTCACCTTTCTGCCTGCATCAAATCTATTTCAAAGAAAAGAGTCCAATTGAGGAACAAAGCCTATAAAAGAAATAGTATTTGTTGGTGGAATGTGTGGGTGTCTTGGAAAATAAAAGAAATACATGTGTTTATGTAACATATAGCACATGAACATATATACTAGAGGCCCAGTGCATGAAATTTGTGCACGGGGGGGGGGGGTAGGTCCCTCAGCCCAACTTGCACCCTCTCCAATCCGGGACCCCTCAGGAGATGTCCGACTGCTGGTCTAGGCCTGGGACATCCCTCTCGCAATCCGGGACTGTCTCCTAACCACTCACTTGCCTGCCTGCCTGATGCCCCTAACTGCTCTCCCCTGCTGGCCTAATCACCCCTAACCGCTCTGCCTTGGCCCCCACCACCATGGCTTTGTCCGGAAGGAGGTCCAAAAGGATGTCCAGAAGACATTCAGTCTATATGGTCTATTTAGCATATTACCCTTTTATTAATACACACACACACACACACACACACACACACACACACACTACTAAATATATTCTGCCCAAATTAGCACAAACCCACAAGCTTAAAACCAACTCTCCCAAATCTAATGCAAATCATAGGTACTGAGCCCTATGGCTACTTCCTGCAAACATGTACTCATTACCTCTGTGACAAAGTAAACTGCTAGTTGCAAGGATTGGTAAATATCACTATGGGCAGCTAGAATTCCGCTTTTTTTTAATGTAAATGCAAAATTTATTACCTCAGGAAATTGACCATGTTGTATGATTTCTGCATAATACTCAAAAATATCCTAGATAACTAAAAAAAAAAACTGGACAACAGATGTTTGCTTCACAGTGGTTTAATATGAACAGAGTTGAATATGACATTGACAGAAGAATGAACAGTTTGCTGAATAAAAGCCCCGAGTCAGGATATATACACAGCAGAAATGGGGCCTCAGGCTCTCAGCACTTGTGCATGATGAAAGAAGGAATCTTTTTTTAAAATCAATAACAGAGGATATAAATCAAAAGGCAGCAATAACACCAACAATGGAGAGGTGGGAAAGGGAGCAGAGCCTCTTGGTAGGGGCTGTACAGCCCTGGCACAGGCTCAGCAGCTTAGAGCTGATCTGTCACAGGGAACTTCAACATTTAGATGGACTCTAAATCCCATGTCAAAATCCAATCCTAATCTCTCTGATCATAATCTTGTCAGACTCAGTAATCCTTTTCCCAAGACTGTACGGAGAACTCCAGTCCTTCCATGATAGGGAATCCAAGCAAAGAGCCTCCACTTTTGACCTGACACCAGTTAACTTGCTCCCATCCTACCCCTTGGGATAGATATCAGGCCTCAGCAAACAAACCACTACCTCCTGGACAGAAGTCCAGGAAAGTTGCCAGTCTCAACAAGATGTGTCAGACTCTCAGATTTGGGAAATCCATACCCAACTGCTATCCCTAGCTCAACTTCTGGGAAGAACGTTGGAGTTCCATGGGAAGTAAGTGCAGGCAGTTCAATAACCCTGTGACCAAGCTGCGGAGGGCAGCGACAACTCATTCCCTGAGCCCCATTCAACAGCTCAAAGTGCTTAGGAGAAGTCAGAGAGTGAGTGATTTGTTCATGTGCTTCTGCCCTGTGGCAGCACTAAATGAGATGGGGGGAAGAGAGAATGGAAGGAAGAGCGTGGTGATGCTCTTCCTTACCACCAGGGAATACCTAGAAAATGATCCGTTCCCACCTTCAGGGAGTTACCTGATAGTGGTGAGTTGCACCCAACTCTTAAGCCACCAAAACTGCAAAGCTTAACCCATAAAGTAGTGGGCTTGGGAAGGGAGACTGCTGGCCCGTAATGACTCTCCTGCAGGTGGGTAAGAACAAGTAGCCAGAGTGGGGAACCACAAAAGAGAGGGGCTAAACAACAGGGGCTACCCTACTGCTCTATGGCTTTCTTCTGACTCTGAAGCAGCCATGACAATGGGCCCAGAAAATCCACACACCTTGCTCCACACAACTAATTGCTTAAATTCTAGGAGAATTACTGCCATGAAAAGCAACAAGGGGGAGAGAAACGAAAGAAACTGTGGGGGAAAACTGGGAGCAGGCCTAAAGAAAAAAAAGAATAGCTTTTGGGTCTCTACCACCTTCCCAAAAAGGAAAAAATTCATGCATGTAGGAAAAGCAGGGTTTTTCCCTGCTCAGCATTTCTGGTTAAACCTAAGAGTAAGAAAAATCCCCTGGACTTGCAGCATCAGTATGTAGCCAAATGCCTCTCCAGCACAAGACCCCCGCCCCCGAGATTAGCCTTCTGGCATGGGTAAATGCCCAAGAAATTGCCTTCCAGTCCAATCCTCCCACCCACCCCCAATCCCAAGCAAAGGGCATCTGCCTGTGGTTTCCCACCTCTCCTCAGAGAAGAGGTTCTAGGAGAGTGCCCACGGTTTAGTGAGATACCAAGGAACACAATGCCAGACAGTCTATCAGGACAGGGGATGGGCAGCCAACTTCAGATCAAAGAAAGATAGAGAGGCTTAGTGTAAAAACCAATGTCATTTCAGCAGGAAAGTAGAGGGCAAGTGGTGAAAGGGGCTCCTACTGGCGCACCTTCCCTGGGACGTAGTTCCTGTCAATTGCCTCCTCCTGCAGGAACATATGTAGGCAGCGTTCGTTCTGAGCCAGTGGGTGCCCCGCAATTCTATAAAGAGATCAAGATGGTTATCAGTAGTATTTGAGATAGGAGAGAATTTGCAGAGGGATGGGGGTGTGGACAGGGGAGGAAGGACAAGATCAGCCCTGAGGTTCAAGCAAGCAGCAGACAACAACAGGACACCACTTCAACCATAATGCTGTAGAGAGGAAGAGAGATAGAGGGGTAAGGTAGGGGAAAATCCCTACACACATCAACATGCAGTGCTTTCTCAGGCCATGAGGTACAGGATCAGAATTCGGCTCAAATGAATGGAGTTTTACTGTCCAGTCACCCCACCACACAATAGGCACTACATCAGTGGTTCTCAACCTTCTGGCCCTTTAAAAAAGTTCCTCATGTTGTGACCCAACCATAAAATTATTTTCGTTGCTACTTCATAACTGTAGTGTTGCTACTGTTATGAATCATAATGTAAATATCTGATATGCAGGATGGTCTTAGGCAACCCCTGTGAAAGGGTCGTTCGACTGCCAAAGGGGTCGCGACCCACAGGTTGAGAACCGCTGCACTACATCATAATTACCCATTACAAAAGAGGAGACAGACTAAACACACAGAAAGACCAAGATGGAGAAAGTAGCTAGAGGAGCCCCCAGGAACCTGCTTACTTGTTAATAAACTGCTCGAGGCCCTGCCTCCTTTCTTCAATGAAGGACTCTTCAAAGATCCCTTCATCTCCTCGAAAAGGGAGCTGCCGCTTTAAGGCTTTCCCAGGCAGTGGTGGTACTACAATCTGCAGGCAGACGCAAAAGATCAGCCACATGGGAGAACTCAGAGAGGGAATGGGATGGCAATCCACTGTATACCACATTTCTTAAGGCAGAGGGTCCAACCTATCCCACAGCCAACAACTTGCCAGAACTGATCATAAGAACAGTCAGGATGGCTCAGGTCAAAAATTAATCCAGCCCTAACCGGTTTGGCTCAGTGGATAGAGCGTCGGCCTGCAGACTGAAGGGTCCCAGGTTCGATTCCGGTCAAGGGCATGTACCTTGGTTGTGGGCATATCCCCAGTAGGAGGTGTGTAGGAGGCAGCTGATCGATGTTTCTCTCTCATCGATGTTTCTAACTCTCTATCCCTCTCCCTTCCTCTCTGTAAAAAAATCAATAAAATATATATATATATATATGTATATATATATATATATATATATATATATATATATAATTAATCCATCCCTAGCCGGTTTGGCTCAGTAGATAGAACATCAGCCTGCAGACTGAAGGAGGGTCCTGGGTTCGATTACGGTCAAGGCACATACCTAGGCTGTAGGCTCAATCCCTGGCCCTCATCAGGGCCTGTGCAGGAGGCAACCAATCGATATGTCTCTCTCACATCTATGTTTCTCTTTCTTTGTCTCTCTCTCTCTCTTCTACTCTCTGTAAAAAAAAAGTCAATGGAAAAATATCCTTGGGTGAGGATTAACGACAAAAAAAATTAATTCAACTGCTTGGGTGGGAGGACAGGTTTACCATTTCAAAAGAAAGGAAATAAACTCCAATACCCCTCATTTTCTTTAACAATCCACTATCATCCAAGAATCTAGCTAGGCCTTTTCTGCCAATATACTTTCAATTTTTTGCACCTATAGGAGTTAATATGTATGACTTTACTAGCCACTAAGTGAAGTAATACTTTCTTTTTAAGATTTGTCCTGAAATTACCACTTTCAAGTTTCACAGATTATCACCCAGATCCAAATTATTGGGACTTGGTAGCTAGAGTGTGTTCACCCTCTCCATTGCCTTCAAGATTTTATAGACTCTGATCTTAAGCCCTATCAGCCTACAGAGATCTTGTCCTCCAAGGGTGCCACACAGGAAACAGGGCCATACCTTACTATCTCGTTCCAGCTCATTTTTTAGCCATTCAAAGTCACTGTAGCGCCGCCGTACACAGGACTCCTTCAGCTTGAAGATGGGTAGGTTCGTCTACAAGGAAGGAAGAATGAAACAAGAGAGATGGTAAGTAATGTTCAGCTTGTGGTGGCCACATGTCAGAGCCACATGGACAGGTCCTAATGAAGAAATAACTTCTATGGACCATGCTCCTACAACCCTTTCAAAACAGCACCAGATGAATATCAATCCTTACCACATCCAGCCTTGTCACAGTCGGTGATTAAAAGTCCCATGCTGCTTAGAATTTTTCCAACAAACAGACTTGAAGTTATATGTAAACTAGAGGCCCGATGCACGAAATTTGTACAAGAGTAGGCCTTCCTTCCCCCCAGCTGCCAGCACCGGCTTTCCTCCGGCACCCAGAACCCGGGCTTCCCCCCCGGGCTACCAGCAGGCATCCGGGACCTGGGCTTCCCTCACAGCCCAGCTTCGTCTGGAAGATCATCCAGAAGGATGTCCAGTCTAATTATCATATTGTGCTTTTATTATTATAGACTAGAGGCCTGGTGCATGAAATTCATGCACTGAGGAGTCCCTCAACCCGGCCTGTGCCCTCTCACAGTCCGGGACCCCTCAGGGGATGGCCGGGACTCCTCGCTCCTTACTGCCTGCCTGCTCACTGCTCCTTAGCTCTGCCTTGGAGGTAGGAGAGGCTCCCGCCACCACCACTGTGCTCGCCAGCTGTGAGCCCAGCTTCTGGCTGAGCAGCACTCCCCCTGTGGGAGTGTACTGACCACCAGGGGGCAGCTCCTGCTTTGAGCGTCTGCCCCCTGGTGGTCAGTGCCCATCATAGTGAACGGGTCGTTCTGGTCGTTCCCCCCGTAATGGTTGCTTAGGCTTTTATTATATAGATATGCCTGTACAAGAGTTTTTGCTGCATTTTATTATCTGTAATAATAAATGTACATCAATAGGTAATTGGTTAAATAAACATAGTATGCCTATACAGTGGAATACTATCAGCAATGAAAAGAATGTGAAAGCCCTCACCGCTTTGGCTCAGGGATTACAGTGTCAGCCTTCAGACGGACTGGAGGGTTGCAGGTTCCATTCCAGTCAAAGGCACGTACCTTGGTTGCAGGCTCGATCCCCAGCCCTCTGAGGTGTGTACAGGAGGCAACCAGTCGATGTGTCTCTCTCACATCGATGTTTCTCTCTGTGTGTCTCTCCCCCTCCCTTCCATTCTCTCTCTAAAAAAAAAAAAAACAGTGGGAAAAAAATCCTCGGATGAGGATTAACAACAACAAAAAAGTGAAATACTTTGCCAATATGGAGAGGTATTAAATATTAAAATCAAGGTACAGCCCAGCCGGCATGGCTCCATGGTTGAACATCGAACTATGAACCAGGAGGTCAGGGTTTGATTCCCGGTCAGGGCACATGCCCGGTTTGCAGGCTCGGTCCCCAGCGGAGGACATGCAGGAGGTAGCCGATCAATGATTCCCATTATTGATGTTTCTATCTCTCTCCCTCTCCCTTCCTCTCTGAAATCAACAAAAATATAGTTTTTAAAAATCAAGGTACAGAACAGTATATATAGCTTGCCTTTATTTGTGTTTTAAAATGGATTTGTATAAAAATTAATTCAAAATGGATCAAAGACCTAAATAGAAGATCTGAAACAATAAATTACATAAAAGAAAAAAATAGGTACTAAGCTCATGGGCCTTGGTCTTAGAGAAGATTTTACAAATTTGACCCCAAAGGCAAGAGAAGTAAAGGCAAAAATAAATGAAACTATATCAAACTAAAAAGCTTCTGCACAGCAAAAGAAACCACCAACAAAACAAGTAAACTGAATGGGAGATGATATTTGCAAACAACAGAGCTCCGACAAAGGGTAAATATCCAAAATATATAAAGAATTCAAACAACTCAACACCAAACAAACAATCCAATTTTTAAAAATGGGCAAAGGACCTGAACAGACACTTCTTCCAAGAAGACATACAAATGGCCAATAGATTATGAAAAGATGTTCAACTTCACTAGCTACTAGGTAAATGCAAATCAAAATTACAATGAGATACCACCTCTCACCTGTCAACAAGACTAGTAATAACAGTGTGGGAGAGGTTGTGAAGAAAAAGGAACTCTCATTCACTTCTGGTTGGAATGTAAACTGGTATAACCATTATGGAAAACAGTATGACAGTTCCTCAAAAAATTGAAAATACAGTTATCATATGACCCAACAATCCCTCTTCTGATTATCTACCAAAAAAAAAAAAAAAACTTGGCAAAGTTTTTATTTATTCACAAAGATATACATACACCTATGTTCACTGTAGCACTATTCACAGTGGCCAAGACAGGGAAACAACCAAAGTGTTCGTGAAATACTGCCATTTGGGACAACATGGATAGACCTTGAGAATATCATGCTAAGCGAAGTCAGTCAGAAAAAGCTAAGAAACAACCATATGATTTCACTCATATGTGGGATGTAAAACAAACTCATGGACACGGACAACAGTTTGGTGATTACCAGAGGGAAAGGGATGGGGGAGAGAGTAGTAAAGGGTTAGAGAAGCCAAATATATGGTGATGAAAGACTTTGGGTGGTGGGCACACAATGCAATATACAGATCCTGTGTCATAGACATGTACACCTGAAACATATGACCTTATTAACCAATGTCACCCCAATAAATTTTTAAAAAATAAAATAGCCCTGGCCAGTGTGTTCAGTGGTTAGAGCGTCAGCCCATGAACCAAAGGGTCTCTGGTTCCATTCCAGTCAACCCACATACCTGGGTTGCAGGTTTGATACCCAGTCACATAGATATTTCTCTCTCTCTCTCCCTCCCTCCATCCCTTCTACTTTCTCTGTAAAAAGCAATGGAAAAAAATCCTCCTGTGAGGATTTTAAAAAATAAATAAAATAAGGTATTTGTATATATGTGTATATTTATAATTATGAATAAAAATATTTATGAAAAGATACTGCTAATAGTGAGTGACTTTGAATAATAAGATTAGACAACTGGAATGGAACATTTTTCATTGTACAATTGGAATTTATCATGTGCATGTATTACATTTTCAATTGAAAAGTGAATTTAAGTTCCGTGTAAGGAACATGAGATAAGCACCTCCAAGGTATGCCTCCCTCTGCTTTTCCTGTCCAAATCCTCTCCATTCTACAAATTCCAGCTCAAGTCCATTTTATCCAGGAAATCTTTCCTGTCAATACCAGCTTAATTTATTGGTCTCCATTTTCCTATGAATTCCTATGACAATTATACTTTATTTTTAATCATTTTTGACAATTATACTTTAGTATTAAGTGCTATAGTTTTATATATCATGTTCACCTTGCTACCTAACTATAATTTCATTGAAATCAGAAGCCATGATTACTTCTGCATCCCCTTAAATGCAGCTATGCAAGGTATTCAATAAATATTCAATTAATTAATAGAGGCCCTATATATGTTTACCCTCTCCTCATCTAGACAGTGCAGCAGAAATAGCAATTACATTAAGTTGGCTAAGCATAGCTTAGCAGCTTATTCCCACATCTTAATCATTGAGAATTTTCCTAAGACTCTAATGGTAACACAAATCCTCAACAAACAAAAAGCCCTGATTCTAACTCTTGTCTACAAGTTCCAAATGGAAATGGCCAACCACATGTATTAATGCTGACTATATTTCCCGCCAGCCAATTCAGATCAGCAGATGGAAATAAAAGGAACTAATTTCTCTTTCTCCACAACTGTCTCAGGTCAGGAATAGAGCATCTTGTAGCTATGCTAGAGCTTCACATAGTTCTCACTACATCATGCTTTGTAATTCTCAAGCCTGGAAATTACCTTTTAAGGATCCAGGTCTAGGTATAAGTCATCAAAAGCCAAATAACTGGCCGATATACATAAGTTACAAGTCTACCCAAGGAATGAATGTCAATGAGTTGAAGTAGAGTGGATACATATAAAGTAGTATTTTATTATCTAAACTGTTCTTTAGAAGAATAAATAAGACACTGGAAACAGTAGTTTCTTCAGAAAGAAGAACCTCTCTAGAGGGCAGAGGAAGGCTTAATTTTTATAGCATATCTTTTTTAAAAAATATATCTTTATTGGTTTCAGAGAGGAAGGGAGAGGGAGAGAGAAACATGATGAGAGAATCATTGATCGGTTGCCTCCTGCACGCCCCCCACTGGGGATTGAGCCCGTAACCTGGGCATGTGCCCTTGGCAGGAATCGAACTTGGGACCCTTCAGTCCACAGGCCGACGCTCTATCCACTGAGCCAAACCAGCTAGAGCTATCATATCTTTTTTATATCTTTTCATTTTTGTACTATGTGCCTGTATTAACTATTCAAGATAAACCATTATAGAGAACATTCTCAGAATCCTGCAGAAATATATATGTGCATCAAATCATCACATTATAAAATTTAAGTTTATACAATATCAATTATATCTCAATAAAACCGGAAGGGGGTGAAATAATCCTGCAAGAAAAGAAATCTAGCTTGGCCAGTGTTGCTCAGTGGTTGAGTTTGGACCTATGAACCAGGAGGTCACAGTTCAATCCCCAGTGGGGGTCGTGCAGGAGGCAGCTGATCAATGATTCTGATCATTGATGTTTCTACTCTCTCTCCCTCTCCCTTCCTCTCTAAAATCAATAAAAATATATTTTTAAAAAAGGACCAAAGAAAAGGCTGAGTAGATTCTTCCCAGACAACCAAACCACCCACTGCCATTCTGTAAACTTCCTCCTTTGACTCACAAAATGCTATTCTTTCCCTACCCCCTACAGGATGGTGACAATAATGGCCTTTCATCTCAGCAACTAGCTGTCTAAGGAAGGGGCTACCATGTTCTAGGACTAGAGGCCCGGTGCATGAATTCGTGCATGGGTGGGGTCCCTCGGGTTGGCCTGCAGAGATCAGGCCCCAGCTTGCGCCCCCAGCCTCACAAACCCCGTTCGCACCCCCAGCCTTGCAGCGCCGCCTGGCACCCCACCTTGGCCTGGCACCACCCCCTCACCTGCTCCACCATCCGGCCTGCGGGGCGATCTATTGGAGCCAGGGGTCCCCTTCCCTTCCCCCCACCCCAGCTCCCTCAGTGCCTGGGAGCTGGGCAGTGACCCTGCCAGGCTCCACCATCCCACCGCAGTCTCGCTCTCATCAGGGCCCATGGGCCGGCAGTGCTTCCACTACCCCCTGGTGGTCAGCACACATCATAGCAAGAGGTTGAATTCCCGATGGAACTTCTGGTGGAACCGCCCAAGGGGACAATTTGCATATTAGGCTTTTACTATATAGGAGGATAGTCTACCAGCTCCAGCCTAAAAATCATGACAGGATTGTGTAGCATAGGGTATAGAGTCCTTTGGCTCTGATCAACACAAAGTCAATGGAAAGGAGAGAAGATGCAAAGTTCAAGTCCACAGGACAAATGACATTTGAAAATTTCCATACACATCATGTCAAGTCACCAGGACACCTCTCCAGACTCCTCACTTCTTTGGGGAATGGGAGGGAAAGAATTCTTTCTGGAGCAAAATGAAAGAGAACAACTTTTATACAAAGAAAAAAAGTCAGTGCTATCTGCTTCTTCCATTCACAATGCCTAACTCCCAAAGTCCTACTCTCTGAATCTCATGCACTCTATAATGCCTACCATGATCAATCATTTAAAATAGCAATTTAAAACCAAATGATTTTACCAACTTTTCCCCAAAACAGAGTTCAACAAAATATTAAAAGCCTCTATAGCAAGCATGTCAAACTCGTGGCCCACAATGGCTATTTTTGCAGCCCAAATAATATAACAGTATGTAAGAAACATTTTAATAACTTAATTTTTACAATATCCTGTTATACATAATTATTAATAATGAACTACAATGTTCGCTAATGACTGATTACTATAATCGTGTTGTATTCATTTCCCTTAAGCGCCTTATGCACAGGCGCACCATTTCTCTCCACTAATACTAGCAGCGAATATTTTAGCAGCCGATTGCCACGTCATTAGTCTTGTACTGACTTGTTTGGTATGTGCAACAGGAAATATTTCACTTTCGAAGAACAAGAAAAATGGGTTTATTTGCGTTAAGCTTATTAATTTGTGCAACTATTCAGTGTCTGGTAAGTTAATGTTCAAGAAAAATATTAATTTTTATTAAAAAATTATTTTGTTAACAATTATTCATTTATTTTAGCCCTTTGTATTCAGCATGTCTCTATCAAGATAAACCGATGTTTCTATGAAAATTGAAGCTTTTGGTTTTTTTGTGGCCCACACAAACTTAAACCTTGTTTGGCCAGTGTTAGCCTTTGAGTTTGACATGCTTGCTCTATAGCTATACATACTTAACATAAACAACACAAATTAACTCAAACCCACAGAACTAGGAACTACCACCAACCCTATTACTGCCATGTAATTAGAAATTGTGGAAAGGAATGATAAAAAGCTGTTGGTAGAAAAACTGCACACTAAAGTTTTGCAACTAAGCATTGCCAAAGAAACTACAAAGTAGTGGAAAGAGTATGATGGGCTTTAGAGTCAAACAGAACTGGGTTCATATCCCAGCCCTGCTACTTATTAGCTATGTGAACTTGGGCAAGTTACTTAAGCTGCATTCCTCATCAGTTTCTTATGTGTAAAATGTTGTTTTGTAAGGATTTGGAAACTAAAACCTAATTCAGTGCTGGGCACATAGTAGGCATTAGATGAACAGTCCCTGTTGTTATTATAATGACTGAAGTAGAGAGCTGTTTCATTCATACTCTCTAAGTTTCTTGGGTAATGTATCAAGACAATGTCTCCAAAATTCCATAGCAGAGACCTTACACTGAACAAGTTATACCCAGGCTTCCTAGCTTTTACCATATTTTGAGGGATCTAACTTCCATTCTTCCCCAAAAAGATGATTTCAAATAGTTCTTGTATAGATGAGTTGTCTCATTTTTTTGCTATTCGCTTTTCTTTCTTCAGTTTGAACTTTATCAAACTTGGAATTTGGAGATCATCATTTCTCAATTAGATTTCAATAGCCAGGTAGGAGAGCACATGCTCTCTTTCAATTCATTCATTCAAAAATGAAAGCACATACACTCTTTTAGGTCTTCAAATGCTGTTTGAGCAGCATGCTGTCCACAGAGAATATTCTGGCCCTCTAGTCTGAGAAGAAAACATAAGGAGAATTAGAAAAGGATTCTCAAACTCTTTTGCCTGTAACTACTTCAACTGGCAAAGAACCTGCAAACCACATACTCTACCTGCACATTCCATCCTTGCATTGTGGACTAAGAACTGGAGAATAAAGTACACTGGAAGAAGCCACTCCTGGGGCAGTCCTGAAATGTCATAAATTAAAGTAACTACAGACCAGGGTTTGAATCCAAAGGTTAATCTAGGACAGAAAGGGCTAATGGCCATTCATATACACAAAAAAACCAATAATTTAAAGCCAATAAATATTGAAATTAACATTCTGTATACTTCAAATCTAAAGGTTAAATACAGCATGAGAGCAGCGACTGACAATCCACCAATCCCAGTGCAAGGCCTGGTTTCACACTGAGAAACAGCATGTGGCACCTGAGAAAACTTAAACTGAAAACACTTCTCCTTCATATGCTAATTCTACACAAGTCTGGGAAGCACTCAATCTCAAGGAGACTCCCTTTATTATTTTTGTTACCACCAAGCCCACTGTCTCCCTTTCCTGGAATCTTATCTTCCCTTTAATCCAAGCTTTGCTTAACTTTATCATCTCAGGAAGACCTCATTAGGAAGAAGCCAGGCCTTCCTGTCTTCCTCTTCAGACTAACTTCGCACAACCTAATTTAGTTAGGGGTCCCAGCGATATCTCGCCTTGGCTTTCTACCCCCCAGCGCTCCTCCACGTTTCCTTCCCTCCTCTGTTGCTACAGTCACGATTCCTATTTCCTTACATTGCTCACTCAAGCTTCTCCATCCACCCAACCTGTCCAACCATGCTTCACTTCTTGCTCATAGGTACTTGTTTTCCCTCACCCCGCTCGGATGTCCCCTTAGGAGTTTTCTGTAACCTCGGATCACAACCGAGTCTGCAGACCTCTCTCCAAACCTATTCAGCCCCGAGTTCCCAAAGACCCCTTCAAGCGTCTTCTGCACCGTTAGGAGCCCCGCGGCAGTCTCCCCCCGCCCTCCCCGCCCAGCTGGCCGGTCCTCCCCTCAGCTGTCTCCCTCACCCCGTGACTCACCCGCATGCGAACCTCATAGGTGGTGAAGCGCGCGCGGCCCACGCCCACCGTCTGCGGATTAAAGATGTCGATCTCCAGGAAGTTACTTGGCGGCCCATAAGCGTCGGTCAGGTCCTGTGGCTTCGAGTTAAGGCGCCGAGTGTCAGCGACAGCAGTATCCGACATCTTTTCGAAGGAGAGACCGGGACCAGGGAAGGGGGTGGGGGACACAGGCCAGAGGCAGGAGCGCGCACGGCCCCTCCCGCTTGCAAAATAACCAGCCAACCCACAGACTGCAGCACCGCGCACGCGCGCGCCCACGCACGACGTACTCACGTACGCGCACGCACGTCGCCCGGCCCCAGGCCCGCCACTGAATAGCTACCTCGCTGACGGCTTGGGGTCCTATACTGCGGAGACTTCATTCAGACTTCCGGGCGGTGTTTGTGGCCAGAACGCGCCACTCAGTAACCTGGGAGTCCCTACTGGCGGGACATGCCAATTGCTGCTCCTCAACCCAAGAGATTGTCTCAGACCGGGCATGTATCAGTCAGCAGTGGCACTGCCCTGCACGCTAGGGTCCTACAGTGATAGGCCGAAGCCCCGTGACCTGAACGGGTCAGGGTTTTGTGGGAAAGTAGAAGGGTGGTCTCCAGAGGGTGGGGTTCCAACAACAGTAGTGAGAACCTAAAACGCAGCCCTGCTACTCGTGCCACTGATAGTTTCAATTCCTGCCATGGGCAGTTGATCACACAGTGAGCGCTATCTATTGTGCCAGGGAAGCAGCAAGGATGGGGTGAACAAAGAGGATTTCTTATTCTCACTTTTCAGGAAAATTTGGGCATATCTTCATCCTCAATTTGTGACCACATAAAAGTGAACCCAAGCTGTATTCAGATATGTTTCTCAGCAAATTGAGGCATTTATTTCATACCTTCTATCTCTACTCTGCAGAACTCCATACTTGACTATGAGGTTACTTGCAGCCCATAATGGAGATAGAATACATGTCTACATGAGAATGTCTATAGAAACATGAATATATGACTAACTTACACATGGTCCACATGAAAGAGTAGTGCCCCACATTAAGGGTGGTGATTTTAGGTCATTCTTTTCCCCTCCCTGCACCTGCCTTCTGCTCAGAAAAAATTTCCTGTATCTGATGGCTGAAATTCTTTCAACAGAGTACAAGGCCCTATAATTTTACAAGTTATTTAATTCAATTTAACGAATATCTATTAAGCAACTACTATGTGCCAGGCACTATGCTAAACACTAAAGATCTAGAGTTGAATAAGAGAGTCACTGCCCTCAAAGAGTTAACATTCTAGAAAGAGAAGTAAATAAAACTAATATAATGTAGCAAATACAAAATAAGTAAATGTTCAAAGCAGCACATAGGACATGAATAATTGGAGGAATTAGGGAAGGCTTCCAGGAGGAGGAAACATCTGAGTTTGACACACATGAAAACACATAAAGGATAAATCAGAGTGTAAATAGGGAAAGGTAATTTTCTGCAGAGAGAGTAACATGCAAAGTCATCCGATAAGCTACAGCATGATTACTTTTAAGCAATTATCATCAATTCAAAGGATGTTTTGGAAGTTCTTAGAGAAGTAGGCTGGCTAGGGATGGGCAGATGAGGGTGATCCTTCTTTATTAAGCAAAGTATCTCTGGCTTTATGATGTAGGTGATAGGGAGACACTGAAGTATCTTCACAGGAAAAAGACATGATCAGATTTGTGTTTTACAAGGATTATTTTTCAGACAACATGGAAGATACATTTGAATCAAATGTGACTAATTATGAGAGCATCGCCAATAACACTTGGAATAGGTGGTGACTGCGGGAATGGAGAAAAGGGTAGAGATAGCACTGAGAATAAATAAAATAGATAGGACTTGTATCTAATTAGATGTAGTATAGGGCTTAAGCATATGAGCTATGGACTTAGGCTACAGGGGTTTAAAGCCCTGTTTCCTAGCTGTATAGCATTGAGCAAGTTATCCAAGCAGTTTTCCTCATCTGTACAATGGAAATTATAAAAATAAAAGCTACTTCTGGAGCTTTTATGAGAATTCAATAAAATATGTGCAAATGTTCAGTAACTATTAGCTATTATTGAGGGGAGAAGGAAATTTAAAATGACTCCAAGGTTTCTGAATTTAGGTAGCTAGGTGGATGCTGGTACCACCAAGGAACACTGAACATTGGAATTAGAGAAAGTACGTTTGAGAGGGGAGACAATGAGCTGAGGTTAGATAAATCTGAGGTGTCTATAGGATATCCAGGTGGAGATTGTCAGCAGGCAGATGGAAATACTGGCCTGGAGCTCAAGGGTGTGATTAGGGTTAGATAGAGATTTGGGAGTCAGCATATGGGATTGAAGGAAAAATGTGAAGAGGCAAGGACAGAGGATTTACAACGGTGAAGGCATGCGGAGTTGATAAGAGCGTAAATCTGTACAATCTTTCTGGGAGGCAAATTGGCAGTATGTATTTTTTTAAAAATCCTTTGACCTCAAGAAACTTGTAATACTGGTTGTCTCTGGAGAGCAAAACTAGAGAACAGGAGACAGAGATAACAGGGAGAATTGTTATTCATTTTCTTCTCACTTATGTTTAAGTATTTTTGAAATATTTTAATGGTATTTATGAAAGCTTTTGACTCAAAATTTTCACTTTCAATAATTTATCCTGATGGGGTAAAGGGGAGATATCTGTAATACTTTCAACAATAAAGATGAATTTAAAAATAATTTATCCTGAGAAAATAATCAGATAATCACACAAAAATATCAGAATACAGATGTTGTCTTTATAAGTAAATAATTGTTCATTTTATACAATGTAATATTTTAAAGCCATTTTTCCTAATTTGTGAATTTGTTTATATGACAAGTCTTACAAAGGAGTAGTGGGTTCTATATTTTACAGATTTTGTATCTCAGTCACTTCTATCATAAAACTCAGTATTGCTGTAACCGGTTTGGCTCAGTGGATAGACTAGAGCATCGGCCTGCGGACTGAAAGGTCCCAGGTTCAATTCCGGTCAAGGGCATGTACCTTGGTTGCGGGCACATCCCCAGTAGGGGGTGTGCAGGAGGCAGCTGATCGATGTTTCTCTCTCATCGATGTTTCTAACTCTCTATCCCTCTACCTTCCTCTCTGTAAAAAATCAATAAAATATATTTTTGGGAAAAAAAAAAAAACTCAGTCTCATGAACAACAAGTGCTGGCAAGGATGTGGAGAAAAGGGAACCCTAGTGCACTGCTGGTGGGAATGCAGACTGGTACAGCCACTATGGAAAACAGTATGGAGATTCCTCAAAAAAATGTAAATGTATCTGACCTGTGACCCAGTAATCCCACTTCTGGGAATATACCCTAGGAATCCTAAAACACCAATCAGAATGAAAAAATGCACCCCTATGTTTATAGCAGCGTTATTTACAATAGCTAAGATCTGGAAACAGCCCAAGTGCCCATCAGTAGATGAGTGGATAAAAAAGATTTACTCTATGAAATACTATGCGGCTACAAAAAAACAAGGAGCTCTTAACCTTTGATACAGCATGGATAGACCTGGAGAGTATTATGCTAAGCAAAATAAGCCAGTTAGAGAAAGATAAGTACCATATGATCTCACTATATGTGGAGTCTAATGACAAAATAAACTGACAAAATAGACCCAGAGGCTTGGATGCATGGAACAGACTGACGAATCTCAGAGAGGGAAGGGGGAAGGAGGGAATGGGAAGAGATTAACCAAAAAACTTATATGCATTACTCATGGACACAAACAATAATGAGATGAAGGCCTGGGGGGGGAGCAGGGTGGAGGGCCTCAAAGGGGGGGAAAGGGGATGTATGTAATACTTTCAACAATAAAGATAAATTTTAAAATACATATACATGAAGCCCCCTCAAAATATGTCCAGAGGTATGGATGCATGGAAAAGAATAACAGATCTCAGTGGGGGTGGGAGGAGGACAGGAAGAGATTAATCAAAGAACATATAAACATACATGCATAAACCATGGACACAGACAATAGCATGAGAAGGTCTGCGGTGTGGTGGGGGTTGGGTGGAGGGGGCAAAAAGGGAGAAAATGGGAGATATCTGTAATACTGACAACAATAAAATAAAATTTTATTTTTTATAGTCTTGTTTTTTTTGTTGTTTTTTTAAAATATATTTTTTATTGATTTTTTACAGAGAGGAAGGGAGAGAGATAGAGAGTTAGAAACATCGATGAGAGAGAATCATCGATCAGCTGCCTCCTGCACATCTCCCACTGGGGATGTGCCCGCAACCCAGGTACATGCCCTTGACCGGAATCGAACCTGGGACCTCTCAGTCCACAGGCCGACGCTCTATCCACTGAGCCAAACCGGTTTCAGCTATAGTCTTGTTTTAAAAACTATATTTTAATTGATTTCAGAGAGGAAGGGAGAGGGAGAGATAGAAACATCAATGCTGAGAGAGAATCATTGAGTGGCTGCCTCCTACACACCCCCTACAGTGATATTCGAGGCTGCAACCTGAGCATGTGCCCTGACCCGGAATAGAACCTGTGACCTCCTGGTTCATAAGTCGATGCTCAACCACTGAGCCACTCCAGCTGGGCAATAAAATAAAATTTTAAAAATAAATAAATAAAACTCAGTCTCTTGTGTAAGTGGCCAAATTCGGGATTCTCCTATGTATCCATTTCAAATAATGTTCTATGCTTGTTGATATGAAGTGATACTCATGAAAAAAGCTGGTAAAAGTATTGTAATATGATAGTATTTGTATTACTGAATATTATAATTTTTAAAGAGAAAGATATAAATTAAAATGTTGGCAGTGGTTACCTCTGTGTAGTGGGGTCTCAGTTGGATTTTATGTTTTTATTTATAGTTTTTAAAACAGTAAGCATATGTTATTTTTTAATCAGAAAAAAATATAACTATTTCCCTTTGAGAAAAAAAAATTAAAGGCCAGGCAGGGCCCGGGAAGAGAAGCTTGTGAAGGAGAGCAGGAAGGAGTGGTCAGAGAGTTAGAAAGAGAAGGCAAGGAGATAAGAGTTAATGAGCTGAAGGGAAGGAATAAAAAAATGTTTCCGCCCTAGCCATGGAGCTCAGTTGGTTACAGTGTTTTCCTATATGCCAAGGTTGCAGGTTCGATCCTCAGTCTAGGCACATATAAGAATCAATCAATAAATGCATAAATGGGTGGAACAACAAGTTGATATATATCTCTCTCTCACCAATCAATAAATTAAAAGTTGTTAAAAATTTTCCAAGAGGAGCAAGTCAGTGGTTAACAGTGTTTAATATAGTAGGACGGTCAAATGAGATAAGGTCTGAGTGACTCCATTAGATTTAACAATTACCTAAATGAGAGCAATTTCAGTAGGGCACTGGTGGTAGAACCCAGATGGTAGTGAATTAAGAACTAAATCAGGGGTGAGAAATGGAAACAACTAGTAGTGACCATTCGACCATGACCATTTGTTTGAGAAACTTGCCTAAAAAAAGGAATGCTAGGTGGCAGTGCATTGTCAAAGGATTTGTTTGTTAGTGAGGGAAGAGATTTAACTGTGTTTAATAGCTGGGGGGCGGGGAAGTTTCATAGAAAGTGAGAAGTTGAATATAAAAGTAAGTAAAGGGGTAAGGCTTAAAATCAAATAGCCCTAGAATTGTGCAAGTTAAATTCACAACAAGGTGTAAATAGCCAGCTTTTTTTAAAAAAAAAAAAAAAGGGAAAAATTTCATAGGGTGGAGAGAGGAGAGTAGAGGGTACTGGGCTAATTAAATCCTTTGCAGTAATAACAAAATAACAGCTGTTACCAGCTGGCGCGCAGGCGCCGCTCTTTGCTTTTCACTAGAGGCCCAGGGCTTCAGAGTTACCAAGTGATGTTGGACAAGGCACAGTTATCCTCAGTACCTCAGTTATCACTCACACACACACACACACACACACACACACACACACACACACACACAATTAGCTGAGCCATAGCTGGTTTGCCTCAGTGGATTTAGCATCGACCCAGGAACTAAAGAGTCAAGGGTTTGATTCCAGTCAGGGGCACGTACCTCTGTTGCAGGCTCGATCCCTGGCCCTGGTAGGGGCCATGAGGGAGGCAACGAATAGATGTCTCTCTCTCTCTCTCTCTCTCTCTCTCTCTCTCTCTCTCTCTCTCTGTCTCTCTCTCTGTGTGTCTCTCTTTCTGTCTATCCCCCCTCCCTTCCACTCTCTCTAAAAATCAATGGAAAAATATCCTCAGGTGAGGATTAACCAAAAAAAATGAAAAAAAAAGAAAGAAAAAGAAAAAAAGTAGCTGAGTCAAGGCTCTTGGCAAACAGATAACATCAGAATTTGATATGAGCAATGCCCATTTTCCTATCTTGGGTTTCCTTTACCAGGTTCATTCTTTGCCAAAATGAGTCCAGAGTGGAACAAAAAATTAGAGATTTAGTATCTTTAAAATGGAAGGATCTCATTAGTTCATCCTCCTGCCCACAGGCAATACTGTGCCTTACCAGCGGTTCTCAACCTGTGGGTTGCGACCCCTTTGGCGGTCGAATGACCCTTTCACAGGGTTCACCTAAGACCATCCTGCATATCAGATATTTACATTACGATTCAAAACAGTAACAACATTAGTTATGAAATAGCAACGAAAATAATGTTATGGTTGGGTCACACATTAGGAACTGTATTTAAAGGGCCAGAAGGTTGAGAACCACTGCATCAAACAGACACCTATCCATCTTCCTGCCCTTACATTTTTTCCAAAAGAGGTTGCACAACCTCAGACTCAATGTTATGCAACTATACTGAAAAGAACTTTTAATCTGTTTTCAGGCATCCTGAGGAAATAGCAAATCAAAAGCCCCTATAATCTGGGGTATTTTGTGTTCTTGGGAGCAGAGGCCTGGAACTGCAGGGAGGGAGCAGGAGGTGGGTCCAAGTGTAAAAAATGTTAGAAAAACCAGAGAGCAGCACTCATAACATACAGTCTGTACTCCAGGGAATGTGGACCCAGAGTTGAGCAGCCTTTCTGTGGAGTACACTGTCTTTCCATACACACCCATCCAGCTGCCTACTACCATTAGTGACTTCTCCCCTTCTTGAAGTTCATTTAAACCCTAATTTCACTTGGCACCTCCCTTGGGATAGTCTCTGCTCTAAACTAAATCCCTTTTGAAAATTGTCAGTTCCCTCTCTATGTTGATGAAGTGTCCTTTAAATACTCAACTTATCTACTTAAGTTAGTGATTGTATTTATTTTACTAAAGTATCTCTGGATTGCCTAGGGGTGAGGGCAATCTAGGGAAAAGTGGTGTGACTTAAGTGTGTCAGTGTCTATGCACACTTACCAGGGGTTGCTAAGGACCTCTTTTAAAAAATATATGTTTTTACTGTTTTCAGAGAGAGGAAGGGAGAGGGAGCGAGAGATAAACAGCAATGATGAGAGAGAATCATCGATCAGCTGTATACTGGAGATTGAACCTGCAACCCTGGCATGTGTCCTGAGCTGGAATCAAACCGTGACTTCCTGATTCATGGGTCAATGCTCAACTACTGAGCCACACCATCAGGGCAAAACCTAACTCTTTAGTTGACAAGAGTCTGGCCTCCAGCTTCCATACAGATTAATTATATACTGAATTATCTATCAACAATAATACCTGGAAAGATAATAACATTGCAATTAGCCAGTCTTCCTCCCTTAATAAAGACTAACATTTATTGAACACTTACTATATGCCAGGCACTCTTTTTTTTTTAATAGTTTACTGATTTTTAGAGAGAGGGGAAGAGAGAGTGAGAGAGAGAGAAACATTGACAGATCAGCTTCCTCCTGTATGCCCCCCACCAAGGATCAAACCTACAACTCCAGCATGTGCCCTGACCAAGAATGGAAGTGGCAACCTTTTTGTGCCCAGGATGATGTCCAACCAACTGAGCCACACTAGCCAGGGCTGTACCAGACACTCTTTTAAGCAAGCACTCTATATATTTTAACTCAGTTAATCCTCAAAAAGATCCTATGACATTGGTGCTATTTTTATATCTGCATTGTATTGATAAGGCACAGGCACATTAAACAACTTGCCCAAAATCACACAGGTAATAAGTGGTAAAGTCAGGATTTGAACCCAGACAATTTGGTTTTGGAGTCCAAGTTTTTAATTTGTCTCTCACAGAAGATTCTTTTAGCCCTGTATGCCACCACAAAGGAAGTAAGATGGAAACAATATCAGAAAAGGAAAAAGGAGAGAAAGGAAGCCCCCCTCCAAAAAAAAGTGCATAAGGTAAGAATGGGTAGAATGTCACTAACAACTACTCAGTAACATTCTAGTGCAGTGGTTCTCAACCTTGGCTGCACATCAGAATCACCTGGGAATCTTTTTTAAATGCTTATTTCTGGGCCTCACCCTCCGGAAATTCTGTTTCTTTGTTATGGGGTGAGGCCACAACATTAGTAACAAAGAAACAATTTCTGGAGGATGAGGCCCAGAAATCAGGATTTTAAAAAGATTCCCAGGTGATTCTAATGTGCAGCCAAGGTTGAGAACCACTGTCTAGTGCAACCGTGGGCAAACTACAGCCCGCGGGCCGGATTCGGCCCATTTGAAATGAATAAAACTAAAAAAAAAAAAAGACCATACCCTTTTATGTAATGATGTTTACTTTGAATTTATATTAGTTCACACAAACACTCCATCCATGCTTTTGTTCTGGCCCTCCGGTCCAGTTTAAGAACCCATTGTGGCCCTCGAGTCAAAAAGTTTGCCCACCCCTGGTCTAGTGTAAGATTCCTACTCCTGCCTAGATGTTCTTCATCTGTTTGATCTTTAGCCTCAAATGGTATTGTTGAAATCTATCTTCTTAATAACTATGAGAACTTCAAGCCTGTTTAACTTCTGCCCATCCTTCAAAGTCCAGCACAGGTCCTACTTCCATCACAAAGCTTCCATATCCATCCAGTCTACAGTTATGTGTACTCTAAAATTTTTTTTACAGATTTATTGTCTGTAATGTTCATTTGGCTCTGATGCACATTCATAATTAGCTTTGTGTGCATTTATGTCTCATCTTACCAACAACACTATAAATTCCCTAAGGGAAGAGATTAAGACCTATTTCTCTTGCATCTTACATCCCCCATAATGCCTAGCACAGTGTATTGCAAATAACAGGCACTCAGTAAATATTTGTTGGTTGACTGATTGATTGAAAAAGGTCATAAAATGCATCAAACTTTGGTTAACCCCCCACATCATGTGCTCAATAAACATTAATAATTATTAAAAACAATTTAAAAAGTCTATGGAGTTTCTACAGTGTGTAGACAATGGTGCTGTGGGGATAAACATAAAATAGAAGACACCACTTTTACCTTTGAAGAGCTTAGCTTAGCCTCTTACTACTTCAATGTACACTCTTTTCTCTGAGTTACTGCTGCATTTAAAGTCAGGACTAGTTATCACTCCATTGTTTTCTCCCCCAAAGTGATTGTGATCTCCTTGAAAAAAATGGCTAATACTGTGCTGGGAACATAATTTAATCACAGAATTGGAATGGACTGTGGAGCTTTCTCTATTGTCAGACTTCCCACCAATACAAAAATCCCTTTTATTTAATTATATGCTTCCAGTATCAGGAATTAACCCAAATAGGAAACACAGGAGGAAGAGTAGGTTCAGGAGCTAGATAATGAGTTGAATTTTGACTACGTGCAGTTTAACGTGATTGTTAGCCAGCCAGGTGTAGACAAACAACTCAATCTCAGAAGAGAGGTCAGGGCTGAAGATAAAGACTTAGAAGTCTTGGGCGTGGACATGGTAGTTGAAACACTAAGATTGAGTAATACTGTCAAGGACAAGAGAAGACAGAAGGCAAGGGCAGAGTCTCTGAGAATTTCTCCACTTGGAAAATGAGAGGAGAAATCAATGAGGTCAGAGAACTGGAAGACAAAGGAGAGAGTTTTAAGGAAAGGCTGGTCAGAGTCAATGGAGGATGGAGCAATGAAGTTAGAGAGTATAGACTGAGAAAAAGTTATTTGATCTGGTGAATAAGAAGCCAGACCTTTGATAACCATGGAGAGGACAGTCTCAGTGAAGTAGTGTCTCATCTTTACTTACCCCCAATGACTAACTCATACATCTTTTTTGAATAATTGAGTGAATGGGTGTATGAATAATAGTTCCTTCCCCAAAAAAAGAGGTGATGGGAAAAGGGGGAAAGAGTAAACGAAGTAGCCTTTTTATCCCCTCTGAAGCAAGAGGGAAATATCAGTGATAATAGAGAAATGTTAAGGTGAAAAAGAGAAAAGTTAAGGGTTATGATTTTCCCAAAAAAACATATGAAGTTCATCTGAGAATGTATCACAGGCTCTATTCTCAGTTTGATGGAGTAAATTCTCAATAGGTAACAACTATAAACTCTGGAACACACACACACACACACACACACACACACACACACACACACACACACACACCTGAAAGCTCTGGAGCAGTTCCCATTTTTATGGCTCTAGCCTGAGGGTAGGCTGAAGTCACTAAAACTATATTATGAAATCTTCATCTTTTTAGCCTGAAGAGCTGAGGACAGGGCCTGGGACAACCATGACCTCTAGAAAGTGAGGGATAGCTCAGAAAGAGATCCTGAGCAAAAGAGCCCTAAATTATTTACATAGATTCTCCCCAAAAATCTATGAATCACACATGCATAGCGCAGACTCAAAGCAGTTTCCATCTAAGTCTAAAAGAATGGAACTGAGATTTGAGCTGGCTGTCACCAACATAGGAAAGGCAAAGTTTTCTGTTTGAACCTAACCAAATAAATTGCCAGCTGAAACAAATACATCCACATTCTTTTTAAAATATTTTTATTGATTTCAGAGAGGAAGGGAGAGGGAGAGAGAGATAGAAACATCAATGGTGAGAGAGAATCATTGATGGGCTGCCTCCTGCACGCACCCTACTGGGGATGGAGGCCACAACCCGAGCATGTGCCCTTGACTGGAATCGAACCCGGGACCCTCCAGTCTGCAGGCTCTATCCACTGAGCCAAACCAGCTAGGGCCACATCCTTTTTTTTAAATATATATAGTCCTTTGTTTTCATTTTCTGGGATTAAAAAAAGTATAGGCATAAATGGTTTTACATGATCCTCTTTAAGATATCCTTTAAAATAATTTATAAAATGGCTTACTTCATGTCTCTTGGTTATCAGGACCCATCAATGTCACTGTCAGCCTTAATTAAGTGGTGGAAAATTTCAGAGCAGAAGAAGTAACATGAATATTTTCCCAATCTCTGAGAATCATAATCATCACAGAAATATTTTATCTTTTCATCATAAATCTCTGGAAAGTAGGTGTGTTCGCTCATTGTTAATAGGACAAGGAGCAATGTCATAGAAGGTTAATCCATGTAAATTTGCTTCCGCATGCAAAGGAATTTTCTGAAAATCACGGAAAAAGTCAGGAAAAAAAACAAAGAAAAAATATGACATAGACCATTCTTCTGCAGTAGTGATCATAGGAAGCACGTAGCCTTTGTCCTCAGGGTTCCAGTGGAGTTTCTGTACTACATCTGAGTCAAAACTGCCACTGTACAGGGATAAGGAGCAAGTAAGCATGCCAAATGTGCTTATTCCACATCAGATGACCAGCAGCAGTCTGATCCAGATTTGTTTGCCATGAATTTTGGGCTGCATTTGGTAGGTAAGGACTATCTGAACAAACATATACAATGAGCCTATACCAAAAGTGAGCACAGCTCCACATATATGTACAGCAAAAAAGGTTGTTTTTTGGAAGTTTGCCACAAAAAGGGAGTCCTAAACAACTCAGCAATCCAAGTATGAGGCCAGCCTTGTTTAACCTGGTGATATATTTCGCTTCGGATTCAGAGCATGAACTTGCTTATAGCGAACATAAATGGCAGCAACACATAAAACTGCGGCGAAATTTAGCATTGCCCCAAATAAGCACTTTTCCGGAGCCACGGTACCAGTGTCACTGATATAAGGCAAAACAGGGTCAACAGGGTGGAGAGTGATGTCACTAATGTATGAAAATATGAAAGCAGCAGCCGTTGAAATGACAAGGGCTGAGGGAAGGAAACTGAGGCCTTGCTGAAACCACCATATCTCAAACTGGTTTTAATACTTACCTGTTACTTGCTTGTTTGGTTTTATCTTACTCATTAAACTTTAAGTTCTGTGAGAGCAGGAACCAACTGTTTTGTTCACCATTATATTTTCAGCTCCTGTTTTAGTACCACTCTTCAAATCTGCCCCAACCTGCCCCTTTTGTAGATCCTTGCTAGGGTGAGCCGACCAGGGCTGGCCACAGGGTTCGGAGCCTGCAGGCAGCACGGAGATGGGGTGGGCCTAGGGGTACACACCCGAGCAGCCAGGCCTGGCCAGGGCACCTATGTCCACACTTTTTTGTGTGTGTGAGTGTGTGTGTGTGTGTGTGTGTGTGTGTCTTTTTTTTGTTTTTCAAAAATATGGAACGGCCCTAACAGGTTTGGCTCAGTGGATAGAGCGTCGGCCTGTGGACTGAAGGGTCCCAGGTTCGATTCCGGTCAAGGGCATGTACCTTGGTTGCGGGCACATCCCCTGTAGGGAGTGTGCAGGAGGCAGCTGATCGATGTTTCTCTCTCATCGATGTTTCTAACTCTCTATCACTCTCCCTTCCTCTCTGTAAAAAATCAATAAAATATATTTTTAAAAAAATATGGAACACTTCACGAATTTGCGTGTCATCCTTGTGCAGGGACCACACTAATCTTCTCTGTATCATTCCAATTTTAGTGTATGTGCTGCCACACTCTTGAGGAATATAACAGAATCAAGAGTTTCTATAACAGCATTCACAATGTCCAGGAAACTCTCTAAAATCACTCAATATATAAAGAATCAGGAAAAGATGACCCATTCTCAAGAGAAAAGACAATTAATGGAGGCCAACCCTGAGATGATGAGGAGGAGAGAAAAATACCCCAGTAATGAATGTAAAGATAAGTAAAAGTCACCTGGTATATCAGACCACAATCACAAGTAAACAGGACTGTGTTTAAGCCTCCTTTCACTTTAATTTATATACTAGTATTAATGGCCTGATACCACTTGTGGATTAACTGAATGCATGACTTTGTGAAAGGATGCTATAAGAATGACCTCAGGGAAAGAAGGGGATCATCAGTGGAGACTGCCAGAGGCAGGAGATACTAAGCAGAGACCAGAGAAAGTAAACATGAAAGAACAGGAAATAGGTGGGGGAAGAAAAGACAAGAGGATAGGCACGTATACTTTCATACATTGGCGCCCATATGAAAAAGAGGAGCTAGTCATGGGTTTTTATAACAGGCATAACTAGCATATTTTTCATGTTACTTTATTATTATCTGTATTAAGTGTGTATTTGTGCCTCATGCCTCACTGTTTCTCCCAGGGGCCAGCTGTTATTTCTTCGACTCACATGTGCTGTCATATCGGCCTGATGCTGCCAGAGAAGATCAACTGGACACTAGATCTGGACATTCTGGAGCCTACTCTTGAAGCAAATTGCATAACCACATGCCTATCTGTGTGAGTTATAGATTTAGCAGGCTATGTGGCATAGTCAGGAACCTTCTGAGTGATAAAGGGGATCTGGATAGGGATTTAGGGTGTCCCAGAGGCATTTATAGTAAACAAGAAAGTAGATAAGTTTTCTTTGGGTCTAAACCTCATTTATGACAAACAACTCAACTAACTGAACAACGCTGGCTCATAGCCAAGACCATTTTCATAAGATGTTTATACAATGCTGTTGACTTTGTGTACTACTTCTGTCATCCTTGAAGCTTTTACTGGGCTAGTGGGGCGACTGATAGGGGATTTTAATTTATTAAATGTCAAGTGAGGATGTTGGGATTAGAAATTAATTTCAACATGGCTTGGTTTGAGTACCATCATTTCCCAGAAAGACAGGCTTTCTAGCAACCTTGTGTTTTTTTTCCATATGAGAATCCATCTTTTAACCCATCTGGAAACCAGGAACAAGGAGACTGAACCTTAAAAGAAGGACATGTAAAAGAACCAATACAAGATCTTCGCATCATCCATTGACCTTTATAGGGTGGGCATAATTGTCTTAGAGTTCCTGGTGTTCTAATCTGTAGTATAAAAGATGGTGGCTTCTATTGTGGCTACCCTGTGCTAGAGTCATGCACTGGCCAATACGGTAGCCACTAGCCACATGTGACCAAATTTAAATTAAATTAAAACAGCTCCTCAGTTGCCTGGCCACACTTCAAATGTTCAATAGGCATGTGTAGCTAGTGGCTGCCATATTGGACAGTGCAGATGTAGAACATTTCCATCATCACAGAAAGTTCTTTTGAAAAGCACTACAAATCTGGACTCATGAAATAGTTATTTGTGACCAGGCATCTCTGCATCTGCATCTAAAGTGACTGATTGTTTTTTCTTACTTCTTGTTGTCTCTTTGCATTTATGTGTTCAGAGTGACACCTGGGGAAGCTGAAGCAGTTTAACAGACTTATTAGCCCCTTTGCCACATATGCATACCAGAGTTCTTTAAGGAATGGCCAAATATGGTATATTCATTAAATGGAATACAGTACAGCAGTTAAAGGAAATAAACTAGATGTATCAATAAGGATAGATCTCAAAAACATTTGTGTGTGAAAAAGTTGCTGAATGTAATAGTTTATTGCACACAAAACAATACCACATTTTTCCCATGTAAGACTATTTCTTAAAAGAATACATACTAAACTCATGACCGTGGTAACTTCAGGGAGGGAAAAAAGTAAGTGGTATAAGGGAACAACAGGACTTTTAGCTTTTTCTGTAATAGTCTAAAGTTTTATTTATTTTTTTAAAATATATTTTATTGATTTTTTACAGAGAGGAAGGGAGAGGGATAGAGAATTAGAAACATCGATGAGAGAGAAACATTGATCAGTTGCCTCCCGCACACCTCCCACTGGGGATGTGCCCGCAACCCAGGTACATGCCCTTGACCGGAATCGAACCTGGGACCTTTCAGTCTGTAGGCCGACGCTCTATACACTGAGCCAAACCGGTTAGGGCTAGTCTAAAGTTTTAAAGCAGCGGTTCTCAACCTGTGGGTTGCGACCCTTTGGGGGTCGAACGACCCTTTCACAGGGGTCGCCTAAATACATCCTGCATATCAGATATTTACATTATTATTCATAACAGTAGCAAAATTACAGTTATGAAGTAGCAACGAAAATAATTTTATGGTTGGAGGTCACCACAACATGAGGAACTGTATTAAAGGATCACGGCATTAGGAAGGTTGAGAACCACTGTTTTAAAGGAAAATATATTCACATATTACTTGTTTAATAACAATTTTAAAACAGGACTCAAATTTATATATAAATATATGGTAGTGAGAAAAATAAGGGAAGTACACAAAATCTTGAAGATAGTTGTGTTAAGATTTTGAAGAATTTTCTTACATTTTTCTATTTTTTAAAAAGTTTTTGTTTTGTGGCTATAATGTTAATAGAATAAAATTTTTTAAATAAAATTTTATTTAACTTTTTGTCTGCCTTTCTGCTGCTGACATAGTATTATCACGTATGAGGTATAGTTATTAAGAGGCAATTGGCTCTAGTATCATTAGTGCCAGAAATAATAGCTCAACATCATTTCTGTAAATATTTTTAATTATCCTTGGTGACAGCCTCCAAAATTCAGTTTTTCAATATAAGACCTCATTCTGCAGCTAATTCATACTGGCAGAAACACTGGGACCGTATAGTTCCTAAAACCAGAGGTTCCATCAGAATATTTATGAGACTCCCCTTCTTATGTTCAGGCCACCTGACTGGTTATGGGTTTTGAAAATTGTTCAGATCAAAAATCCCTCCAATGTGTGTGGAACTCAGATCCAAAAGCTGCTTCCTAGGAAAAACCTGGCTTCACCTGCACCCTACCTTCGTGGGAATGTGGGGTAAACTTCCATGCAGGCAACAACACTGGTCAGGCTTCTCAACTTTCAAGACAGAATGTAAATCCTGTCACCCAACCACCTGTTCATCTAGCTTCCAAAACATATGGATCCAGCCTCAGTCAACAACAGAGCATACCAACATTTCTAGCCTTCACTAGAGAATAAGTGTAGTCAGCCTCTGAGGTACTATCAAAAGCCTGGCTGCGAGAAGAGATATTTATGGAATATATTGTAAGAGACATTCAATCCATCCACTCCTTTAGGTGGCACTTTAAGTTGTGTCCTCAGATCAAGTTAGAGCACCAGAAAGTTACATGCCTGAGCCATATTAGCTCAGCCCCTGCAGAAAGGCTTTAATGTTACACCCTTGGCTTTTAGCCAGGGTTGTTACAAGAAAGTAATATGAAAATCTCTTCTGTGTGCATTATGAAACTGTTACTGAGGACACTGTCCCTTATGTTAATCCCACATGAGGAATTTCTTATGGAATGTAGTGCCAGCTATGGACCATTATGTAGCTATTAAAAATTATAATTCTGGGAGACCAAATATGAAAATGTGTTTAAGATATGTTCATTGAAAAAACAGAGCACAAAATGGCATATAGACTTTAATTGCAGCCATGTTAAATTATTTGTGTCTGTGGACAAGAACTGAAAGCTAATAGGCAGGGATAAAGATTGTATGAGGGCAATGGGATTAGAAATGTTTTGTTCTTTCAAAAATTTTTGTTTGCTGAAACCCAGTCTTTTCAATGTGGGGAAAAAAAGAATTTAGTGACAGGAATATCTGTCTCTCTTGAGGAATTGTTATATATTTTTCTTTCTGATAACAAGAATTCTGTATTTTACTGTGTTCACCCTTTCCCCTGGCTGCCTCTAAAGCTGAATTTAATGTTCAGTCATGACACATTAGCTCCCTCTTCTTTTCCACGCCTCTGATGTTCTATTTCTATAATCTCATAACATTTGTACTCTTTTTTATTTTTTTGTAAAGTGCCTCAAATTCCTTACAGAAAGAGGCAAAATATAAAACATTTTTTTTCAGTTTAAAAGTTATACATAGCCCTAGCCGGTTTGGCTCAGTAGATAGAGCATCGGCCTGCAGACTGAAGGGTCCCAGGTTCGATTCTGTTCAGGGGCACTTGCCCGGGTTGTGGGTTCGATCCCCAGTTGGGGGCATGCAGGAGGCAGCTGATCAATGATTTTCTCTCTCATCATTGATGTTTCTATCTCTCTCTCTCTTCCTCTCTGAAATCAATAAAAATATTTAAAAGAGAGAGAGAGAATAGATGCAGCCTACTACCTGGGGGCTGCATGTCCCTCTCTCTTAAAAAAATTGTTATACACAGCCACAGCAAATTGGAAAACTATAAGAAAGTTAAAAGAAAAAAAGATTACCACTTAACACTTTTTGGCATTTCTCCTATCTTTTCTGAATGTATCTTTTTTATTTTTTTATTTATCTTTATTGTTGAGAGTATTACAGATGTCCCCCCTTTAAGTCCCTCCTTGTCCACCTTCATCTGGCTCCTGCTCCCCCACCCCAGGCCTTTACCACACTATTGTCTGTGTCTATGGGCTATGCATATATGCATATAAATTATTTGGGTAATCTCTTTCCACTTCCCCTTCCCTCTCAGATTCATCAGTCTGCTCCATACTTAAACAAGATTAATAGCATATGCTGTTATTTATAATTTTTAAATTTATTTATTGATTTTAGAGAGGAAAAGAAAGGAGAGGAGAGAGATAGAGAGAGAGAGAGAGAGAGAGAGAGAGAGAGAGAGAGAGAGAGAGAGAAACATTGATTTGTTATTCCACTTATTTACTTATTTTTGCATTCATTGCTTGATTCATGTCCTGACCAGGGGATAATACTAACCAACTGAGCTACCTGGCCAGGAAACATATGTTCTTTTCATGTAATTTTAAAATATAAGCATGTTTTCATGTATTGGAAACTTTTCTGTTAATAACTGGTAAATATTATGCCAGTATGACTTTCAAACATTAGAACCATAGAGGACTACAGGAAGGGTTAAAGGAGAAGATCTAAGGTCAGTTCAGAGGAGGTAAAAACCTGAGAGATGAAGCTTTATGGACCTTATTCAGACAGGGGGTCAGGACCAAATTTGTGTGGGTGAGAAGTAAAAGCTCAGGGCAGCCTAAGGCCAAAAGGGCAATCTAGTGTCAGGTACCCAGATGGAAGATCACAGGAGATAGGATTTTATAACTAGGAGAGACTTTAGAGATATCTAATACAACATTCTCATTTTACAACTGATACAACCAAAGCCAGAAGAGGTGAATTGACTTGTGGAGGCTCTGGAGCAGTGGTTCTCAACCTTCCTAATGCTGCGACCCTTTAATACAGTTCCTCATGTTGTGGTGACCCCCAACCATAAAATTATTTTCGTTGCTACTTCATAACTGTAATTTTGCTACTGTTATGAATCGTAATGTAAATATCTGATATGCAGGATGTATTTTCATTGTTCGCGACCCACAGGTTGAGAACTGCTGCTCTGGAGTCAGCCTGCCTGGATTTGTAACTCTGCTTTAGGAACTCTGGACTTTAAGTAGGTGCCTTTACCCTCTCTAAGTTTCATTTTCCTGTGTGAAAGGAAAATAGTGATAGCATTTAACTTACATGCTTATTGTGTGGATTAAATCAGATGATTCATGTAGCACTTAGCACAGTGCCCAATACAAACTAAAAACTCAATAAATGTTACTTATTAATAGTAATGTAATTTTATCATTATTCAACTAGTCAGTGACAGACCTATGACAAGGACTCAGATCTCCTGACTCAATCTAGTGCTCTTTTCACTGCATCAGACTCACTTCCAGGGCCCAGAAAGGACTGAACATTGTCTTGAACATAGTAGAGGTGCCAAAGAAAATCAACCAAGAGCTAAGTCTGAGGATTTCAGTCCACTTCAGTGCAATATAAATAAAAGCACCTAGCCTGGTGTCTAGAAAATATTAGGCTCCTAAGAAATATTTACTAACTGAAAAGTTGTTTTTTTAAAAAATCAACAGGGTTGTGAGGGTGGTACTGGCTTCTAATAGAAGAACTAGAAAGCTTTCATAGAGACATATAAGAAAGGACTTAGGGAAGAAGGTTACTAAAAATATGTATGTTTCATACATGTCTGTGAAGAACAGGAACAAACAGAGGTCATTCTTTCTGAGATTCCTTGAACTTTCTCATTGCTATTTTTGTTAACATTTGCATCTTTCCCTGTAGTCACTAGTGAAAATCCTATACAAACCCTAGGTGGGGGTTGTGTATTTTTTCAGAGTTGGGCAGGGTAAGAAAGAAGTACAGAAATATCTATCTCAATTCAAATTAATAAAGCCGGTTTGGCAGCAGGCTTGGCGGGGGGGGGGGGGGCACACCCAGATAGAAGAGTGGGTGGTGGTAGTGAAAGAGGCAAGAAAGCCAAACCCCTATGCCCTTCAAGAGGGGGAAAAGAAAACGTGGTGAACAAGGAGTCAGTTGAGACCATAAACTCTGGGATTAAAACTGGGGGGAAAAGGCCTGTGTTCGCCCTTCCCCCCATGTTCTGCCATATCTGTTCATAATTTATGACAGTGGCTTGGAAAGGGCCTCCTGTTAGTCCTCTTTACTACTAGTGTCTCTTCTATTTTCTTTTCTTTTTTAATATATTTTTATTGATTTCAGAGAGGAAGGGAGAGGGAGAGAGAGATAGAAACATCAATGATGAGAGAGAATCATTGACTGGCTGCCTCCTGCATGGCCCCCTACTGGGGATCAAGCCCACAACCCAGGCATGTGCCCTTGACCACAATTGAACCCAGGACCACTCAGTCCACAGGCCAATGATCTATCCACTGAGCCAAATAGGCTATGGCTCTTCTATTTTCTAAGGCCAGCTTGCTAACTCTTTCTTTCAACTAATATATGTTCTAACACTCCCACAGTAATAAGATGAATAACCCTGACCTCTCTAGATGCATGCTTTCAGTCTTAGTGTTCCACCAGTCCTTTAGCTGACCCTCATAAATCATCTAGTCCTATGGTTTATGGTAATTTTTATCTGTCCAGAGTTTCAAGGTATATTCTCATCTTAACAGTAAAAGCTCAATAACCATGTGTTCATTGATTCCAGAGTTTATAATCTAGTTGGGGAAACAATATGCCGTCATGAAATGGAAAGCCATGTAATCACAAGCACAAAATTAAAGAATAAAAACTGAGTTCATAGAGGTAAGTGATATGTCAGGTTGGATTAGTCGAGGAAAGTTTCCAAGAGCACATAAGTTTTGAGCTTTGAATTGGAAATTTAAGGAAGTGATGGACATGAGTTGGTGGAAAGGTGGACCTTTTCAAACAAATGCACAAAGGGAGACAATGCAAGATATAACTCAAGCCAAGGACAGGTGCTCGACCCACCCTGCCATTTCCCTGTCTCAGCACTCTGCATGATCTGCCACCACACCTCTTTCAGTTACAAGAGAGCTCCTTGTGACCTTGTGCCCACCAGGCCCTCTCCTTTATCAATTCACCCTTCGTGCAGCACTTACCAAGTGACTCCAGGCAGGAGGAAGAGGCATAGACAGGAAATGCTTGCCAGGCATTGTGAACAACTATGTCCCATCTCTTTAGTTTGGACCTCAGGTAGTAATACATGACCTTTTCTTTATACTCTCCATGGCAGAGGGAAAACAAATGCATGTTGGAGTAGAGCAGGGGTGGGGAACATTTTTTCTTCCAAGGGCCATTTGGATACTTATAACATCACTAGGGGCCCGGTGCACGAAATTCGTGCACTGGGTGTGGGGCGGGGGGGCGGGGAGTGTCCCTCAGCCCAGCCTGCCCCCTCTCACATACTGGGAACCCTCAGGCGTTGACCCCCATCACCCTCCAATCGCAGGATCGGCCCCTTGCCCAGGCCTGACGCCTCTGACAGAGGCGTCAGGCCTGGGCAGGGGACCCTCATTTCCCCCCATCACTGGTTCTGCCCCCAGCCCAGGCCTGATGCCTCTGGCCTAGGTGTCTGGCCCGGGCAGCGGGGACCTGCAGTGGCAGTGGGGGGCGCCACGATCACGCGGGCTCCGCCCCTGCCCCTGCAGGATGCCTCTGGCTGAGGCATTCGGCCCGGGCAGCGGGGACCCACAGCTGCAGCGGCCCCGCGATCGTGGGCTCCGCTTTAGGCCCAGGCAAGGGGCCCCTAGCTCCTGGGACTGCCAGCTTCGACCATGCCCAGTTCCCATCGCTGGCTCCACCCCTACTTCCTGCTATCACTGGCCAGGGTGGAAAAGGCACCTGATTCTCTGATCATGGCTGGGGGGCAGGGCAAAGGCGGCCCCAGGGCCGCCTTTGCCCTGCCCCCCAGTTCTTAGCTCCCCCCTGGGTTTCTGATCACTGTCAGTGGCAGGGGGCTTCTTCCTGCTTTCCCTTTTGCCTCCCTGCATTGTGCCTACATATGCAAATTAACCGCCATCTTGTTGGCAGTTAACTGCCAATCTTAGTTGGCAGTTAATTTGCATATAGCCCTGATTAGCCAATGAAAAGGGTATCGTCGTACACCAATTACCATTTTTCTCTTTTATTAGTGTAGATTTGTAGGCATACAAAATTATTAACTTGAAAATTAGCCTGCTATGTTTGGTCAAACATTTAATTAACTCACCCCTAAGGCCTTGGCAGGGCCAGACCAAATGATTTTGCAGGCCTTATAGGGATGTTCCCCACCCATGGAGCAGAGGGAAGCAGGAATATGTAGAACCAAGATGGTTATGTTACCATGAGCAGACTAATATCACTTTGAAGGCTCAATGTGCTGCCACCTCTGAAAAATCTTGGGTTGTATGGACTCCTTCCTGACAGGAGGAAAGCCTGGTCGCCACAAAGCAGCATGTGCTAAGAAACACAACAAATGGTATAATGCCAGGCACTGTACACACAAGTTGAATTTACAGACCCTACCCCTAGAAGCTTGCTAACAGGAAAATTGGGGCTTGGACAAGCAGAACATATGTATGACACATCTTTTTATGCACTTATTAAAAAGCAGTCAAGTGGAGAAAAGGAACCCTCGTGCACTGCTGGTGGGAATGCAGAATGGTGCAGCCACTGTGGAAAACAGTATGGAGTTTCCTCAAAAAATTAAAAATGGAACTCCCATCTGACCCAGTAATCCCACTTCTAGGACTATATCCCAAGAAATCAGAAACACCAATGAGAAAGGATATATGCACCCCTATGTTCATAGCGGCACAATTTACAATAGCTAAGATTTGGAAACAGCCTAAGTGCCCATCAATAGATGAGTGGATTAAAAACCTGTGGTACATCTACATAATGGAATACTATGCTGCTATAAAAAGGAAGGAACTCTTACTATTAGCAACAGCATGGATGGACCTGGAGAGCATTATGCTAAGTGAAGTAAGCCAATCAGAGAAAGATGAATATCACATGATCTCACTCATTTGTGGAATATAATGAACAACATAAACTGATGAGCAAACATAGAGCCAGAGACATAGAAGCATTGAACAGACCTTTCAATCTAAGAGGGAAAGCAGGGATGAGGGGGTAAGAGATTAACCAAAGGACTTGTATGCAGGCATATGAGCATAAACAATGGACACAGACAATAGGGGGTGAGGGCATGTGCTGGAGGGGGGGTGGGAGTGGCCAGGGAGAGATCAAATGGGGGATGGTGGGAAAGAGACTTATGAAATACTTTAAACAATAAAGAATTTAAATTAAAAAAAAAAAGAAAGGAAGCCCCAACTGGTTTGGCTCAGTGGATAGAGCGTCGACCTGCAGACTGAAAGGTCCCAGGTTCAATTCCGGTCAAGGGCATATACCTTGGTTGCGGGCATATCCCTAGTAGGAGGTGTGCAAGAGGCAGCTGATTGATGTTTCTAACTCTCTATCCCTCTCCCTTCCTCTCCGTAAAAAAATCAATAAAATATATTTTTAAAAAACAAGGAAAAGTCAGCCTCATATTACCAACAAAAATAATAATCAAAGCAGTCAAATGTACAAGTGCAACGTCATTCAACTCCTGATCGCATTCACTCTAACAACACTTACTGAATGTCTACTATGTGACCCCAAGCTGGAGTCACAGCAGAGATACATAAAACTTGTCTCTGCCTTCAAGGAGTTCACAGTTTAGTGGAAGAGACATACATGTAAACAAATAATTATAATACATTATGGTTTGTGCTATATAGCATAAGCCTGCACAAAGTGCTTGGGAATGCAGAAAAGGAAGAATTGCACCTGATAGAGACAGGAAGGATGAATAGTTTTCCAGAAAAAGAGATTTGGGGAGAGGGTGATAAGAGGGAGAACATCCCAGGAAAGGTAGAAAGGGGGTTTCCCAGGAAATAGTGTAAAATTCTGACTGGTTGTGACTTAGCTCAGTAAAAGATGAATCAAGAAAGTTGAGAAGCCCTAACCGGTTTGGCTCAGTGGATAGAGCGTCGGCCTGCGGACTGAAAGGTCCCAGGTTTGATTCCGGTCAAGGGCATGTAACCTTGGTTGCAGGCACATCCCCAGTAGGAGGTGTGCAGGAGGCAGCTGATCAATGTTTCTCTCTCATCGATGTTTCTAACTCTCTATCCCTCTCCCTTCCTCTCTGTAAAAAATCAATAAAATATATTTTTTTAAAAAAAAGAAAGTTGAGAAGTGGCCTGGCTTTGAAGAGACCTGTATGCCTTGTTAGGGAATTTGAACTTTATCACATACACAATGGGAAAAATAAAAGAACATTTTAAGCAAGGGAATTTTATGATCACATATAAATGATATGGTCCCAGTTCTCCCTCCCAGCTGTGTGACTTTGGGCAAGACACTAAATCTCTTAACATTAGTGTCTTCATTTATAAAGTGAGGATAATAGTGGTACCTATCTCACTTGAGGAGTAAATGAGCTAATGTGTATGTAAAGCAATCAGCACAGCACCTGGCACGTAATAAGAGCTCCATACATTTTAGCTATTATTACCAGGAAGGTTTCTTAGAAAGATTACTTCGTTGGCAGCACCAAACATATACTGTAATGATGATGTCAAAAGGTCCGATTAAGATGACATTGCAATTTAATCCAGTGATAAGGTCTTGAAAGGGGACTTGGATGTGGGAAACTAGGGAGGTGAAAAGGTGAGGGGTAAGTTTAACTTGGGAGACTGGGTAGATCAGAATAACCATTAACCAAATTTAGAGATAAAGGGTAGCCAGGGTATAGGAGTGTGGGTGCAGAAACAGATAAATGAGTTCAGTTTGGGACCTATGGAATGAGAAGTGAAGCCACCAAAGATGGGAACCTGGAGGATATCAATATTTAATGGGGAGGCCAGAAGAGCCAATGGAGAAAACTGGTCAGCTACCATACTGTCACTATGAAGTGAGTAAGGGGGATTAGGAGGGATAGGGGAGACATTATCATCAGCTAACCTTTTGGTTACGTTACACAAGCCCATCACCCAATTCCCCAACAGGCGTTAACATGTTTCCTAGTCCGGTCTTAGTGTCATAGTAGAAAAATATTTGTGTGAAACTTCGTGTGATAAACACCTGAGTGATATTTTTGAACATTTTTGAAAAACATGTTTGTGAAGTAACTTAGAAGAGTGTACCCCATAGATAAAAACTTGTTTTGAACTTACTTTGGTTGAAAACATGTTTTTAAGTGTATACCTGTGGCACGTTGATAGAAACTTGTTTTGCACCCTAATTGATAAGCACCTGGACTGCCGTGGGTAAACAACCTGGCTATATAACGGGGACCCAAACCAGAGACTATGAATCGCCCCCAGAAGAAGCCCAGATCGACTGGCGATCCACACTCGCTCCGCGTCCTGCTCCACGCCAAACGGCAGACGACGGCTAATACCCCCAATCGAGCCGCCATTCAACTCCCTGACCTGTCGGAGACAAGGTCGAGGCAGGAAAGAATCTTCGTGAGATCTCGAGTGGTAAAAGCCGCGGAAATTCGTTCCTAACCTGATTTTGCCAGCCACCAGACGGCGCTTCAGCTGCCTCCAGAGGAAGCCACGTTTGGGGACCCTGTTAAAGCCTGTACCCAGGGCACCAGGAATTTGTGTGAGTAATAAAGTGCTTTGTGATTTGCAACTGCATATATTTGTGCGGCGTAATTCCCCCAGCAGTCTTAACTATATTAATATAAGGTCAGATGATGATGCTTACCCTCGGTCCTGCTTGCTTAGAGTAGTCTCTTCACTAGCAACTACTTAATGTCCGAATACCTGCACGGTTAAGTTTATCTCAAGGGACGCTGTGGATAACACCCCATATACTCTACTCGGACACTTAGCTTCTTGCTTTTCAGTTTTCTGCCTCTTTCTTGTAGAGACTGCATTTTTTTTTCCTTTTGCCCTTTTTTAACCGAAAGAAGGAAAAGTCTAGCATCGCTCAACACGGCCACCTAGGTGACCCCGAATCACAAGGAAGAGGGTGAAAAGGGGGTAAAAAAGGGAAAAAAAATTAGAAAAGAAAGAGTCCATAACCACCTTCCATAAGATCCCACCTCCAGATATCTTGCCACGCCGCTCTTCTGACACCCTTATTGGCTCCTGGCCGCAAGGCAGGGCGGGAAATGCAGTCCTCAAGCCAGTGCAGGGTGGCACGACTGAAGAACTCGGTTTCCCAACTGGCTCTCTAGGTGCATGCGCAGATGGCTGCTCCGGCGAGTGGTAAACAGAGACGTCAGGCTGGGGCTGCAGCTCGGAGCAAAACAAAAGGGAAACCCGGGGGGAGGGGGGGTGGGAGGGTTGGTAGGGGAATTGGTTCTGGAATTAGGGAGGCTGGGGCCGAGGCGGACGTAGACCCTTTTAAGAGTGGAGGGAAAGGAAGAGAGAGTGGAGGGAGAGTCAGGGGAGGGGCAAGTGACGCGGGAGCGGGGCGGGGGGGAGACAGTGATCAGGGTGGAGAAAATTTGGGAGGAGTGTGGGGGGGGAGGGCAGCAACTTAAAAGGGGGTGGGAACTGCAGCTAAGGAGACGTTTGCTGATGGGAGCGCAATGTACCAGGGGCTACGGTGCCTCAGGTTTAAAAGACCAGGAAGCTGAGTGAGAGATTTGAGAAAAAGTGTTCGCTAGGCGGAGATTACAGGTGGTGTCTCGGAAAGAGCTCTGAGACTGCAGGCTGTAGTCGTGAAGAGAATCAGAGTTGTGTGGAAGGGACAGCTTGGGGAACTAGGGTCCGGGGGTGAGGGGGGAAGTTCGAGACTTTCTGAGGACTGGCAGGAATGTGCCTCCTGGCCCTGCGTGCTCCCCCCCGGGGGGGAGGCATCGTGAGGGACTGTGGCAGGCTCCTCTGAACGCTGAGCGCCAGAGGTCCAGCTCCACGTATGGATCCAGAGAATGAGAATTCAGCCACAGAGGCTGCCGCGATCATAGACCTCGATCCCGACTTCGAACCCCAGAGCCGTCCCCGCTCCTGCACCTGGCCCCTTCCCCGACCAGAGCTTGCTACTCAGCCGTCCAAGCCGCCAGAGGTGGATCCAGGTCTGGGAGAGAAGGTACACACGGAGGGGCGCACAGAGCCAATCCTGTTGCCCTCTCGGCTCCCAGAGCCGGCAGGGGGCCCCCAGCCCGGGATCCTGGGGGCTGTCACAGGTCCTCGGAAGGGAGGCTCCCGCCGGAATGCCTGGGGAAACCAGTCATATGCAGAGCTCATCAGCCAGGCCATTGAAAGTGCCCCGGAGAAGCGACTGACACTCGCCCAGATCTATGAGTGGATGGTCCGCACTGTGCCCTACTTCAAGGACAAGGGTGACAGCAACAGCTCAGCAGGATGGAAGGTAACTCTGATCCCTCCCAATACCATCTGCCCTTGGGCCCCCTACCTCCTTACTGCTATTCAGGGACCCCTTTTACTCATCTCCACCCCAGAGATCCATCTTCAATAGTAAACTAGACAAACATTTACTTAGGACATAGTATATGCATGCTCAGAGCTTGATGCTGAAGGATCACAAATGAATAAGACACTGTCTTTGCCCTGGAGAAAATTGAATTCTCTGCTCACTGCTCAACACTCCCAGCACAAGTGTTGGCTTGGGCTGCCCCAAACACTTATTCCCACAGAGAAGTCTTTATCCTATGTACTGCAGGAGCTGTGTGGGTTCTCCACATAAACCTAGACTTCCCTCTGTCCCCACCTCCCACCCCAACACCTTTTCTCCCATTCCTGTGGGATTACTTGGATTCCCTACTTGCCTCCCGATACCTCAGGGTAGAGGTTCTGTTCTAGAACTCCTCTACTCAAGAAGGAGTGGAGTTAGCAAAAGGTTAAAAAAAAGTGGTGTTCATGGGGTAAGGTTGCTGACCTTACCCACTAAGAAAAAAAGGGACTGTGAACTGCTACCTGTCTCAGTTTACCTGATAACGCCAAGAAATTCTCCCTAGTAAGGGGCTATCCAAGTTTGGGGGGAGAGTTGAGTCATGAAGAAAAAAAAGGGAGATAGGGCTGTGACTTTAGAGCACAAGATCAGCTATTCCTTTGGCTTTCCATGAAGAGACTGCAAGGAAAGATCTCAATAGATACTCTGAAAACTTGTCTTTAGAAATATGGGGCTCTAATCACAAAACCAGGGAGCTTCAACCTCTATTAATGTCTTGTACGCCCATAGGTGGTAAGGTCAGCATACAAGGAAGTACAGAGGGCTCAAAGAGTCTTCCCCTAGGTATAAGAGATTGAGGGATCAGATCTGCAGTGGCCCTAGGGGTTGAGTAGAACAGAAAATGGGACAGCTGAGACCCTTGGCACTAGTTCTGGGTCGACTGCCACACCACAGCCTCAGCTCATAAAGAGCTCCCCTCGTTGGACCCAGCCTACACAGCTGTTTTTCTTTTCCCTTAGGTTCATTTTTCAGGGTAGAAGAAATAACCATGAGTTGTCAGTTATGCTGTGGGAGTGTAGTCCCTCCTTGTAATTTACACTTGTACAGGCCTTTTAGTTTACAAAATGGTTTTTAAATTTTTTATTTTATTAATCTTCACAACAATTTTGAGATTCCACATTTCACGTATTAGGAAACTAAGGTTTAGAAAGATTTGGAAATTCCCTAATATCAGTAGAATAAGGTCTTGAACTCAGGTCTAACTCTAAATCATATGTTCTTGCTGCTAGTCCATGCTGCCAAATTCTCTTCATTGCGATGATGGCAAAGCCAAATCACACTGAGCCTGGGGCCTCAAGTCCCCATTCCCCACCTCCACCCCTACTCCTTGTGCCTGAACTTGCTTAACTGATGACTTGCCCAGGTTACTACCACCCCACCAGGGGGCGGCACCCACTTAGAACAAGAAAACTTAGTTTAGGTGGCTTGGGGAGCAATTAACAGTCACCCCCTTCCAACAGGTAAGAATTATAGGCTCTTAGGGAGCTGATCTCCCAGGGTAGGCGGCTGTACGATATGATGTATTAGTTCCAAGACCTAAAGAAGAGGGGATGAAGAATTGGGTCTCATGGGTATATAGTAGGGAAAGAAAAGGGCCTTCTCAGTAGACCCAGAGTTAGAGGCTGAAATGAGAAATCATGGTGCCACAAGTCACTCAGTTACTAAGAGCCCAGTTTGGATGGACAAGTGTGGTTTCTGGAAGGAACTAAGAGTGTGAACGTAGCCAGAGTAGTTGAAGTGGCATTACTGTAAGGTCTTAGGGAGACAAGAAATTCTTTAGCTGGATAGCCCTGGAACAAGAAACTACTTAAGCATCTTTCTCCAGGCAAAGCGTCTCCTTACCTAGAGGTGTCTGAAACACACGAAGTGATTTCTCACTAGTCTCAGCCTCCTAGTTGCTCCATGCCCTTCTGGGCTTCTCCTGAGTTTCTAAATACCGAAGAGCTTCATGTGGGAGGTCAAATACCCCTAAGGGTGGAGATCTTAATATACAAATTCCTGAGGAGAAGCAGGGGGACAGAGAAGGGAGGTTGAGGGAGCACAAAAGGATGGTTTAACCAGCCTAAGGCAACCAGTAGAAATAAACTGCTCTAGGGGCTCAAGAATCTGCCAATCTCCATTCCCTAGGATCCTGGGGGGGGGGGGGGACTTATCTCTAGCGGAATATCAGCAGAGAGAGAGAAAGGAAGAACACATAGCTTCTAATAACCAAGGCACTGAACAACCAACAGAGCCTTAAGGGGAGCTTCGCCATCATCTGGGGGCCACCGATCAGGCAAGAAATAATTGATTCTGTACCAGGAGGCTGAGTATGTACTGGGAGCTTGGCACTGAGAGGGAGGGGCACTATTGGGGAGTGCTGCCTGACTAGATGACATGATCTGTGTCCTGGGCGCTTACACTTTATGAGACTAATTCTGTGAAACTGTAAAGAACACAGTTGGTTAAAATTATGTGGAAGAGATTTAAAATACTCTGCAAGAAATTGAGCTGCAGAAGTCAAGCAGCTACTTTATAAAAGAGAGGAGACTTAAGCTTGGTCTGGATGAACCAGTAAAATTTAGAGGGGAGCTCTTTCCCAGGACAAGGAGGGAAGGAGAGAGGAGTGTATCTTGTGTATTTGAAGCACAGTGAGAAGCATGGCCCAAATGTAGTTGTGTGTGTGTGTGTGTGAGAGAGAGAGAATTGGGAGAAATCAGAAACAAGGAATCTTTAAATCCTCTGGAGAGCTGGGGCCCAGATGCCCCCGTGGGGAGTGGAGCGCCCACTGTGCTGAGATTCCAGCCCCTTAGCCTGCTGAGAGAACTGGCTCAGAACAGGGTGGGTCAGTCCTGGGCTGATGTTGCGCCACTATCCTGTAAACTCCACCCAAGCCTGCACTCAAGGAAAGGGGTGGAGCTGTGGAATGCTCTTTCCCATGTGAGCCTAGTTCTTGCTGAACCAGGAGTGTGTCTCCCTGGTTCCCTCCAGCCCCAGACAGCCCTCCACCCCCAGAGACTTGAGAGGAGTTTAATGCTCTGAGCTTTTCTAGGGTGGGTGCCCTGCCCTCTGCAGTAGGTTGTTAATCAGCTTGTCTCTGGTGCCCCTGTGCAGAGACGTCTGGAGCTGAGGCTGAGCAGCTTGTCTTCTGGGTGGGAACCGTGTGTGGTCTCCTCCCCAACCCCCACCCCTATCTTTGCCTGTTTTTCCCCTGTATTTGACTAGCTTTGAGTCTCCGTGTACAGCTGTGTCCCAGCATCCATTTAGACCAGACTGTGGGCCACTGACCTCCCCTATACACCACTCATACCCCTTTCCTGCTGCCTCTGCCCTCTCCAGAACTCAATCCGCCACAACCTGTCCCTGCACAGCAAGTTCATCAAGGTTCACAATGAGGCTACTGGCAAGAGCTCTTGGTGGATGCTGAACCCCGAGGGGGGCAAGAGCGGCAAGGCACCCCGCCGCAGGGCAGCCTCCATGGATAGCAGCAGCAAGCTGCTCCGGGGCCGCAGCAAGGCACCCAAGAAGAAACCAGTTGTGCTGCCAGCTCCACCCGAAGGTGCCACTCCGAAGAGCCCTGTTGGCCACTTTGCCAAGTGGTCAGGCAGTCCTTGCTCTCGAAACCGCGAGGAAGCTGATGTGTGGACCACCTTCCGTCCACGAAGCAGTTCAAATGCTAGCACTGTCAGCACTCGGCTCTCCCCGCTGAGGCCAGAGTCTGAGGTGCTGGCGGGAGAGGAAATGCCAGCCTCAGTCAGCAGCTATGCAGGGGGTGTCCCTCCCACCCTGAAGGAAGATCTAGAGCTGTTAGATGGGCTCAATATAACATCTTCCCACTCCCTGCTATCTCGGAGTAGTCTCTCTGGCTTCTCTTTGCAGCATCCTGGGGTTACGGGCCCCTTACACACATACAGCACCTCCCTCTTCAGCCCAGCAGAGGGGCCCCTGTCAGCAGGAGAAGGGTGCTTCTCAAGCTCCCAGTCTCTGGAGGCCCTACTCACCTCTGATACACCACCACCCCCTGCCAATGTCCTAATGACCCAGGTAGATCCCATTTTGTCCCAGGCTCCCACACTTCTGTTGTTGGGGGGCATACCTTCCTCCAGTAAGGTAGCCACAGGAGTTGGCCTGTGTCCCAAGCCCCCAGAGGCTCCAGGCCCCAGTAGTCTGATTCCCCCTCTTCCAATGATAGCACCACCTCCAGTCGTGGTAGCTGCTCCCATCCCCAAGACCCTGGGGACTCCTATGCTTATACCCTCTACTGAAGCTACAAGCCAAGCCAGAATGCCTCAGGATCTCGATCTTGATATGTATCTGGAGAACCTGGAGTGTGATATGGATAACATCATCAGTGACCTCATGGATGGGGAAGAGGGACTGGACTTCAACTTCGAGCCAGGTACTGCTCACAACCTATGCCTCCTCCTAGGTGCTGAGCTACTTCCACAATCTGAGCAAGGGGGAGGGAGTCTTAGAACAGGGGATAGGTGGAGCTCCTGGGAAATTGGAGGGAGGATGTCTATTAGAGTGTCAGAGTTTGTAGATGGGACTTCCAGGCCCCTCAGCACTGCTCTCCCCTACCACATAGCACAGGAGTGGTGGGAGATGGGCTGTCTCTGTTTACCTTGGTGTGGACCATGATGGTGGAATGTGGTCATGCCTCAGATGAGCCTCTTACCTTGTCCTTCATTTCTTCTTCCCACAGATCCCTGAGCCATTGCTGGAAGCTTTGTCCCCTGCTTCAGAGGTGGAGCCAGGGGTGACCATATCCACGTTTTACCCTTGGCCCCACACCGGGAATTTGGGACCCTGCTTTAGAACTAGGGTGGGGTCTACTCACACAGGTGTTGAGAAAGTTATAAAGATAAAGCTGCCCCATATGGGAACTGTGGGGGGAGGGAAAGGGAGAGGGTTTATTCTCACTGTGCCAATTAGGGGGTAAGGCGCCTTCTTGGGAGCCATCCTTGGCTCCCCCTATCCCCACCCCCTAGGTTTTGTAGCAGGGGCAGGCTATGCTGTTGGAAATGTGAAGTCACCAGTGGCCTTACCCCTGCCTTTGGGAGCAGGATTTTTTGTAGCGTCTTATCTGAGCTGGTCCAGGCTAGATTGAGCCTGGGGTTTTTATGCATTGGGGGAGTAGTGGGGACCTGGAAGGGCCAAGGTCTGAGCACTGGAGTGGCTCACCAGGCCAAATGACCCTTGGGAGACTGCAGATAACAGAAAGGCTTTATATAAACTTTAAAGATCTATAAACACAAATATAGAGGGTTTTTTAACAGTGGCAAGGTGCTAGTGATGAAGAATGCTTTTTTTTTTCTTAAGGCTTTGTCATAGTGACATGTTGCAAACACTACAGACATTACTGGGGGAAACATGGGGAAGGGGTACGCCAGCAGGAGAGCAGCAGTGGGAAGCAGTACTGAGCAAGGGGAAGCACTCCCATGTGGACCAGGTGTAGAACAAGGTTGGTGCAAAAATAGCTCAGACTTTCCCTAAGGAAAAAGCTAAGCCAGCTCCCCATTCCCACCCCCACCCCACCCCGTCCCGCATTCTACCACCTTGTGCCTAGGAGTGTGTGGTGTTGGGATGCAGCCACACATTCTCGTGACCCGCTGTAAGTTAATGCTACAGTGGGAGAGTACATTGAAGGCCTGGAATTTGTTTGTGGCCTGGGAAGGGGGTGGGAGGGGGAAGAGAAGGAGGGAAGGATTTAGGGAGGTAAAGTTAGGCACAGAGACCTCCCTGTTCAAGGCCCCTGACAGCTGTTCCTGCCCTTCTTCCCCTTGCCTGACTACTGGGGTTATGTGGAAGTGTGTGTGGCGGCAGGCAGGAGGAGGGGTGGAACAGGGAAGGGGGAGCTAGGGAGCTTGGCTGAGGGTCTGGGAAATGAGTGGGGATGGAGGGGAATGTGGATCAGGTTTACTACCACCTGCCAGGGAGGCCATCTGGGGCTCCTCCACCCCAGCCCCCAATGTAGCCCCTCCCCCAGTCCCCTTTGCATTGTTCCCTCCCCCACCCCTGCTGTGGGTTCCCATCATTTCCTGTGTCAGCGCCTGGCCTACCCAGATTGTATCATGTGCTAGATTGGAGTGGGGAAGTGTGTCAAATCAATAAATGAATAAATTCAATAAATGACTATAACCAGCTCTGGTTCCTGCTGCCTTGTTGCCCCCCTCAGACAAGGGAGAGGGAGAGGGGAAAGCAATGGTTTGGGGACTGTCCAGAAGCTGAGAGGTGGGGGTGGGGGAATTTCGGCTGGGGGAGAGGGTGGGGCCGGGGCCGGGGGAGGGGGAAGGGAAGTGGCCCGTCAGCCATCTAACCCGAACAGGCTGTGATAGGTGTCCTCTGGTAGTCTGGCTGAGAAAGACCCCACCCCCTCCTCTGTCCCACTGTCCCTCAAAGGCTCATTGTACTAGACTTCAAAGTCTTTCCTCACCCCCACCCAAGTGCACACCCCAGCCCTCTCCTGCTCACCCTCAGAGCCTCCATGCTGCCTGGGGCATACTTAAGCCTCCCTGCAGATACTGGGAGGAGTCTCTTAAAAAAGGAACCTCACATTAAATTCCAGTAATTTCATACCTAGTGTTTCTGCTCTCACTTGGTCACTTTATTTTTTTAGACTGTTTTCCCTTCTTACTGAGAAAGGCTGCCCTGGTCTTTTGGAATGGACCCCTTCGAGGGAGTTTTCGACTCTTGTCGTCACCTGATTTGGACTGGAAAAACAAAGGGTCAGTCAGATAAAGTTCAGTTCTCAGAAGGAAATTTTGTACAAACTAGGGCCACAGGCAGGACAAAAGAGGTGGAAGGCAGGTCTTGTGCATGGATGTGGGATTTGGAAAGGAAATTTAGCCCTAGCTGGTTTGGCTCAGTGGATAGAGCGTTGGCCTGCAGACTGAAGGGTCCCAGGTTCAATCCCAGGCAAGGGCACATGCCCTGGCTGTGGGCTAGGTCCCCAGTGGGGGGCGTGCAGGAGGCAGCCAATCAATGATTCTCTCCCATCATTGATGTTTCTCTCCCTCTCCCTTCCTCCCTGAAATAAATAAAAATATATTTTAAAAAAAATTATCCCAGAGGACCATGGTGGAGGAGCCTTGTTGGCTGGTTGGGGTAGGGGGGTGCTGGGACAGACCAGATATGGGGAGTCTTACTGGAAGGTTCACAGAAGAATCAATTTTAACGGCTTTCTTGGCTTCTTGGAGTCTAAGCATTTTCAGTCTGCTCTTCTCCAGCATGTCACATTGTGTGCGCAAGGCGTCTAGAAACCAGGAAAAGGCACCTCTACCTCTGAGGACTAGAGGCCTTACCTACCCATACCATCCCTCCCATCATTCAAATGATCATTTGGAGCAACCCAGCCTAAAGTTAGTCTGAAGAGTGACCTGAAGGTGCCTAAGCTCCAAGAGAAAAGGATGAAGGGAAAGATAGAAATGATGGGTGGTGATAGGGAGATATACTGAGAAGAAGGCTGAGAAATGGGGAGAAGGGTGAATGACACATGCACACTCCACCTGGTTTGAGCTAAGCATCCCTTGTAAAGTGGACCTAGACCCTATTCCCCTTTTCCTGTGATCCTACTTGCTGCATGACACCAGTCCCACCCTATATTCTCCATCACCAGCTATGTGCAGTACTCTCCAAGTTCCTCCTTTCTTCATCATGCTTCTTACCAAGTAGTGTGTGGTCTGGATTCTTCAGGAGGGGCACAAAAGCTAGGTAGGCATTCGCAAGTTGGGTTCCTGTGAATACAGCAGTGTGCTATCCCCAGTCTCTGTCACCCAGTCTCCACCCTTCCAAAGCCCAAGATTTTAGGACCCTAGAACTCAATACTACTTGAGCTGGTTTACCTTATTTCCTCCCCTCAGATCATCCCTAGGATAACGTGGGGGGTATGATATGTGTGAACCTAACCTATTGTCACAGGCAGTGCCCGTCTTAGGCTGATTAGCGAGAGTCAATTGGATCTGGTTGAGGGCATCCTATTTTAAGGACAAGTTCTACAATCTATCCTCAGGGCCTTGTTCTATCTCTGGGGAATGCTCCCAAGCCTCTACCTGGTGTCCCACGTGCCACCTTACAAATGTAGTAGGTGTTTCGAGCTGTAAGGAATTTGTTGGCATAGTCTCCAGGGTTCTTCATCAGGAAAAACAACTTCATTGTTCCCGTTTCATCACACAAATCAATGGTTTCTGGAGGGAGGCCAGAGGGGTAATTGGGGCAGCTCAGGAAGTAGAGTAAGGGCAAAAGGGGCCAATGATCCCATCCAAAATGGGCTGGAGGAAGCTTTAGGGATTCAAGGAGCTCTCTTCTTGCCAGAAGGAGGACTTGGAGGCTAGAGATGACTGCTACTTCTGACCCTTGGCCATTAGACCCCTTCCCAAACTCACCTGTTTTAGGCAACCCCACTTTATTTCGGGTGTAATACAGCAACCGGTGGACAGCACAATTGATATTGGCAATAAAATGCTGATTATCTAAGAAGAGATGGGATGGGGCATGTGACCCTCCTCTAGTTATACGTCTCTGTGATATCCACTGCCCTCAAACCTTCCCAGCCCTACACACAGACTCCTGCTCCATGATGCCCCTCACCTCCATGTTTGATGTAGATGAACATACTCTCAAGAGCTCAGTCTTCAGAGAGAGGCCTGATGAGTCATGAAGATGGAGGGTGTTCTGGAGGCCTTGGGGGATCCATAGGGACAGGGGACAGGGGACAGGGGACAGGGGACAGGGGACTGGAGAGGCAGATGGATTACATTGCCTGAGGAAGCCCAGAGCAGGAAGATAGGAGAGAGCTATTGGTAGTTGTGGATAACCAGCATCGCTAGGGGTGGGGCCTGAGGCAGCAGTTGAGGGATTATGAGGTCAGAAGTGGTATGTGTGGCAGAAGGTGGAGTAAGGATAAGGGGAGAAGAACCTGGGTGAGGTCTGTAGAAGATTTATTGGGAATGGAGGCAACATGGTAAATCTAACTCTAAATGGGACCCTAGAAGGATACCTTAGAGAAAATTTCAGTTTCTGGAAAAGTGCTTTTTCTAAGTAATTTGTGGTACAACTGCTTCCACAGCAGGATTCTACTCCTCCTTTTCCCTACTCTCAGCACCATGTCCCCATCCTTACTATACCTCATGTTTCCCCTGCCCCCTGCCCCAACAACACAGTCTTGATGATTATCAACAGAAACTTTATTTATCATTGATTCGGGAACAACTGAAGGGTAGATGGAGAGAGAGAGGTTGGGAGGGAGGGAGAAAGAATTCTAGGAAGAGGAATTCTGGATCGAGGGAGATGACAAACATGTACAGGGCAAATGGGCAATTCTGTTTTAAATATATTTTTAATTGATTTCAGAGAGGAAAGGAGAGAGGGATAAAAACATTAATATTGAGAAAGAATCATTGATGGGTTGCCTCCTGCACGTCCCCTACTGGGGATCCAGCCCACAATCCGTGCCTTGATCTCCTGGGTCATAGGTCGATGCTCAACCACTGAACCACACCAGTTGGGCAAAGGGACAATTCTTAAAGAGGAGATATTAAATGAGGGGGCAGTTATAGGGGACACACAATTCAAAATCAGCCACAGTTGGGGCAGGGGGAACATTGGGCCCAGGCTGGTTGGATGAGGGGAAGTTAGTACAATTTAGGGCTACAGGACCCTGGGGTTCTGTCAGGGTATCAGGGCTCAGGTTTCAGGGTATAACATGGGGGAGCCCCGTAGGGGCTATGGTGGCTGCAAGGGGAGCCCCCAGGCCCCTCCCCTAGAGCAACGCCTTTTGGGGGAATCTCACTGACGTGGCAGAGCCTTTCGCTGTAGTCTGGCTGCAGGCTCTCCGCCAGTCCCTTAGACACACCACTCCAGGCCTAAAGACAGATATCTCCAGGTCAGGGGTCAATTAGGAGCAGGAAGTAAAACACCCAGGCTCTGTGCCAAGGGAACTCTCACGTATGCACCACTATGATTAAGGAAGGGACACACAGACTCCTGGGCTCCCAATACCACTGTTTCCATACGCCTCAACCAATATATAATCAGTTCTTCTGTGTGTCTCTCTCCATCTGCCCCATCCCCCAATTGGTTGGCCACATCCTGACAGTTAGTGCAAGGCCCCCTCTCCTCCCCTCTGCCCTCCATACTTTGTCTTGCTGCAGGAAGTGGGCAGTTGACAGACTGCAGTCTGCCTATTACCATGTTCTCACCGAAAAGTTCCCGTGGTATTCCGTTACCAGATCCTCTAGGCTCTTGAGGGTTGGAATTCGGGGCATGGTCCTGGGGTAGGGGGAGAAAGAGGGAGCAGGAGCACATTAGTGTTGCTCTTTTATTACCCTTTTCTCCCAATTCTGCCATATGGAATAAAGAGATTCTCTGTTCTCTGTGCCTGCAGCTTCCTCCCATCACCATGACCACTTGGGTGACCCCTCATTCCTTACTGTCCTGCCTTCTTCTATAGACCTTGTAATAAGCCTCTTCTACTATTCCCAGCCACCCCCACCTCTTTTTCTCTGGGATTCCAGAAGTCTCACCGTTCCAGCCAGCAGTACACACAGATGAGGCTAATAATCAATCCCATGGAGCCAAGGGGGATGAGCACGGCTTCCAGTGCAAACAATGATGGGGGCTCTATGGATTCTATGGAGAAGAGGAGAGGAACAGGGCCCTAATACTTGTCACGCCCCTACATGCCAACATTGGTGGAGCCCCAACTAGGTGCCCGGCACTGTGCTAGACACTTCCTGTATAATTAATCCTCACAACTTCTGAGAGGGGGGACCAATTAGTATCTCCATTTTATAGACAAGGAAAGACAATGGAAGAGGTTAGTGATGTGCCCAAGATCAAAGAGGCAGTAAGTGGCAGAGGCAAGTTTAAACCCAAGATTTGGCTGGTCCCAAAGCCATCTTCACTATGCAGCCTTCCTGGGAATGCTGTGGAGATAGTTTATACATTCTATCTCCCCTTTGAGCACTCCTTGGCCTCCATCTCAATCGATCCCTCTAGTCTAACAACACATCGACCCAACACTACACAGACAAACACTGCTTCCTGGGGGTTGGGGTTTAACAGTGATGGGAGATGGGCCATCAAATTTGGGAGCTTACAGATAGGGAGGTAGAGCAAAAGACAGTGGTGCTAGAAAGGTTGGGGTGCTGGACTCATGGGTCAGGGTGAGGCATTAGGTCCATCTTACCCTTTGAAGTATGGCTGCCCCAGTGGATTGGGTGGCTCCATTCACTCCAATGCTGAGCACTTCCACAGAGTGGGTTATGGCGACTCCGAACACGAAATGTGTAGAGTTTCCGCCCATCCACACTAGGCAAGGAGAAGCTACGTCTTTGGTCCACTGACTGTTCCTTGGGGAGAAAGAGGGTGAGGGGAAGATGGGTGTCTATAAAAGAAGGGAAAATTAAAACTGCTACCCTCTCCCAGCTGGTGTGGCTCAGTGGTTAAGTGTCAACCTATGAACCAAGAGGTCACGGGTTCGATTCCTGGTCAGGGCACATGCCCTGGTTTCAGGCTTGAATTCCAGTAGGGAGCATGCAGGAGGCAGCCAATTGATGTTTCTATCTCTCTATCCCTCTCCATTCCTCTCTCTCTAAAAAACAAACAAACAATAAAAACATATATTTTTTAAAACTGCTATCCCCCCCTCCCCCGTCATCTTCTGGTTCTCCCCAGTCCCTCCCTCTTCTCTTGACTATTCAAGCTACACTGCCCCCTTCACTGACTAGAATCTAATGCCTCTCTCCAGATCCCCTTAAAGGCTTCCTTTGGTTTACCTGTCTGTCAGGAAGAGTACAGGAAGGGAAACCCTAATGAAAACTCACTGGTGATGATAGGGAAAGGATTTGGAGGAAGGCAAAGGGTGGGCAGAGGAACTGGAAGGCAGAGAACAGGAGCTTGAGATCAAGCCCTCCTGTTTGGCTGACTGAGTCTATCCCCACTTGCGTGGTCTTAGCTGCTACGTTCATATCCCCAGTCACTCACAGTCCAGCTGTGGTCCCGGTCACTCCTGTACTGCACCAGGTGCTCCAAACAGTGGTCCAAGTATGTGTTGCTCCACCTCAGTTCTATCTGGGATTCACTCAGGTTGTGAAGTGTTAGGTTCTTCGGAGCCCAGGGAATCACTGGAGATATGTGTGTGAGTGTGGTCATTCCCCTGGCCTAGACAAGTCAGGATCCTGAAGGTAGTGCTACTGATCCCTTCTCCCTTCCCCATCCCAAACCCTCACCTCTTCCTTTCTGAGCGGGTATCTTTATGGTGAAAGAACACCGCTCCAAAGACTCCAATGTCCCACAATATCCCTGGACTCTTGAGCCATTTGCAATTTACCCAGATCCTGCAGTCTTAGCTCCTTTTTGGTTTTCCTCCTAGGTTCCTGTGGGTCCTGGAGCTGGACAAAGAATGTTTGGTAGAGATTGATTTCCTCTTTTCCCAACCAACAGCCAGAAGTGATCTCTGAAGAGTATAGATAGTGGCCACACTCCTGGATGTTATGACCAGAGTTCTTATACCTAGAGAAGGGTTGGAAGGAAGAGGAATGGTGGGGTAAATTTGGATACTACAGACATCCACAGCCCAGCCTCCTCCTTGATCTCAAGCTCCTGTTCTCTGCCTTCCAGTTCCTCTGCCCACCCTTTGCCTTCATCCAAATCCTTTCCCTATCATCACCAGTGAGTTTTCATTAGGGTTTCCCTTCCTGTAGTCTTCCTGAAAGACAAGTAAACCAAAGGAACTTACCCCATGAGAAAATAGTGGGGAGCCTGGAATGCTGGCCACCCTCTTTCATGGTTCCCATGCAGCCTCTCACATCTAGCCCACCACCTCTTCCTCCCTTATGCTATCCCCTCTTTCTTTCTCATACCAATAGTGCAGAGTCAGGTTGGTGGGCTGAGGCTCAGAGCTGCTGTCCCAAGTGCAGTTTATATACTCGACATTGAATACAAAACACTGAACTTCTAGGTTGGGGAGAAAATGAAGTGGGAGAGGGGAAGAGAAGAAATGATGGTCAGAAGAAGAAACACCGTGAGACAGGGAACCCTTCCCCTCCCCTCCCCACAGTGCTCTTAAATTCTGCCTGCATCCTTGTTATGTCCAGTGGCAGGGTCCAGATTTCTGTATGGCCCCTTCCCACAGCCTCCGGTCTCACCAACCCCTTCCAGTCCCAGGTTTCCCACCAGCTGTGATGTCTTCATTTCCAATGGGCTTGAGGACTGTTGGGTTCAGCCCCATCCCCAACAGAGGCAGCTGCAGGAATAAGAGGAATCTGAGTAGCAATGGTCGCTTCAACATGGCACTCTTGCTCTTCGTTCCCTGGGTGTACTGTGTCAGGAACCTGGGCCCCTCACCAACTACCTCTCCCCACCCATACATTTCCTTCTGTCATCGCTTCCGGTGGAAAGAACCTTAGAAACCAGGGCTTTACAGAGGGTGTGGCAAAAGTGTGCTATGACACAGGCTAAATCTTCTGGGAGATTAGGTGTTGATCTAATCCAGGGGTGGGCAAACTTTTTGACTCGAGGGCCACAATGGGTTCTTAAACTGGACCGGAGGGCCGGAACAAAAGCATGGATGGAGTGTTTGTGTGAATTAATATAAATTCAAAGTAAACATCATTACATAAAAGGGTACGGTATTTTTTTTTTTAGTTTTATTCATTTCAAACGGGTCGGATGAGGCCCGTGGGCCGTAGTTTGCCCACGGCTGACTAATCTGTAGGTGTAACACCACCCAGCTGTGAAATGGTGTTAAGTGGGCTGTATTTACAATATTGTCACTAACTCAAGAATCCTTAGGTCACCTAAATCCTGGGAAGGATCTTATTACCACCACCACCATTCCCAACCTCCTTCTCATCAAAATCATTTTATCCTATATGGTGGAGGGTCTGAACCTCTTCCCCACCCTATGCCATTCTCCTTTGGCTCAGCTACCCTGAATCTACTGTCAAAGCTCTACTGTCTTGGCTGGATAGAAAATACAGTCTTGACTCCTGTGGGCACATATATAACTGTCTTTTCTCTGACTAATCCAAACCAGAATATTAATCCTTAGCTACTGGCTGAGCTGGGTTCCTGTTGAGACTGGTGAGGAGTTCTGACTTAGAAGTAGATTCTGGAAATGGGGGAACAATACTAGCTTCAAACTCCTCATCTTCCCCTTAATCTGCTTCCCTTTCTGTGTTCCCTATCTCAGTTAATGGTATCATCACCCTCTCAGTCACCCAGGCTTGAAATCACAAAGTCATCTCCAATTCCTCCCTCTCTTACTCTGAGAATCCAATCAACTCTACTTTCCGTGGTGTTTCTCCCAGCAGTGTCCTTTCCATGAGCATAACCACTGTGCTAAATCAGCCTTTCATTCCCTCTAGTTATGGTTCTTACTAGAATCCACCAACTGGCCTCCCTTTCTAAAGGCTCCCTGCTCTCTGCCCTGGCTGGGTAGCTCAGTTGGTTAGAGCATTGTCCTGATATGCCAAGGACAATGTGGGTTCAATACCCATCATCTCATTGCCAGATTTATCTTCCCCTAAACACAGAACTGATCAGAGAGACTATCTACAAAAATTGTTCATTCAGCAAACATTTATTGAGCCTTTAATATGTGCCAGGCACTGTGCTTATGTTCTAACCCACCCTAATTTCCTGTCTATTAAAATTCCTCAGGGTTAGCTCAAATATGATCTCCTCCAAGCAGAATGTTTCCTCTCCCCAATCAGAATTAGTTTGTCTCACCCTAGCCGGTTTTGCTCAGTGGATAGAGTGCCAGCCTGAGGACTGAAGGGTCCCGGGTTCGATTCCAGTCAAGGGCATGTACCTTGGTTGCAGGCTCCTCCTGGGCCAGGGTCTGGTCGGGTTCCTGTAGGAGGCAATCGATGTGTTTCTCTCACATTGATGTCTCTCTCTGTCTTCCACTCTCCCTAAAAATCAATGGAAAAAATATCCTCGGGTGAGGATTAAAAAAAAAAAAAATTAGTTTGCCTCCCCACTGTGATCCAATAGCATTTTATTATTTTCACTTATTATATGCTAGTTTTATTTTTATGTATTGTAATTTGTTGCTTTTATTATAGTACTTTTCTCTAAAAGGCAATACCATCATCAAAAGAATATCGGCTCGAGTCAAGAAAAAATTCTAGTCTCAGCTGTTACTCAGTAGCTGTATAATATAGGACATGTGAACTTCCACTCCGAATATCAGCCTCCCCATCCACAAAATGAAGACAGCAATCCCTAACTCATGCAGCTGTGTGCGGATTAAAGGAGATAATATCTAAAAAGCATCTGACAGTAGGTGCCTCTTTCACTAGAGCAGGGATTATTAACCTGAAATTCATGGACACTTAGGGGATGCATCCATGAGCTTCAGGGAGTGCAAGAATCTCCCTGGAAAGTAACGTTTTGTATGTCTCCATGTTCATTTTACTGGGATAAGGGTCACAGCTTCCATCAGCATCAAAGGGGCTGTGAATCAAAAAGGGTAATAATCTCAGTGCTAGACCATAAAGACCTTAAGGGATTAGATCCGGCCTTTCAGGGGTTTAATGAGTGCTTTCTCAGCATATATAGGTCCTTTGAAAGCGATATTAGTACACCCATTTTTCTGACGCGGAAACGAAGAGTGGTTTGTAAAAGGCATAGTTCCTAACCAATGCCATTACTATCGAGCACCCATTCTAGGCCCAAAACTGAGCGAGGCGCTCGGAAGCCAGCTCCTGTCAGAGCTCCGCAGCGCGGCTGCTCCCCTTTTGACAGGTTCGCATCACCCCGCGCTGGGATCCGGGAGCTTCCGCAGCCGCTGCCCATGTGAAATGGATCTCAGCCGGAACACTCCCGGAGCGGAGCTCCGCCCCAAGCCGGCCCCGCCCCGCCCCGCCCCGCAGAGGTCGGTATTGTCCGACGGTTTCCGGCGTCCCTCGGTTCCCCTCGGTAGTTTCCGGCAATGATCGAGAGTTTCTAACCTGCCCCCCGTTGTCTCTCGGCCGCCGTCCTCGCCACCGCCGCCCCCCTGCGGCTCCCCCCGCCCCGGAGCCGGCCCGGCTGGCGCCTCCGGCGCTACGGGCTGGGCAAAATGGCGGCCTTCGGGATCTTGAGCTACGAACACCGGCCCCTGAAGCGGCCGCGGCTGGGGCCTCCTGATGTGTACCCTCAAGATCCCAAACAGAAGGAGGTGCGCGTTCACAAACCGGGGCTCTCGCGGGGCCAGGGGCCAGCGCTCAGCACTGGAGGAAGCACCTAGGGTTTGGGAAAGGGGGGGCGCGGCGGTCTGGTGGGAGCAAAAGTCCCGAAAGGGGGAAGAGTAAAGTGGGTGCAGGAGAGTGGGACCTGGAGGGCAGGGGGCGGTTCCTGAGTGTGACTAGGGAACGGTGGAGGGGCCACGCTGGAGGCGGCCTCCCCCTCTACACACCCTTCAGAAAGTTGTCTGAGGCAGCTTGGTGAGCCATGGCTGCTAGCCAGCTTGTGAGGAAAGAGTGATGTTGAGTGAGATCTGGGTGATGGGGAGCCTGAGTAACTTTGTGTGTGTGTGTGGGGGGGGGAAGGGTGGTGGTGAGGGTGGGGTCCAAATGAACATCAAGGCCTAGCTCTAAACAGTAATCTGTGCTACTTAGAATCCTCCTCCTACCTTCTCACCCCCCCCCCCTCTTTTCCTGCCCTCCTCTCCCACCACCACCACCCCCAAGGAAAAAAACTAAAATCCATTTTCCTGCCTCAGGATGAACTGACGGCCTTGAATGTAAAACAAGGTTTCAATAACCAGCCTGCTGTCTCTGGGGATGAACATGGCAGTGCCAAGAATGTAAACTTCAATCCTTCCAAGGTGAGAAAATCCTGCCAGGCTGAAGGAAAAGGCTGGAAGAATCTGAGAAGGAGCAAAGGCCATGGGTTGGGAAGACCTAAAGGGACGACCTAAGTGGCCAAGTTTCCCCGTCAAAGGCACCACTACCTCTCCACCCTTTCTTTTCACCTGAGGTATAGTTTTCTTTCCTCAGATCAGTTCCAACTTCAGCAACATTATTGCAGAGAAGTTACGTTGTAACACCCTCCCTGACACTGGTCGCAGGAAGCCCCAAGTGAACCAGAAGGACAACTTCTGGCTGGTGACTCCAAGATCCCAGAGTGCCATTAACACCTGGTTCACTGACCTGGCTGGCACCAAGCCACTCACACAACTAGCCAAGAAGGTGAGATACTGTTTCCTGTTCTTCAGGCCAAGGAGGGGAGCATGGGTACCAAGTATAGTCCTATGCCCAGATTAAGCTATATGGCTGCAAGCTAATGGTGGCAATAGAGGTCTCACTATTTGCGATGTCCATCCAGGTCCCTATTTTCGGTAAGAAGGACGAAGTGTTTGGGTACTTAGCAAAATACACAGTGCCTGTGATGAGGGCCGCCTGGCTCATTAAGATGACCTGTGCCTACTATGCAGCAATCAATGAGACCAAGGTTAAGAAGAGAAATATCATTGACCCCTTCCTGGGTGAGTAACTGTTAATTACCAGGGTTCCCACCACTGATTGCTTCAAGGAGCGATAGACCCTTAGAATTATTCTCCTTATCTGTATTCCTTGCTTCTGCTTGTATGTTGCTTTCTCTCAATTAGTAAACATCCAGTATCTTGAGTATGTACATGTGCTAGGCTATAAGGATGACCAGTACCTAATCCCTGCCCTTAGGATGCTGATAGTCTAGTAAGTATGCCAAGGCAGGTGTACGAGTCACATTATTAAATATATAAGGTGTCAAAAGAGGAGGCAGAAGCTTCCTTGAGACTTCAGTGGACCGAAAGATTACTTTCTTTATTTAAAAAAAAATATATAGCCGAAACCGGTTTGGCTCAGTGGATAGAGCGTCGGCCTGCGGACTGAAAGGTCCCAGGTTCGATTCCGGTCAAGGGCATGTACCTGGGTTGCGGGCACATCCCCAGTGGGGAGTGTGCAGGAGGCAGCTGATCGATGTTTCTCTCTCATCGATGTTTCTAACTCTCTATCTCTCTCCCTTCCTCTCTGTAAAAGAAAATCAATAAAATATAAAATATATATATATATATATATATATATATATATATATATATATATATATATATGTATTTTTTATTTCAGAGAGGAAGGGAGCAGGAGAGAGAGATAGAAACATCAGTGATTAGAGAGAATCATTTATCAGCTGCCTCCTGCACACCCCCTACTGGGGATCGAGACCACAACCTGGGCATGTGCCCTTGACTGGAATCAAACCTGGGATCCTTCAGTCCGCAGGCCTATACTCTATCCACTGAGCCAAACCGGCTAGGGTGAAAGATTACCCTCTTTTGGGGACACCTGAGAAGGCTTTAGGAAGGTAGCATTTGACTAGAGCCAAAGAGGATGAATAGGGTTTAGAAGTACAGTAGTCCCCCCTTATCCAAGGGGGATACATTTCAAGACCCCCAGTGGATGCTGGAAACCACGGATAGTGATGAACCCAATATATACTGTTTTTTTCCTCATACATACCTATGGTAAAGTTTAATTTATAAATTAGGCACAGTAAGAGATTAACAACAGTAAGTAAAAATAGAACAATTATGATAATATACTATAATAAAAGTTTTGTGAATGTGGTATCTCTCTCTAAACATCTTATTGTACTACATTCAAACTTCTTGTGATGTGTGAGATGATAATGCCTACGTAATGAGATGAAATGAGGTGAATGACGCACGCATTTTGATGTAGCATTAGGCTACTATTGACCTGACCATATATCAGAAGGAGGATTATCTGCTTTGGGTAATCCTGGATCATGGAGCCATGAATGACAGTGTCGATGGTTGGATATCAGGAACAGATGATATTGATGGTTAGGAAAATTTATTTATTTTCAGACCACAGTTGACTGTGGGTAACTGAAAAGGCAGAAAGCAAAACCATGGCTAAGGGGTGGGGTGGCGGGGTGGGGAACAGAAAATGTTCTAAGTAGAGGGACAGTATAAAATAGCCCCTTTCCATCTTTCCCTTAGAATGGACTCAGATCATCACCAAGTACTTATGGGAGCAGCTGCAAAAGATGGCTGAATATTACCGGCCTGGGCCTGCAGGCAGTGGGGGCTGTGGTTCCACTATAGGGCCCTTGCCCCATGATGTAGAGTTGGCAATACGGCAGTGGGATTACAACGAGAAGCTGGCCATGTTCATGTTTCAGGTAGGGCATGTCCTGTGGGACATTGGATTGAACCTGATCTCGCACTCTGCCCATAGAGAACCGAATCTGCCTGCCACCTTGCCCCAGTTGTGGTTCTCTTCATCCTGTCATTGATTTTATCTGCCTCATCTCTAATAATCCCTGGGCTAAACTAATCCTTTCCCCTGGTACCCATAGGATGGAATGCTGGACAGACACGAGTTCCTGACATGGGTACTTGAGTGTTTTGAGAAAATCCGCCCTGGAGAAGATGAATTGCTTAAACTGCTGCTGCCCCTGCTGCTTCGAGTAAGGCCTAGGATTTAGGGGTCGGGGATGCGGGGGGTGGGGGGGCTCTCGGGAGGATTAGAGGAGGAATAAGATGTGACAGCAGGGTCCCTTGGAGAGAATTTGGGGTTTTGCTCCTCATGTCTTCACAGTACTCTGGGGAATTCGTTCAGTCTGCATACCTCTCCCGCCGCCTTGCCTACTTCTGTACCCGAAGACTGGCCCTGCAACTGGATGGCATGAGCAGTCACTCGGCTCATGTTATGTCTGCTCAGTCAACAAGCACACTGCCCACCACCCCTGCTCCTCAGCCCCCAACTAGTAGCACACCCTCTATACCCTTTAGTGACCTGCTTATGTGCCCTCAGCACCGGCCCCTTGTTTTTGGCCTCAGCTGTATCCTTCAGGTAAGTACTGGGTGACCCTAAGGAAGTGTTAAGAGGCATCCTGAGAGGAGTTGGTTGGGTGCCTGTCCTGGAGAATGGGGGTGATTCTGAATTGGAGGTGGGACTTGGCACTGAGTACTTGCTTAGAGATTATTGCTTCTCATTCATGGACTGTTAGTTCCTTTTCAGTTAGGAGTGTGGATGAGGGGAGGGGCTCAGGGATCGAGTGATGCCACTCCAGGGACTTAGAATACTTTGGATCGGAACTCTAAGGATTGGGTCTTATAATGGGATTCTAGAGAGGTAGCCATGGTAACTGAGTTTGACATAGTGGTTCCTATCTGCAGACGATCCTCCTGTGTTGTCCTAGTGCTTTGGTTTGGCACTACTCGCTGACTGATAGCCGAATTAAGACTGGCTCACCACTTGACCACCTGCCTATTGCCCCCTCTAACCTGCCCATGCCAGAGGGCAACAGTGCCTTCACCCAACAGGTAAGTTGGACCAGTTGCCTAGTACCCCCAGATTAGGAGGTGAGGCTCAATTATTCTTTCAAAAATAGTGACTTGGAGTCCTCTGGCACTATTCTTTTAGCCTGGGGCCCTGGCCTTTGGTATGCCTTGGTACATCCTTAAAGTCGTTGATATATATTTCAGGTCCGTGCAAAATTGCGGGAGATCGAACAGCAGATCAAGGAGCGTGGACAGGCAGTTGAGGTTCGCTGGTCTTTTGATAAGTGCCAGGAAGCTACTGCAGGTGAGTGCCAGACGATGAATAGTTAGAAGGATGTTTGAGGAAAGGATGGAGATTGGTTAGGACAGAGATCTGAGAGTTGGACTGCATAGGGAGGTAAATCCCCTTTGCCACTTTTCCTCCTTAGGCTTCACCATTGGACGGGTGCTCCATACTTTGGAAGTGCTGGACAGCCATAGTTTTGAGCGTTCTGACTTCAGCAACTCTCTTGACTCCCTTTGTAACCGAATCTTTGGATTGGGGCCTAGCAAGGATGGGCATGAGGTAAGCAAGAAGGGGCACCGAAGGAACAAAAAACTTTGCGAGAGCAACAGTATGAGGGGAAGGCCTGGTGAGGCATGAAAACGGGATGTCTGAAGAGATGCTATTACTGGGCCGGGATGTTTTAAGATGGGACCCAGTGTTTAAGAAATCGGAACTGGGTTCTTTGTCCCCAGCTCTACCTTACTCACTCCTGTCTTTCTGTGGTCTCCAGATCTCCTCAGATGATGATGCTGTGGTATCACTACTGTGTGAATGGGCTGTCAGCTGCAAACGTTCTGGTCGGCATCGTGCTATGGTGGTAGCCAAGCTCCTGGAGAAGAGACAGGCAGAGATTGAAGCTGAGGTTAGGGAGCAGAGAGAAAAGAAAGTGGTTGGCCAGTGGGGTAGTGGCAACTGGGGTTGAAGACAGATTGAGCTGGTAGTGGGACCATAGTTGAAGCTGTGAGAATAAAGAAATAGTAGAGAACCTAGGGGGGAAAGTCGAGGACATAAGGCAAAAGTAGAAAGGCAAGAGGATTGATGTCAGAGAAGCGATCAAAACTTCAGTTGGGAGGCAGTAAAGAAAATGGAGGTCAAAGGGGGAATGGAATTGAAAAGTTTGGGGTGGAGACAAAATAGGTGGTAGTTCTAGGATTACACATGGAGGAAGGAGTGAAGAAAACAGGTAAAAACCAATCCTGCAGTTTGTTCTTTCATCTTACAGCGTTGTGGAGAATCAGAAGCTGCAGATGAGAAAGGTTCCATTGCCTCTGGCTCCCTTTCTGCTCCTAGTGCTCCCATTTTCCAGGATGTCCTCCTGCAGTTCCTGGATACACAGGCTCCCATGCTGAGTATGGACCCCTGCCACCCTCTGGTTACCTCGGCCTAGACTCAGTTACCCGTTACTGTCATCAGAAAGCATAATTAAGCACCTTCTGGTATATTTTTCTGTCTTGGGCTCTATGCTGAATGAATTTTGGACATAATTCTAGTCTTTGATCATTTTATAGTTTAACAGAGTAGAGAAATAAAGAGAAAAATAAAAACCAGCACAAACAATTGAAGCATTGTCACATATACTTAGCAGCAAATATGCTATATTCCTTTATGAGATGGTGTGTGGGGCAGGAGGTGGGGTAACCAAGGATACTTTGTCCCTCTGCAGTTTTATTTTGTTTTGGATTGTTCCTCTTTTTGCCTACCTCAGGCACTCTAGGAGGAGCGTGCCTGAGGTGTGTCCCTCTTTCTTTCTGCCCCCCCCTTTTTCCCTCCATATCTTTTGTGCTTCTCCTAACTCATTTTTTCTCATTCCCTCTCCTCTAGCGGACCCCCGAAGTGAGAGTGAGCGGGTGGAATTCTTTAACTTGGTACTGCTGTTTTGTGAACTGATTCGACACGATGTTTTCTCCCACAACATATATACTTGCACCCTCATCTCCCGAGGGGACCTTGCCTTTGGAGCACCTGGTCCTCGGCCTCCCTCTCCCTTTGATGACCCTGCTGATGACCCAGAGCGCAAGGAGGCTGAGTGCAGCAGCAGTAGCAAGCTGGAGGTGAGTTTTTCCCAGCCCTGGATAGTTTCTTCCTATGTTCCCATCTTCCTGGCTCCCAGAGTCCTCTGAGAGTCCCTTACCTAATAATGAGACCTAACTATGATCCTAACTATGATGGTAGTATCTGCTTAGTGCTTCTTGGTTTACAAGGCACTCTTGCATCATTCTTTTTTTTTAAAAAAAATATCTTTATTGATTTCAGAGAGGAAAGGAGAGGGAAAGAGAGATAGAAACATCAATGATGAGAGAGAATCATTGATCAGCTGCCTTCTGCCCGATTGGGGATTGAGCCTGCAACATGGGCATACACTCTGACCAGGAATTGAACTGTGACCTCCTGGTTCCTAGGTTGGTGCTCAGTCACTGAGCCACCGCAGCCGGGCTCACATCATTCTTTTTCATGTGATCCTAACAACTGCCTTGTGAGGTCATCTTAACCCCATTTTACTTATTTATTTATTTATTTGTTTATTTTCAAATATGTTTTTATTGATTTCAGAAAGAGGAAGGGAGAGTGGGGAGAGGGATAAATATCAATGATGAGAGAGAATCATTGATTGGCTGCCTCCTGCACGCCCCCACTGGGGATCGAGCCTGAAACCCGGGCTTGTGCCATGACTGAGAATCAAACCCTGACCTCCTGTTTTATAGTTTGACGCTCAACCACTGTACCACACCGGCCAGGCTATTTTTTTCTTTTTTTAAGAATATGTTCTTATTTGTTTTATTTTGATATGCTACTATTGATTTTAGGGAGAGGATAGAATGAGAAACATAAATCAGCTGCTTCCTGCATGCCTCCTTCTGGGGATCAGGCCACAACCCAGTCATGTGCCCTGACCAGGAATTGAACTGGTGACTTGTTGGTTGGTGGGTTGATGCTCAACCACTGAGGCACTGCAGCTGGGCTGTTTATTAATTTGGGAGAGGGAGGGAAGGAAGGAGAGAGAGAGAGAGAGAGAGGGAAACAGAAACATCAATGTGAGAGAGAAACATCCATCATTTGCCTCCCCATACACACCTGACCCAGGATTGAGCCTGTAACCTGGGTATGTGCCCTGACTGGGAATTGAACCTGATTCCTTTTTGTGCATGGGACGACACTCACACAACTGAACCACCCGGTCAGGGCTATTTATTTTGTTCTTAACTGAGGCCCATGGTGGTTAAATGAATAATCAAGGCCTGAATCTAGATCCTGTGCTTTTCCCAGTATGGTCTCCTGTCTCCAACTCCCCTGTCAACTTTTCCAGATGATGGGGAGCAGCTCCCTGGGACTAAAACACTCTGCTTATGTTCTGTGCCCTCAGGATCCAGGGCTCTCGGAGTCTATGGACATCGACCCTAGTTCCAGTGTACTCTTTGAGGATATGGAGAAGCCTGATTTCTCAGTAAGTTAGAGCCTGGTGTGGAAGAACCCACCTCTTCAGGGCCTCCCATGATACCTCTTTTGGGAATTTCTTTATGCCCTTTCATCCCCTTTTGTTCCTCTAAACCAGGGGTGGGGAACTTTTTTTTTCTGCTAAGGGCCATTTGGATATTATAATACCATTCGCTTAATATAATTCACTTATTATAAATTTATGTTGCTATGATAAAAGCTCCTAGATTTATTGAATTTCAAATCCCACCTGCAGTTGCCTTAGCAGGGCCAGAACAAATGATTTTGCAGGCCAGACGTTCCCCACCCCTGCTCTAAGCATTATGCCCTTTTGCCTTTCTCTTAGTTGTTCTCTCCAACGATGCCCTGTGAGGGGAAGGGCAGTCCATCGCCCGAGAAAGCAGATGTTGAGAAGGAGGTGAAGCCACCACCCAAGGAGAAGATGGAAGGGACTCTCGGGGTTCTTTATGACCAGCCGCGGCACGTGCAGTATGCCACACACTTTCCAATCCCCCAGGTACTCTTCCCCAATACCCTGTGACGATCTATTTTGAGTCCAGGTTTCTGTCCCAGGACCAGCAGAGGGGTTGGAGCTGTTCTTGAGGGTGCAATGTGCTGGGAAGGGTTTGAGCGCTGGGCTGCTGACGGGCATAGCGCATGCTTTTAAGTGGAGGGAAAGAGATTCGTGCAGGAGTCTGATGGTGCTGCTGGGATGCAGGAGGAGTCATGCAGCCATGAGTGCAACCAGCGGTTGGTCGTACTGTTTGGGGTGGGAAAGCAGCGAGATGATGCCCGCCATGCCATCAAGAAAATTACCAAGGATATCCTGAAGGTTCTGAACCGCAAGGGGACAGCAGAAACTGGTGGGTTTGAGGCTCCTTAACCCATCTCCCCTGAAAGAATGCCCTAGTCAGTCTTCCCTTCCCCAGCATAAGGCATTCCCAGTCATGTCCCAATGTCCTGTCTCTTAGAGTCTTCTGAGAGCTCTAGTCCTTTTGAAACTTCCCCCCTCATTCCCCCCCTCTGCAGACCAGCTTGCTCCTATTGTGCCTCTGAATCCTGGAGACCTGACATTCTTAGGTACCACACAGTAAGCCCCGTACTGCCCTCCCTCCCTCTCCCTTCCCTCCCTCAACCTAGCACCTCCCTGTATTTATTCCTTTTATGGTCCACATAGTTTGTGGTCCTTGCAACCTTCCCTTCACTGTCCCCTTCATCCCTCCCCCATCCCTTCCTTGGCCCTCCCTTCCCATCTGCCCTCTTCCCTCCCCTTCCTTCTTCGTTCCCTCCCTCCCACCCACGCATAGCCTTTCCCTCCATTCCCCACCCCACCCCTAGTCAACTAGTTCATCTTCCTTGTCCTGACTGATCTCTTTCAACTGTCCCCTTAGGTGGGGAGGATGGGCAGAAGCGGCGTCGCAATCGGCCTGAAGCCTTCCCCACTGCTGAAGATATTTTTGCTAAGTTCCAGCACCTTTCACATTATGACCAACACCAGGTCACAGCCCAGGTGTGGGCCTAAGTCCAGCCCCCTTCCCACACTCTGGCCTTCCATCCTCTTTTCCTTTCCTCATCTTCTTTCCCTCCTAAGCAGGGCAAACCTCCCAGTCTCATCCCCTTCCACTACCATCCTTTCCTGCTTCCCTCCACCTCTCTCCACTCCCGTCTCACTCCCACTGCCCTTATCAGGTCTCCCGGAATGTTCTGGAGCAGATCACGAGCTTTGCCCTTGGCATGTCATACCACTTGCCTCTGGTGCAGCATGTGCAGTTCATCTTCGACCTCATGGAATATTCACTCAGCATCAGTGGCCTCATCGACTTTGCCATTCAGGTGGGGAAGTTGGGGAGATAAGGGTGGAGGAAGGAGTTTGTACTGTATAGGGTCATAAGGATAGGAGTAGAGACTCAAGTCAGAGTCCCGGGCTATTTGCAGGGGCAGAAAGATTAGCACAGCAGGAGTGGAACATGAGCTAAGATGGCAGGAATAGAGACTCAAGTGCTCCCTGGGGAGGCCCAAGACACAGATCAGAGCATTGGGTATAGACTGTCCTCCCACCATGGAGTTCATAGAATTCTACCCTGGAGATTGATTAGATCGTTGATGTGGCTGATGTCATTAATAGAATAAAGGGCTGTGGCATATAGCAGCAGGGCCCTTGTAGACTGAGGCGGCTCCAGCAATAAGGGGCTGGGGCCTGGCTTTGCCAGTTTCTTCTAAGAAAGGGTGGGATTTTATATAATATGTGGGGCCTGTTCTCGTTTCTCACCCTACTTACTCTGCTAGCTACTGAATGAGCTGAGTGTAGTCGAGGCCGAGTTACTCCTCAAATCCTCTGACCTTGTGGGCAGCTACACTACTAGCCTATGTCTGTGCATCGTGGCTGTCCTGCGGCACTATCATGCCTGCCTCATCCTCAACCAGGACCAGATGGCACAGGTCTTTGAGGGGTAAGCAGGGCTTTGGAATTACCGGAGCACAGAGGGCTCCCATGAACACCGATGGGGCTCTCACTGTGGACGTGCATGCCATTCATGTGGGGTGGGGTGGGGTGGGGTGGGGTGGGGTGGGGTGGGGTGGAGTGGAGTGAGTATTGCCAAGAGACTTTAATCTGTGTCTAGGGTCCTTTGTGTCCTGGCCCCTGCACACTTATCTACTGACCCTCTTCACCTTCCTTTCTCGTGACAGGCTGTGTGGCGTAGTGAAACATGGGATGAACCGGTCGGATGGCTCCTCTGCAGAACGCTGTATCCTTGCTTATCTCTATGATCTGTACACCTCGTGTAGCCATTTAAAGATCAAATTTGGGGAGCTTTTCAGGTAAGAGAGATGGGAGTTAAGGGGTAGAGAATGGAACCTCGTCCTTTATCCTTCCCATTGTCGCCCATCTTAGGAGCAGAGCACAGCCCAAGGACCCTGCTGCCTTTGCAGGGTCGTTTGGGGACTGTGCCCTCCATGTGTTCTTAGTTCCTGAGAGTGGTTCTCCTTCCTTGTTGGCCTTAGTTCCAGCCCATCTCGGTGGGGCCCACACTCCTCCCCCTGTCTTCAGGGGCCCCTGTGCTTCTAACTGGGTTCTTTTCTTGCCTCGTCTGCTTTGTCCCACCTCCCTTTTTCCTGTCCCAAGGTTCCTGGTCTCTCACTTTCTCTTCTTTTTCTTTCCTCCCCCTTCCTGACCATCTTTCTGCCTCACCAGACCTTCAACACTACTATCTGCTTTCCCCTATCCCTGCAGCGACTTCTGCTCCAAGGTGAAGAACACCATCTACTGCAACGTGGAGCCATCAGAATCGAATATGCGCTGGGCACCTGAGTTCATGATTGACACTCTGGAGAACCCTGCTGCTCACACCTTCACCTACACAGGGCTAGGCAAGAGTCTTAGTGAGAACCCTGCTAACCGCTACAGCTTTGTCTGCAATGCCCTTATGCACGTCTGTGTGGGGCACCATGATCCCGATAGGTATGGGGCGTACTGAGTGAGGAATGGGCACTGCGCTCCGGCCCCATATTGGGAGGGATGAGATGCCCGGGAGGTACTGCAATCTTGGTTATTGCCGGAGTGGAAATGAAAAGTTAATGGGTCTGAGGTTTTTGGAACAAGGTTTTTCCTGAGGGCATTTGTACTTTTCCCCAGGGTGAATGACATCGCAATCCTGTGTGCAGAGCTGACCGGCTATTGCAAGTCACTGAGTGCAGAATGGCTGGGAGTACTTAAGGCCTTGTGCTGCTCCTCAAACAATGGCACTTGTGGTTTCAACGACCTCCTCTGCAATGTAGATGTGAGACTTGGGTGGGGTCCTGCTGGGGCCTGGGCCACTTTCCAGGGCAGGAGTCTGCTCTCAGTAATCAAGGCAGTACAGGGACAGAGTTTGATTGTTCTTTAATATATTTTTATTGATTTCAGAGAGGAAGGGAGAGGGAGAAAGAGTGTGAAGCATCAGTGATGAGAGAGAATCATTTTTTTTTTGTTGCCTCCTGCACGCCCCACACTAGGGATCAAGCCACAACTTGGGCATGTGCCCTGACCCGGAATCGAACTGTGACCTTCTAGTTCATAGGTCCATGCTCAACCACTGAGCCACACCGGCTAGGCGGGTACAGAGTTTTGTACAGTCGAGGCATACCATTTTGAGTTTGATTTAGCACCCTGTCTCCCCTTTGAATCTTAATGTCTGTCTGCTTTTTCCTCTAGGTCAGTGACCTGTCTTTTCATGACTCCCTGGCTACTTTTGTTGCCATCCTCATTGCTCGCCAGTGTTTGCTCCTAGAGGATCTGATTCGCTGTGCTGCCATCCCTTCACTCCTTAATGCAGGTAAACTACCAGTCCAGAACCCCTAGAATTTCTAGATCCCAAATTTCAACGCACACTCTATGGGTGCACTCTCATTGTTCAGTGTCGGGCTCCCTGGCATCCCCAGAGGCCAGTCCTGTGGTGTGTCTCAGGCTGGGGAGCCTCTGTATAACCCTGCATTTGCAGCCCTGATCTCTTCATTTTGTGACCCTTCGAGGAACTCCTCTCATACAGCAAAACAGTTGGCTGCTCCACCTCTTCTTCAGCATTATCTTGTTTTTTTTTCCTCCTTTTGCCTGACCTCGTCTCCCCTTTTACCATCCCTCCTCCACAAACCTATATACAGTCTGCTTTCCTTCTGTCCCATCTGCTTTGTCTTCCTTTCTGTAGCTTGCAGTGAACAGGACTCTGAGCCAGGGGCCCGGCTTACCTGCCGCATCCTTCTCCACCTTTTCAAGACACCTCAACTCAATCCTTGCCAGTCAGATGGAAGTAAGTGATCCCGATCTGAGCCAGCCAGCAGTAGAAAGTGTGGCTACCCCACCCCCACAGTTTCTACTTTTGCTTCCCCTGACTTCAGCTCCCTCCCCAGACAAGCCTACTGTAGGAATCCGCTCCTCCTGTGACCGCCACCTGCTGGCTGCCTCCCAGAACCGCATCGTGGATGGAGCTGTGTTTGCTGTTCTCAAGGCTGTGTTTGTACTTGGTATGGGGGTAGGAAGGTAGTGGTGCCAGAAGTGTGTATAGGGTGGAGTGCCAGCTAAACTACAAAGGACAGTCTCTCTCCTGAAGGTGGTCTCCCTGATCTTTAGGGAAGAGAGGAGGGAGGGAAGTATATTTCTGTTCCATAGGGCAGGACTTGGGGAGTTGCTGCGTCTGTGGGTCCGGGGTGGGTCTCCACACAGTATTCGGATCTCACCCCTCCCTATCTCCCGCCTGTGGACCACAGGGGATGCGGAACTGAAGGGTTCAGGCTTCACTGTGACAGGAGGAACAGAAGAACTTCCAGAGGAGGAGGGAGGAGGTGGTACTGGCGGTCGGAGGCAGGGTGGCCGCAACATCTCTGTGGAGACAGCCAGTCTGGATGTCTATGCCAAGTACGTGCTGCGCAGCATCTGCCAACAGGTCAGTCTCACCTTCCCCCCACACTTCCTAAATGCTTTTCTATACTATAGTCCTGTTTCCAGCCATGATCACGCCACCTCTCTACTATACATTGTGTCCCTCACCAACTCCCACCCTATCCCCCTTATTCGTGACCCCCCTTTCTGGTTGCCTCAGTCCCCTGATAATCAGCCTCCTTAGGAATGGGTAGGAGAACGTTGCCTTAAATCGCTGTGTGAGGACAGCAATGACCTGCAAGACCCAGTGTTGAGTAGTGCCCAGGCTCAGCGCCTCATGCAGCTCATCTGCTACCCACATCGACTGCTGGACAATGAGGACGGGGAGAACCCCCAGCGGCAGCGCATTAAGCGTATTCTCCAGGTAGGCCAAGGAATTGGGGGTCTTGTAGAAAGCAATGTAGTCCAAGTCTGGGGTCAAACCATGGAAACCTTGAGAGAAAAAGAGATGAGGAGTTAAGAAGGAAGACAGATAAGGATGTGGGTGAGAGAAACAGCTCCAGCATGGGTTTAGAAGTAAAGCCAAAATGGTCTAGACCAGCTGTGGGCAAACTACGGCCCGCGGGCAGCATCCGGCCCGTTTGAAATGAATAAAACTAAAAAAAAAAAGACCGTACCCTTTTATGTAATGATGTTTACTTTGAATTTATATTAGTTCACACAAACACTCCATCCATGCTTTTGTTCCGGCCCTCCGGTCCAGTTTAAGAACCCACTGTGGCCCTCGAGTCAAAAAGTTTGCCCACCCCTGGTCTAGACTCTAGAATAAACTGTTGGGTAAGGGTACAGCTCTCTGGATGCAGTGGGACTGTAGCTTATCTTGGGGGCGGGGCGGGGGGGCATGGCATCTGGGAGACCTACTCTTTGGCCTTGTGTTTTTGGCACTTTGGCCATGGCTCAGTAATGAATGGTAATACTACTCAGTAGCTACTACACTAGAATGTCTGTTTCATGCCAGCTACTGTGCTCAGCACGCTGTATATTTTCTCATTTAATCTTTACGACCCTATGAAGTAGGTATGAGTATCTCTGTTCGACCGGTAAGGAAACTGAGGTTGGAAGAGGTTAAGTAACTTGCCAAAGGTCACACAGCTAGTAAGCTAAGAGTCAGTATGTGAACTTAGGTATACCTGTGCCTTTTTTGCTTAACCACGCAGCTTCAGACATTCAGGTGACTAGAGAGTGGACAAATAAAACCATTAAGGAAAAGCTAAAGGAATGAGGTCTCTAAAGTCCAGAGGAGATAATGCCAAAGAGATTAGCTAGCAGTATAGCCTTGGGGTCTGTAAAGGACTTTGAGCAGCTAGTTTGAAACAGGAGAAGCAGGCTTCAACTTTAACATCAAGGATTTAGGTAAAGTGTTAAGTAGAACTTCCTTGTGCTAAGGAATGTGAGGCCCGCCCAGATGGCGTGGCTCAGTGGTTGGGCATCAACTTATCAACCAGGTGGTCAACAGTTCGATTCCCTTTCAGGGACATGCCCAGGTTGCCGGCTCGAACACTAATCTCATCATTGATGTTTCTGTCTCTCTCTCCCTCTCCCTTCCTCTCTGAATCCAATAAAATATATTTTAAAAACAAATAAGTAAAATAAAAATATATTTTAAAAAAGAATGTGAGGCCCTGAAACAGGAACCTGTGGAAAGATATGAAATCTTTCTTGAACCACTTTTTTAAAAGGTTAGATTTTTCAACCATTTTGAATTATTTAGGTGTAATCTTTCCTAAAGCTGGGGCCATAGAGGTCCCTTTCAGAGTGTGGTTCAAGGTTGTGAGAGATCAGGAACTGGCCTTGGAGTGATGAGTGTTTGTGGGTGACATGAAGATGACTAGCTTGGGTGTGGGGTCTCTATCACAGAACTTGGACCAGTGGACCATGCGCCAGTCTTCCTTGGAGCTGCAGCTCATGATCAAGCAGACCCCAAACAATGTGAGTGGTGCCCCGGCCCTCTCTTTCCCATGCTCACTTCTAGCTCCGAGTGTCAGGGAGGTGGCCCACCATAGAAGAACGTAGGTCCTACCCTGGGGTTCTTGAGATAAGAGAGGACGGGAAGATGGCAGATATGTAGAGCCGATGATAAAGGAGCTGGGTTGGAAGTGTTGGGACTCTTGAGTTGTGGGAAGGGTTGGCGGTGGTAGTTGTGGAGGCTGTTTCTGTGGTCACTACTGTAAGGAGGTCTGCAAAGGGGAATACTGGGGAATTGAAAAAATCTGCAGGGACTGGAGGGTATGACTCCCAACAGACTGGTGTCCCTCCCCTCCCATTAACCTCCACAGATGCCTTCATCTGCCCTCATCTCCCATCTCTCCTACCATCTCTTTTCCTTCACCCCAACTTCCCATTTAGCGTCCCTGTGCCTTTCCTCTTCCCCAGGAGATGAACTCTCTCTTAGAGAACATTGCCAAGGCCACAATTGAGGTTTTTCAACAGTCAGCAGAGACAGGGTCATCTTCTGGAAACACTGCAAGCAACATGCCCAGCAGCAACAAGGCCAAGCCCGTGCTCAGGTTGGGTAGACACCTGTTAGTACCCATTCCCTTATAAGTTTCTCTGATGTCAATGTAAAGTATTTCAACCTTGTGGAGATAGATATCAGGCATGTCCATCAGGAGAGGAGAGGATGTATTCTACCAACCTTGCCTGGCTCCTCTGTAACCCTGTGGACTCCATCTGTCCTCCAGCTCTCTAGAGCGCTCTGGTGTCTGGCTGGTGGCCCCCCTCATTGCTAAACTGCCCACCTCAGTCCAGGGGCATGTGTTAAAGGCTGCTGGGGAAGAATTGGAGAAGGGCCAGCACCTGGGTTCGTCTTCCCGCAAAGAACGTGATCGACAAAAGCAGAAGAGGTAAAGCAGCTGGAAGGGGGGCAGGAGCAAGGGGTAGAAAGAGGAAGCAGCCCAGTGAAGAAAAGTTAGGGCAGAGGGGTGAGAAAAAAACCCATAGAAAAGTGGGAAATCCGAGGGTAAGCATGGGTCACATTGAGCAAGCGGCTAGATCTTAAGATAATAGGCTATGGGGCTTGGGAGAATGAAGTTGGAAGCTGCCAGATCTCCAGCCCATGGTCCTATTCTTTTTCTTTTCCTTTCCTCTCATCTCTAGCATGTCTCTGTTGAGCCAGCAGCCCTTCTTATCCCTGGTACTGACATGCCTGAAAGGGCAGGATGAGCAGCGCGAGGGACTCCTTACCTCCCTCTACAGCCAGGTGCAGCAGGTACAGGTCTCTGGGTCATGGAGCCTGGCAGGAGGGCAGAGAAGGATGTGCCCAAGAGGCCACTGTGTACTCGGAACCTTCATTACTTTCCGTGAATACTGTGGGTACTTTGGAATGGAAATGAGGGGATCTCTGAGCTGTGTGTTATACTTGTTTCTGTCTTAGATTGTTAATAATTGGCGAGATGACCAGTACTTAGATGATTGCAAACCAAAGCAGCTAATGCATGAGGCCCTCAAACTGCGGCTCAACCTGGTGAGAAGGGGAGCTGGGAAGAAGAAGGGAAGGGGTGGGGCTAGAATTGCAGAGCAAAGAAGTCCTAGCCCAGGGAGCGCAAGGGGGATGATGGCGGGCCTAGGCTGTTCTGGGTCTTCAAGCATTCACCCAGCTCTCCTAAAGGACGCAGGCCCTGAAAGTGATTAAGTACACTGAATCCTAGCAGGAACACTGCCTCAGTTATCCTAGATTCTGGCCAGACCCTAGAAGACTTAGAAGCTCATTTTAGAATGTTGGATAGAATCTTGGACATCCCTTAGTCCAACTCCTGTCATTTAATAAGTAAGGAAACCAAGGCCCAAGATGTCAATTATTAAGTCATTGCCCTGAGTTCATGTAGCAAGTAATAGGTACAACTGGAATACTGACCTCAGGTGTCCCTAGTCCACCCAACCCAGGTTCTGATCCAAACTTTCCTTAAATGCTGAACTTCACCCTGAGCCATCTGATTGACCTATTATGTCCTTGGCAGGTGGGTGGCATGTTTGACACTGTGCAGCGTAGCACCCAGCAAACCACTGAGTGGGCAGTGCTCCTCCTGGAGATCATCATCAGCGGCACTGTCGACATGCAGTCCAACAAGTAAAGTACCCTACCCCTCTCTGCATTTTGTGCCCAAGAGGGTCCCCCTTCCCCCACACCAGGTGTACAGCCCCCTGTGATCCCTGGTTTTGATGCCCCCGGAGTGACATCTTAAGCACCATTTTCTGCTTGCATCCAACTCCCAGTCCTTTATTTTCCACCTCTTCTCCGATTTTCTCCCTGGCTTCCTGTCATAGTGAGCTCTTCACTACTGTATTGGACATGCTGAGTGTGCTCATCAATGGGACCCTGGCTGCAGACATGTCCAGCATCTCTCAAGGCAGCATGGAGGAAAACAAACGTGCCTACATGAACCTGGTGAAGAAGCTGCAGGTGAGCAGAAGAGGCAAGGGTGAGGCTTAGGGAACAGCAATATTCTTAGCCCACTGTCCCCTGACCTTGCAGTGGCTGTCCAGCCTCTGGGACTTTGCTCTGGCCAGAGACCCCACTCTTTCCTTTCACAGTCGCTTTTTCTTTGTTATTCGTATAGCAAGGATTGACTGAGTGTTTTCATGCTAGGTTCTGTGTTGTCCCAAGACTTTTCACCCCTATGTTTTTGTATTCTTGAACTCTTGTCTCTTCTTACTGTGCCTGCAGAAAGAGTTGGGGGAGCGCCAGTCAGACAGTCTGGAAAAGGTTCGCCAGCTGCTGCCACTGCCCAAGCAAACCCGAGATGTCATCACCTGTGAGCCACAGGGCTCTCTTATTGACACCAAGGGCAACAAGATTACTGGCTTTGATTCCATCTTCAAGAAGGAGGCATGTTTCACTGTCTTTCTGCCCCAAATTCTCTACCCCCCACCTTTCCCCCCTTTGGACAAGAGCCTTTCCTGCATTAACCTTGTACCTACAAAGGCTCATCAGGCTACTGCGTCCATCAGGCTCTGCAGTGAAAGCCACCTCTTCAATGTTGAACTCATCACTGACTTTACTTACATTTCTTCTCCCCATCTTGGGAGTCTCAACCTTTTTCCTTGGTCTCTTCATTCACCCGTACCCACCGCTCACCACTTCTACCCACCTTTTAACATACCACCCATTTCTCAGCACTTCACCCTCCTCTTTCCTCTGTCCCACCTACCTCCTGCCCTCCTCCAACCCTGCCTGCACCCCACCCATCTATCTGGATGACAGCTCATATCCGATACCTTCATGCCTGCATTTTTCTCCCTCCACTCACTCATCTCTGCACAATTTTCTTTCCCCTCTCTCTGTTAGTTGTATTTTTTAACTATAATCAATGTGTATAGTAGAGAGGGAGAGGAAGAAGAGGCTCTAGAGCAGCGGTTCTCAACCTGTGGGTCGTGGCCCCTTTGGTGGTCGAACGACCCTTTCACAGGGGTCGCCTAAGACCATCCTGCATATCAGATATTTACATTATGATTCATAACAGTAGCAACATTACAGTTATGAAGTAGCAACGAAAATAATTTTATGGGTGGGTCACAACATGAGGGCCAGAAGGTTGAGAACCACTGATCTAGAGTTTAAATCCAAAGTCCAACCTATTCATGTATAATTCTCATGTCTTTTCCTGTCCCATCTGTCTCTGTCCCCCTTCCTCAGTGTCTCTGTCTCTCTCCACCTGTCTCTTTGTCTCCCTCTGCCTACCTCTCTCTTCCTGTTTTTCTCCTTTTCTCTCTTTCCCTCTCTGCCTGTCTTTAGTCTCTCACTGCCTTTTCTCTTCATTTCTATCTCTGTCTTCCTCTGAATGTCAGTCTCTCTCTCTCTCTCTCTCTCTCTCTCTCTCTCTCTCTCTCTCTCTCTCTCTTCCCTCCATACACCCATCACCTTCTCTCCACTTAACTCTGTCTCCCGTGTGCATGTTTGTGTGTCCATACCCATCTGTCTTCATCTGACCATCTCTCCTGAATCTGCCCATTACTTTTTTTTTCTTTCATTGCCTGAAGATACTTCCCCCTTTCCTATAAGTCCTTAAGGTCTGGCTTCTGTTTTACAAGCCTTAGCCACTCATTGTTTCTCATTTTCTGGAGCAGGGTCTACAGGTTTCCACCAAACAAAAGCTCTCTCCCTGGGATATTTTTGAGGGCTTGAAGCCATCAGCGCCACTGTCTTGGGGCTGGTTCGGAACAGTCCGGGTGGATCGGAGAGTGGCTCGAGGTGAGGAGCAGCAGCGCTTACTGCTCTACCACACGCATCTGCGGCCTCGGCCCCGGGCGTATTACCTGGAGCCACTGCCACTACCACCAGAAGATGAGGAGCCCCCTGCTCCTACTCTGCTAGAGCCTGAGAAAAAGGCTCCAGAGCCCCCCAAAACTGACAAACCTGGGGCTGCTCCAGCCAGTACTGAGGAACGCAAGAAGAAGCCCACCAAAGGCAAGAAACGAAGCCAGCCAGCTGCTAAGACAGAGGTTAGTGCTGTCCCCGTGATGCTTCCACAGCCTGTCTCCATGATTCTGTCCAGTTTCTGGTTTGTAGGAAGGGCAGGGGCATGTGGGGCAGGGGTGCCTTTGGAATTATAATAACCATGTAGATCCAGCTCCCCATCACTCCTCCTAGCCCACTTCACCCCCACCCCTCACCTTCCTCTTCTACCGTTCACATAGGACTTTGGAATGGGCTCAGGACGGAGTGGCCCCTATGGCGTGACAGTGCCTCCAGACCTCCTGCACCATACTAACCCTGGTTCCATAACCCACGTTAGCTACAGGCAGGGCCCCATAGGCCTCTACACCCAGAACCAGCCACTACCTGCAGGTTAGTGCCACTCCAGGAATGAGAGACTTACCTGGATTCCTCCTGCCTCAGGGATGATGCCCCTCGTCCAAGGAGCTATGGGTAACCAGGACACCTAGCTGGGGATGGAGGGACAAGGAGCCTTGAGAGGTCAGCCTGCTCCCATTTCCAGGTGGCCCTCGTGTGGACCCATACCGCCCTGTGCGGTTACCAATGCAGAAGCTGCCTGCCCGACCACCTTACCCTGGAGTGCTTCCCACAACCATGAGTGGTGTCATGGGACTGGAACCCTCTTACAAGACCTCCGTGTACCGACAGCAGCAGCCTGCAGTGCCCCAAGGACAGCGCCTTCGCCAACAGCTCCAGGCAAAGATAGTGAGAGGGGCCGTAGGGAGGGCCCCCAGGGAGAGGCATTTGAGGGTCACAGGACTGAGGAGACACTTGGGCTCTTCATGGGGACATGCAGAGTGGGAGATAGAGTTAACAAGATGGCGGAAAGTGTTTTCTGAGTTTAAATTTGTCCCCGTTTTCCATTTTAGCAGAGTCAGGGGATGTTGGGCCAGTCATCTGTCCACCAAATGACTACTAGTTCTTCCTACGGTTTGCAGACCTCCCAGGTAAGGGCACAAGATGGTGAGAATTAGGGAGCTTGAGGCAAGTTACTCTGCACGCTCTTGGTCCTGACTCTCTCCTCCTTTCGTCCAGGGATATACTCCTTATGTTTCTCATGTGGGATTGCAGCAACACACAGGCCCCGCAGGTACCATGGTGCCCCCCAGCTACTCCAGCCAGCCTTATCAGAGCACCCACCCTTCTACCAATCCTACTCTTGTAGATCCCACTCGCCACCTGCAACAGCGGCCCAGTGGCTATGTGCACCAGCAGGCCCCTACCTACGGACATGGGCTAACTTCCACTCAAAGGTACCCAAGGGAATTGGGGTTGTAAAGGCACTGAGGTAAAGAGGCACATTTGACTTGGAAAAACATGCCTGGGGTGATGGGACTAATCAGACCTTCTGGAGGCGGCAAGAACACTTATCTGGCCACATAGCCTATTGCTACAAAATGCCAGAGCAGGAAGGGACCCTGGCAACCAATAGTCCCACACCTGCTTCCTCTATATTTCTTTGAGGCCGAGAGAAGGGAAATGATTTATATGACTACAGTAAGGGCAAGTCTAGGATTCATCGATGCACTGCATGGTAAGTTGGCATAAAGCCAGTGTTAGAACAGTCTTAACTCTGGAATGGACTAATGAACATATCCTCTCACTATTCTGAACATTAGTCAAGCCTAAGGTAAGACATTGTAATTGTGTCCTGAGGGTCTGTAGCTTAGGGTTTAGAACACTGAAGGGTAGACCAGCAGAAGTCCTTTTACTGAGAAGTAGTAACTGCTCACTGTGTGGCCAGCACTGTGCTAAGACCGGTTGGGGTGAGGAAAGATATTTTTAAAAAACTATGAAGTCCCTCACCACAAAGAATTATTATTCTGGTTGAGGAGATGAGACTTACTCAGAGGAACGTTTAGAGAACACTGAGGAAAATCAGCCAGATGTGCCATTATGTGCTGTGAAGTAAAATGGGAATCCAGAAAAGGTGCATGGTGCTGTTATCGTGGGCCTGAGTCGTCAGAGGAAGTGTCACGAAGGAGGTTGGACTTGCGTTGAAGGATGGCTATGATTTGTATTTGTGGAGAGGAGGAGAAGGAAGGGGATTCCAGATAGAGGGCATATCATGAACAAAGACATGGGAGCCAAATGAGGGGAGTGGCTGGGAGGAGAGGTAGGAGAAGAACTTGGATGGAGGTAAAATTGGTGTCGGGGAAGTAAGGGATAGGCTAGGAGTGGGCAGTTTGAAGAGGGCCTTCACTGCTTAGTGCAGAACTGAGACACAATTCCAGAAAGAGCTCTTTGGATCTGGAAAGTGACATGATGAGTTGGACATGTCTAGAGATTAATATAGAATGCATGGATAGGATGCATAGAGAAGGTGCGAGAAGACTTGAGACAGGGGACCTGGTCAGTAGCCTGGTACAGTGATGTACAGATTGGGGTAAGGAAAGTGGAAGGAGCAGTGGGACTCAATTGTCTTTAAGCCCCTGAAATGTTATTGGGGATTGCCACCGACAACAAAAACCTCACAAAGTGTTAACAAAATGCCTATCCTATGCTAAGACTTTTTTCCCATTTTTATAAGAGAAAAATAGCTAAGACAGAATTGAAAAATTTCTAGCCATGAAGGTTATGAGACACTGAGATGGGGCATTGTCTTTACTCCTTACTCCCCTACTTCGAAAGCTGCCAGGACCCAAAGGGCTCTTCTGATTAGTGACAGGAGGAATGAATGAAACGACTGAAGTGTCTTTAGAGTCAGGACCTGGGGCTTCTCTTTCACCTCTCTCCCCGCCCCATGCCTTGATCTCTGGACCTCTCTTTGTAGGTTTTCACACCAGACACTGCAGCAAACACCCATGATAGGTACCCTGACACCACTGAGCACTCAGGGTGTCCAGGCTGCCGTCCGATCAGCTGCCATCCTGCCTGAACAACAGCAGCAGCAGCCACCGCAGCAGCAGCAGCAGCAGCAGCAGCAACAGCAACAGCAACAGCAGCAGCAACAGTACCACATCCGGCAGCAGCAGCAGCAGCAGCAGATCCTACGGGTAAGGCCCAGGGAGTTCACAGGGGACCTGGGAACCCGAGGAGGAGGAAAGGCCCAGGCTCCTCCTCATTGTTATCTATAGTGACTGAGGCAGTACATAGAAAGCGCCTGGCAGAGTATCTGGCATGCAGTAGGATCTTAGAGAGTTAATTTCCCCTTATACCCACTTTGGTTTTGTGGGGGTTCTATTGGGAGAGAGCTGGGGGTTGTCTGCTGGGGACTCTAGATTGGGTATCTTTCTCTGCAGCTCTCTGAGGAAGGAGGGCACTGAACCCAGTTTCCTCCCTGCTGCTTCTTCCCCTGTTCCCATCCCTCCATGCCTGGGCTCAGCTGCTTGCTCTCCTTAGCAATATCTCTTATGTTCTCATAGCAACAGCAGCAACAGCAACAGCAACAACAGCAGCAGCAACAACAACAACAAGCACACCAGCAGCAGCAACAGCAGCAGCAGCAGCAGCAGCAGCAGCAGCAGCAGCAACAGGCAGCGGCTCCTCCCCAGCCCCAGCCCCAGTCCCAGCCCCAGGTAGCTGCTGGACTCCAGCCCCAGGCTCAGGGACAGCTGCCCAGGTTGGGCATGCAGCCAGTGAACTAGGTTGGGGACAGTGTGCCATGTGGTAGAAGTAGGAGGCAAGGCATGGCACACTAAAAAGAGATGGGGAGATGGGGATAGAGAAGGATGTGGAAGATTCCGAGTAGAGGGTTTGAGTTCAGTGTTCCACTTCCAATTTCTACCTCAGTTCCAACGCCAGGGGCTTCAGCAGACCCAGCAACAGCAACAGACAGCAGCTTTGGTCCGGCAGCTCCAACAACAGCTCTCCAGTAAGCCTTCCTTCCTTCCCAGGAGAGTCCCATGAAATAAATTGGGGGCGGGGAGGGGCAAGTAGCTGAGGCTGTTGCTTCTAGCCCATATTGTGGGGGCAAGCATTATATTCCATCCCTTCCCTTAGCACCTGAGTAGCTCTTCCCATGCATATCTACAGCCCCGCTTGGCATCCCACCCCTGATCCTCTCTGGTTTTTCACAGATACCCAGCCACAGCCCAGTACCAACATATTTGGACGCTACTGAGCCATCTGGAGGAGCTGCTTGTGACTGGATGTGGCCCCACCCTTTTCTCTGAATTCTCAATCCCCTTCCTGGGCTAGCACCAGTAATGGTTGGGGCTCTTCCCTCAGGCTCCATTTTTAATGAGTTTTTAGTATTTTTGTTAATGTGAGGCATTGAGCTGTTGGGTTTTGTATATTATTTATATTGAGACCCCAGAGCTGTTGCACCCAATACACAGAGCTTCTTTGCAAAGGGCACGTGTGAGTTCTGCATATCTGGGAAGGGCGGGCCCTTGGGAGAGTACTGGAGGCTGGACGGACAAGTTAGAGCCTTCATTCTGTTCAGATCATCTCCCCTGTTTACCTTCCATCCCCTAAATTTCTCAGTTGAATTGGATTGCTACCCTCTCTTCACTTCTCCAACCTGGCAACATATTAAGGTTTGGGCCCTTAGTCTCTTAAGAAGGGCAGCTTATGTTCTCAGCTAGATGATACAGCTTCTGGATAACTTTCCGTCATGGTGGATATACCACTGGGATTGGGGAGGGGCCGGCAGGCCAGAGGGAAAAAAATCAATGGAACCTGATTCTGCTTCCACTCATCCACATGCTGGGTTTTGAACAAGCTTCAGAGTGGAGGGCGTGACAGACACTGCCTACCCTTTTTGCCACCTTTTGTGGTCTCCATCATGTGCCAAGTGGTATCCTAGACAGAAACCTTCCCTGAGATTCACATTTCGGGGATGAAAAATTGCCCTGCATTAGCAAGTGTCACCATTGAATAGGTGGTGGAAGTCTGGCATGGTTCCAGGAGGAAGAGACACCAGTAAAAGGAAGCACCCTTTCTTTCTCTGCTCTGTTGCTGGAACTGCTTGCTTTTACACTACTCACCTTGGCATTTACCCAGGGTAACTGTTGGTCACTCCAGTTTTAAAGTAGAGATAACAAAATCTGCTGCAGAGTCACAATTGATACTGTGCAGGGCCATTCTGAGATCCCTTGCCTTCAGGTTTGTTTTTGTTTTTTAAAATATATTTTTATTGATTTCATGCCGAAACCGGTATGGCTCAGTGGATAGAGCGTCGGCCTGTGGACTGAAAGGTCCCAGGTTCAATTCCGGTCAAGGGCATGTATCTTGGTTGCGGGCACATCCCCAGTAGGAGATGTGCAGAAGGCGGCTGATTGATGTTTCTCTCTCATCGATGTTTCTAACTATCTCCCTTCCTCTCTGTAAAAAATCAATAAAATATATTTAAAAAAATAAAATATATTTTTATTGATTTCAGAGAGGTAGGGAGAAGGAGAGAGGGATAGAAACATCAACGATGAGAGAGAATCATTCACTGATCCGCTGCTTCCTACACGCCTCCCACTGGGGATCGAGCCCACAACCCAGGCATGTGCCCTGACCAGGAATTGAACCAGGACCTCCTGGTTCATAGATCGATGCTCAACCACTGAGCTATAGGGGCCAGCCCCCTTGCCTTCAGTTTTAGGGCCCTAGATCAAATGCTATCTGGGAGAGTCAACTGGTTTACTCCAATGGAGTCCCCTGGTGTGCCCAGCTGGGGCTAGAAGAGGACCAGCCCCTTCTCTGTGGGTGGGCAGTACAGGATGATTTGACAACTTCAGGATAACATCCAGGACATATTTGCACTATATCATTGGGAAGTGTTGAGTGTGCTGGTAAAACTAGGAGCACCAATCCATACCCAAGTTATAAAATATAAAAAATAAATTCCCTCTTTGAGATCCACAAAGTATGGCACTTAAGTTTGAGTTATGTGCTCAAGGAATGGAACTCCCTGATAGGACCAAAACAAACATGACTGAAGCTTCTGCTGAACATTCTAAAGCAGCAGTCACCAACCGGTGGTCCCCGGACCACTGGTGGTCCGTGAGGTCCGAAATGTTGGCAACTGCTGTTCTAAAGAGATACAGGATAAGAGACACTCAGAGGGGCTTCGGGTACGGGGATTAAATAAACTGGACAGGTGCACTACATACAGGAACACAAAGACAGCTGGATCTAGAGAGGAGAGACCCTGACGGTCTGAGGCTGACATGGCCCCACACAAGCAGCAAAAAGGAACATCATTGACCTTTGAGAGAGCGACAGGATGAGGGCAAAGTGCCCCCCACTGGTGCTACTTGAATAGTGCTGGTGCTGAGAGGTGAGAGCTGCTGAGGTGGAGGCCTGTTTGTGGAGTATGACTGGGGTCTCCTGCAAGCAGTGCCTCAGTTTCTCCCTTTGTCTCAAGTTCTCAAGCTTTGCAGGTAAAGTTTGGACTAGCTGCCCTGGAAGATTACCTGTTTGTGAGTTGAAGGGGGTATGTGTGTGAGGAAGAGGGATTTCATGAGCAGTGTGTGCCAGATCATGGGAGGAATTGGGCCATGCCCCAGGACTTGAGCCATCTCTGGCACAAAAGGAGTTAATGGCAAGGACCGCGCCCCCCGTGTCCGGGCACGCGCAGCGCGCCCCCTTGGTGCGCGGGCACAGCAGCCAAGCAGCCAGAGAGCAGATCTCGGGGATTCGGGTGCGGAGCCCTTGGCCTGGAAGCGATATGGGTGGTCCGAGGCCCGGTTCAGTCGCTTGCAACAGCCAGGGGAACAGGTGAGGCCGAGGTCTCTCATTCTTTAGCCGTCCATACCTTGCCCCATCCTATCCCCTCCCAATCGGGCTCCTCCACTCCCCAGCCAGTGCTACCCATCCTCAACCCCATGTTCTCCATCATCGGCACCCCTGACCCCCCAATCCTCCCCCACTCCTCTCCTTCACCTCCTCCCTGAAGCCCACATATCCCTGTCATCGTCCTGCCCATGGTCGCTCTATTTCCACAGCCCGGCTCGAATGCTCATCAAAATACCCCTACTGAGGGCCCCCAATCCCATTCCTGTTATGCACATTGCCAGTCCCCCCACCCCCACGGTGCAACCCCATCCCTCTTCTATGGTAGCATCTCACAGCCAGGCTCCCTCCCCCACTCTGCAGCCCCCCTCCTAACAGAGGCCTTTATCCTATCCTCCCCATTCCAATGCAGCTCCATCCCTCAATTCCGTTCCGAGCCCTCATAGCCCCCAATCCTGTGGTTTACAATACCAGTGCATTCCTGTACAATGCCCCTCACCCAATACTGCTCCAGCGTAAAAAGTACCCCCAGATGCCATTCTAATCCCTGGCATTGCCACCTCTCCTTGTCTTCTCCCAAATTGGAAGTTGGGCCAGGATGAAGATCTTGGCCTTGGGGACTTACAGTGGGTCTTAGGGTACAGAGGGCGTTTGGGGGTCGATTTGTCTAGGTGTTCATGGGGGAGGGACTGCAGGGAATTGACTCAAAGGGGTCCGGCATTTGGTACCAAAGGGGTACTGGAGAGGGAAGCATCCCAAAAGGGTTAATGGAATTTGTGGGGAGGGGCGGCACCGAGAGGGTTAATCGTGGGGGTGGGTGCTGGTGGGGAAGCCGTGTGAATGAGCGGTCTGTGCCCCAGAGTTGCCATGGAGACAGTGAATGGGGGGATTGTGTGAACTCAGCTGCGGACTATTCCCCCCATACACACACACACACACACACACACACACACACTCTCTCTCTCTCTCTCTCTCTCTCTCTCTCTCTCTCTCTCTCTCTCTCCTGCTCCACCTCCCTACTCCTACCCCTTCTTTCTCCTGCCCCTCCTCCCCTAACCCTGGGCCATTATGGGCAGTGGGGCAGTGGCTGGAATCTAAGCCCCCATATTTTGCTCCCCATTTCATCTGAGCCCCTACCCCTTTAGTCTCTTTGCCCGCCCTCCCTTCACCCTCCTTCTGTTCTCTCTCTCTCTCTCTCTCTCTCTCTCTCTCTCTCTCTCTCTCTCTCATCTCATTCCCCTCTCGGAGGTGGCGAATTGCCGGGCGTTCCCAATCTCCCTCCCCCACCCCTTCAGGCAGTTCTTAAAGTCTTAAAGGAGAAGGCCTGCAATCTTGGAAATTGGGAGAAATGGGGGGGAAAGGAAATATATTGTGTGTGTGTGTGTGTGTGTGTGTGTGTGTCCATGCACGAGTGTCTGTGTGTACCTGTGGATATGTGTTGACTGTACCTGTGTGTCAGAAGGCCTGTGTCAATTGTGTTGCTATTCCTGTTTCTGTCTCCACCTATGTGTCACCATCATGCTGCATGTGTCTGGATATTTACCTGAGTAGTGTGTGTGACTATATTTTAGTAAGTCTCTGGCTGGGTGACACTCTCTGTCTCAGAATGTGACACTATGTGAGGGGATGTCTGTGGGCTTGGAATGTATGTCTCTGTGAGTGAATATTGTAGTATTTATTATCTGGCTTGGTATCTCTTACTTCCTCTTTGAGACTGTGAGTCTCAAAGTGTGAGTCTCTGAGAGTGTGTTCCCCACACTCCACTGTTTATTTTCCACTGGCTGAGCATCAACAATGCCTAGGGTGCTAGGCAGAAGGGTTTCTGCCTCAGTTCTGGCATTCCATGTGACTCAGAGCTAGCTGACAGAGATGACCAAGGCTTAAGGATTTGGGAGCAGTTAGGGCTGAGGAGAAATGTACAGAAGGGCACAGGAGGTTCTGGGGACTTTGGGAAATGGCTGTCCTGCCCCTATCCTTGCCCCTGCCCCTGCCCCTGCCCCTGCCCTGCCTTGAGCATGAAGGGTATCTCTGTGGGACCCTTTGACTGCTGCTTTCCTTTCTTATGCCATAGAGTCTCAGAGTGAGGTTCACAATCCTGTCCCCTGAAGCAGAGGTCCTTGTGTGGGCTTTCCAGTCCCGGGGCTAGAGGGCGCAGTGTTCCTGCAGCATGCCCGGGAACCTAGCTCTATTTCCAGTTCTCACCTCTTCTACCACATGCTACTCTGGCTCCAGCTGGCCCTCGGGAGCTCCATTGGCTGAGGAGCTCAAGTTGGGGATTGGTAATTTTTAGTGGCAACTGCTGTCATTCTGTCAATCCCCTTGGGTTTTCCAACCATGGCCAGGCACATGGAATGGTTCAGATTGGCAGTGGAGATCATCTATGGGTCTCTCGACTTTTGGGCATGTGAAACCTCTCCTAACTAGGAGAATAGCCCAAGCCCAGCAGGGCCCCCCAAACCCACTCCATAACCCTCCCCACTGTCTTGGATGACGAATACTTCCCTCTTTCCACAGGCCTGTCTGGCCCTGAGGGAGTCTTCTTTCTGAAGCTGTGGTGCTTGGATGACCTGCTCTCTACGTGGCCAGCACCTGTAGGTGTCCCTCAAGAGCTCAGTTTTGAGGTTCCAGTCAGTGTGGCCATGAAGGGGCTGCCTATTGGGCTGATGCTGTGACCCTGGAATCTGCCTTTCCTGCCAGTCCCCCTGCCCGGAACATGTGGCTGTGGCTTGGCCTGCCCTGGCTGCCCCTGAGCCCCAAGCCCACAGTTGGCCGGAGCCTGTGCCTCACCCTGTGGTTCCTCGGCTTGGTGCTAAGGGCCAGTACACAGGCCCCAGCGCCCACAGTCAATACTCACTTTGGAAAGCTAAGGGGTGCCCGGGTACCATTGCCCAGTGAGATCCTGGGGCCTGTGGACCAATACCTGGGGGTGCCCTACGCAGCTCCTCCGATCGGCGAGAAACGCTTCCTGCCCCCTGAACCACCCCCATCCTGGTCTGGCATCCGGAACGCCACACACTTTCCCCCAGTGTGCCCCCAGAACATCCACACAGCTGTGCCCGAAGTCATGCTGCCTGTCTGGTTCACTGCCAACTTGGATATCGTCGCCACTTACATCCAAGAGCCCAATGAAGACTGCCTCTACCTGAATGTCTATGTGCCCACGGAGGATGGTGAGTGCTGTGGCCAGGCACTGTGCCCTCCCTGCCTTCTCCTGCCCTGTTGTGTTTGTGGCTTGCATGTGGTTGTGTGCCCTGCAGCATGCCTCTGTCTGTCTAACCATCACTCTGCTTGGCGTCCCCCTTCCTCCTCCCTGTTCTTTGCTCTCCCAGCATTGTCTGAGCTCCCCTGTGTGAGTGACACTGTTACCAGGAGGGGCCTGGCCAGGCCTGAGAGCTTTGACAAGTCTAGGGTCAGAGTGCTGGATGGGGGTTCCCTGGGGGAGTATGGGTCACTGCCAGCAGCTGCCCGCGGGAGGATGCTAGCCCCACCAGGCCTCCTGTTGCCATTCCACCTGCTTTGGAAGGTGGAAGTTGTGTGTAGCCAAAGGAGCTAGGTGTGTGGGGGGATCGGGGCAAGCCTGGTGGGCACTACTTAGGTGCCTCCTCTTTCACTAGCTGGTGCCTCCTCCCGCGGGGGTCACACTAAGGTAAGTGACAGACACAAGGAGGTGGTGGGAGCGCTCTCTGCCATGTGCCACCTGAGAGCAGCTCTTGGGGTCTGGGGGTGGAGGGTGCATGCCCCTTGGCAGAGGCCTCCTGTTATTTTTTAGTTTTTTATTCATTTTACAGTAAAGCGGATTTCCAAGGAATGCGCCCGAAAGCCCAACAAGAAAATTTGTAGGAAAGGAGGTAGGTAGCGAGCCGGCGGGGAGGGAGAGAGAGAAAGAGAGAGGGAGGGCTGCCTGCCCACCTGCACTTGCCCCTGAGGACACTGCCTTCCTTCAGGTGGCCCAGGCTCAGGGGGCAGGTGGTGAGCAGACATAGCTCCACCTCATCCAAGGGCCCTGGCCGCCTTTTCAGGGAGGATTTGGTGGCCTAAGGCAGATTCAGAGCAAAAGCAGCAACCACGTTTCTTCTGATCTTCTCAGACCTCAATTCCACTCTTAAGACAGAGCCAGTGGTTCTCTCTAGCCACCTCAGGAGAACTCAAGGCAGTCAAGGTGGAACCAGAGGCCTTTTCCTGGTTAGGGAGCCACGGGCTCACCCCTCCAAGTTCGTTCCTGGATTGATAGTCTAGACCAGTGATGGTGGACCTTTTGAGCTTGACGTGTCAGCATTTTGAAAAAACCTAACTTAACTCTGGTGCCGTGTCACATATAGAATTTTTTTGATATTTGCAACCACAGTAAAACAAAGACTTATACAGTGGGGCCTTGACTTACAAGTGCCCCGACTAACAAGTTTTTCGAGATACGGGCCGTCTCTCGGCCCATTTTTTGCTTTGAGTTGCAAGCTAAAATTCGGATTACAAGCCAGCTTCAAGATACCCCACCGCTAGTTGGCGCAGTGAACGTCACAGTGAACGCCACAACATCATCAGCCCAGCATTTCAATTCATTGTAATGGTGAAAATTGATTTGACATATGAGTAATTGGAGTTACGAGCTCCGTCACGGAACGAATTAAACTCGTAAGTCAAGGCCCCACTGTATTTTTAATATTTATTTTATATATTTAAATGCCACTTAACAAAGAAAAATCAACCAAAAAAATGAGTGTCATAGGTTTGCCATCACTGGTCTAGACTTAACTCTCCAGCCCTGAAGCTGAGACCAAACTCATGCACAGGCTTAGGAATCCTGCCACCCAACTCCCCACCTTTGGCCAGAGCAGCTGAGTGACCTGGGCTGGTTTTGTGGCAGACTTGGGGGCGGGGAGGGATTTCCTCCTGGAACTATGGACTCTAAAGGAGGCACGAGACCCTGCGTTTTAAACTGACCCTCTTGCTGGGAGGAATTTGTTCCCCCTGTATAACAATTCTTCATGTTCGAGTAGCACTTTATGTTTTCTGTAAAGAATTTTCATACTTACCTCATAAAATCCTCCCTACATCTCTGGAAGCTTCTAAGGCGGGAATTGGTATCCTGATTTTATGGATGAGGAAACAGGCCCAGGGGAGTGACTTGCTGCTGCTCATCCCCTGTCACTGGTCTGTGGCAGAGCTGGGAACAAAACCTGGGTCCCTTGACCCTCAGGACAGTGTTCTTTCCGCTGTAGCACGTGAACCAACTCAACTCCCGTCTAGTCATTCCTGCCTCCCCAATACTGAAAACTGGTAAAGTGTGGACAGGTTGGGACAAACTAGAAACAGTAATAGCCTAAGAATTGGTGGAAAATCAGCCTAATTCCTAAAACCCTTTGGCAAACTTGGAGTTTGTTTTCCTTTGAAATCCTGGAGCAGGGTTCCCCCAGGTGGGGTCTTCAGGATTCCTGGGACTGGGTCCTCCCTGCTGAGTGAGAACCTCAGGGAGCAGAGCTCAGGATCTCCACAATGGGCATGCGTGCTGAGTGCTTTTGATACACACTGAGCAGTGAGTGAGGCCTGCTGCTCCAGGGGAGTTTTCCACCATATCTCTACTCCCAGCCCAGGACCCTACAAGCAGTAGGCTACCAGTAAACACTTTTTTTTTCACAAATGAAGAAGCATTGTGGTGCTGCAGCAAGAGTACAGGTCTCAGAGCTACAAAGCCTGACCAGTCCCAGCTCTGCTGCTAACTCACAGTGAGACCTTAGGCAAATATTTTCCTTTAAGAACCTCTGCACATGTGAAGGTGGTAGAGGACTGGTATTGTCCTTAACATTCCATTAGCCTATCAATGAACTCAGGAAGAGGGTCTCTATATTATTGATTTCAGAGAGGGAGAGGTAGAGAGAGATAGAAACATCAATGGTGAGAGAGAATCATTGATTGGCTGCCTCCTGCACACCCCACACTGGGGATTGAACCCGCAACCTGGGCATGTGCCCTGACTGGGAATCGAACCGTGACCTCTGGTTCATAGGTCAGTGCTCAATCACTGAGCCACTCCAGCCAGACAAAGAGGGTCTCTTAAAGTTACTCCTTTGAGTTACTTACTTGGGTGGGAGGGAGAGGAAATGATCTTAAAATTAACCATTTCCTAGGAAGAATGACCTCCCAAAACACCAGTAAGGGCCTAAGACAGTCCAGTCCTGAGAGTTTGGCTAGAGAGCTGGCTTTTAGTTCCACTCAGCTACATATACTGATCATGATAGTTGACAGTGGGCAAGGCCAAGTGCTAGGTGTTGTTGGGATGTGGAGAGAGATAAATGAGGCAGAGGAAAGATTTAGAAATAACTAAAGGTCTGATTGCCACTCTGAAGAAGCTCCTAGCCTAGTATTTAGTCTCAGCCAGTTTAGCCAGGGCCCACAGGCCAATCTGGGAGGTGGATTTTCAGACAGTTGGAGGGGAGGTCATTTGGTCATTTAACTGTTCAAAGTAGTTCCCTATTCAGGGCCCATTTGGAGGAGACTCATCCACAGAGGTGGTTAGGGTTGTGTGCTTAGGGTAGGCAGGGCTGGCCTGGCTGGGATCCTGTAGCAATACTCTGTCAGGATGGGGGATGGTGGTCAAGCTGGCCAGGGTGACAGGCATGGCAGCAAGGAGTAGCTCACAAAGTGCAAAGCTGAAGAAACAAAGGCAGATAAAGGAAGCTGAGACAGTGCAGCAACCCAGAAACACTCCCAGTGGTCAGAAGGGATGCATCTTCTAAGCCAGGGCCCATGGGAAGTAAAGGATTTCCTGGGAAGACCTGCCCCATCCTCACCCCAACCCCGTTCAAGTTGGAGGGAATTCATGTTTAGGGATGAGTGATTCCTTCCTGCCCACTATGTGGATAATGAAGCCCCAATCCCCACAGGATCTCTGAGGGCAGTAATGTTAGGTGTTAAGACAGTAGACACCACTGGAAGTTTGGGAAGCTGGAGGAGGTTTCTATCCCTCGGGCTGGGCTCCTGCCCTAGTTGAAAAGCCATTTTGTATTATAAGGGTGGTTTCTGTTTTGATTAATAGCTGTAAGGGAATTCAGCACCAGAGACCAGGCCAGCTGAGAAAGAAAGCTATTTGCTGCCTCCAGGCTGAGAGTATCTGGTGTCCTAGAGAAGAGGGTAAGCGCTGGGTGCCAACAGAATGACCTCTGTTTCCACATGCTGCCCAGCATCCAGGCAGGAGGTCTCCTTTCTCCACAGCCATTCTCAAGGTGCAATTCTTGTCTCCTTAGAACAGGAAGAAGAGTTGGTGCCAGCTTACCCCCAGGTCTTAAATGTCTCTCTTCTCTCCTCTGGTCTCTTTTCTCTCCTTCCCATCCCTCCTTTCCTCTCCATGTTCCACCTCTTTTCTCATTTATTTTCCCTTCCTTTTCCCCTATCCCAAAAAGATGGCATGGTGCAGTGGAAATACCATGGGTTCCAGAGTCAAGTAGACCTGGGATTGAATCTCATCTCTAGCACTTTCTAGCTGTATCATCTTAAGCAAGTCACTTTACCCCTCTGAACCTCAGTTTCCCCATCAGTAAAATAAGAATAAAGATAGTACCCGCCTCATTGGGGTGTAAGGATGAAACTCTATGACAGAAGTGGAGTCTCTGACATGATATTCAGTACATAGTACACAGTAGGAGTGATTACCATTATTCTTATCTCTGTTTCCCTCTCTCCCTCCCTTCCTCTGTTTCTCTCTATCCCTCCCTCCCTCTGTTTCTCTCTCTGCTTCTCTCTGTTTCTATCTCTGTGTTTCTCTCCCTCTGCTTCTCTCTCCCTCCCTCTCCTCCTCCCCCCACCCTATCCCTATTTCTCCCTGTTTCTTTCCTTCCCTCCCTCCTCAGGCTCTCTCTAGATCTCAGAGCAAAGCTTGCTGTTCTCAGGCCTGGTTCCTATGGGCAGGAACCTCATTTGCCATTATCCAGAGCAGGAGGTCCCAACAAGGAAGACCAGAGGGACAGCTTCATGTCCCATTTTCTCCTGTGGGAATCAGGGTGAGCTGAGGCTCAGCTTACGCTTGCTCATTGGTCCTAAGGAGCCCAGGGCTGGGGTCCCTGGTACCTTTCTCTGCCCTAATAGCTCACATCCACATCCACACATGCTGGCAATGCTGCCTCTCACACTTAGTGCCTGCCCTGCTCTCCAGCTCAGCCTGCCTATGTGTACACTCACAGCCCCTTCCAGATGGAAGAAATCCCTTCCCTGAGTAGCTCTCTGGCTCTGTGCCCTGGCCCACCTGCTGCTACCTCCTTCCTAACTGGAAGGTAGTTGGTTGAGATGGGCTGTTGGGACAGGGAGGCGGGGCAGGGAAGTGCAGGGAGGCCAGCACAACAGGGGCCTGCAACACCTTCTTCCTGATGAAAGTCTGGGCCTCAGCCCACCCATTCCCTCAGTTCTTGCCATCCGTCCTGCCTGTCCTGGGCCCAGGCCCAGAGCTGGCTTGCTGGGCCACACTGCAGTCATGCTGTTTTTGAATTCTCTCTCTGTTTTGTTCTCTGTTCTGTGCTGTTGTGTCTCCCCGTGTCTGGTCCCCAGGATCCGGCGCTAAGAAACAGGGCGAGGACTTAGCGGATAATGACGGGGATGAAGATGAAGGTATTTGGGGGCTGCAGGGCGTGGCGGCTGGTGCATGGCACAGAGCCCCTCCCCCTCTCAATGGGGAGAAGCCCCGTCTGTCTGTCTGTCCGTCCGTTGGTGTGTTTCTGTTTCTGTACAAGGCCATTGGGCTGTTCATTCATCTTTGGCCTGGTTGGCCATTGGGAGTTCCAGGGTGATGGACATGTTGGTGGGAGCAGGAGACGACAAGCAGAGCCATGGGGAGGGCATCCTCCTCACCCCGGTTTCCCACCCATTCTCAGTCCTATAGTAGTAAGCTGGAGACAGCTTCCTCCTCATCTTCTGTGATTCATGGGCACCTGCCCCTACTGAGCAGCAGGGAGAGTGGAGAGAAAGCAGGGCTGAGGGAGGGTGAGGAGATGCCTGTGTTGTGGGGAGACTGGCTCCTGGGAGAGGGTCCCAGCAGGATGTTGAACAGAGGAGTGAGGCAGTGACAACCAAAGGGGCTGGAGAATAGCCCCAGCTAAAACCTCCCCAGTCTTCTCTTAGCAGAAGGACTGGGGGCTAAAGCTCTGGGCTGAGGCCGGGACACCACAGCTCCGTTAGTGGATGGTGTAAGATCCTTGAGTGATGGCTGAACCAGTCCTCCTTCCTCCTTGGGAAAACAGGGTACGTTTGCTCAGCAGCAGAGAGCTTTCCCTTCTACCTCTGTGACCCTGTCCCCTCACCCCCGGAGGGGCCAGACAGATCAGGGGGTCCGTTGGTGGCTACTAGGGTTGTGCTGGTGTGGCTGAGTGTTGAAAGGCTCCAGGTAGAGGTGATCAGGCCAGGAGGCTCCTCCTGAATGCCCATCCCATCCCTGCCCCTGTCTGCTGAGACTGGGGAACAGCCACTTTAAGGTCCCTCATTGTATGGCCTCTGGGAGGCTCCATCTTCATTCTAATGCTGACGGGGGCCAGATCTCTCAGTCTTAGTTCTGTCCTTTCATCTTCCACATCCCCAATGGCTCCAGATAAATCTGCCTGATGTCCTGGGAGAATGGGGTAAATGAGAAACCATGTCACTAAGGGTCCCCTATCCCATCTCTGCCAGTCACTCCCCTTTCCTCATATTCTTCCTTGTTCTCTCCCTGTGCTACCCCTTCCCACCCCTCTTGTCTCTGTCTGCACTGGGGGGCCAGCTTCTGCCAATGGCTGTATTTCTATGGAACTGGTCTAGTCTTGGGGGTTCCAGGGCTCCCCAGCCCCTGCTCTCTAAAGCCATATCAGGTCCCAGGACTTCTGTGTGCCCAGGGAAGGACTCACTTGATGCAGCCAAGAAACCAGCCCTTCCTCTTCCTTCTGCCTGCCCCCCCCACCCCCCCCCCCCCACCGCCACCTCCAGGCCTACCTAGGCCTAGCTGTATCAGGCCAGGCTGCTGGGAGGCACTTGAAACCAGAGTCTTTAAAAACACCAACACCACTGAAGTCCAAGTATCTCTGGCTGATGCTCAAGCTCTAGGCTGAGCAGCCCCATGAGTCCTGCCCTCAGAGATGGCGGTGGTGTCCTGGCACCTGGGATAGCTTTGATACCGGCACCCCCCCACCCCCCCGCCCAGGGCTGGTGGGGGTGGGGAAGGAAGGGCATCCTACCCAGCCTGTGTCTCACCCCTTCTTCTTACAGACATCCGGGACAGTGGTGCTAAGCCCGTCATGGTCTACATCCATGGAGGCTCTTACATGGAAGGGACAGGCAACATGATTGATGGCAGCGTCCTCGCCAGTTATGGCAACGTCATCGTCATCACCCTCAACTATCGGGTTGGGGTGCTAGGTATGGTTCCCTGCTAGGTGTCTAGGAGGAAGCCTGGGTTCTCAAGGAGGGAAGAAAGAATGCTGGGGAGTCAAGAACAGGTGGCCTTGGTTTCCTAGCTGGTGCTAATGACCATAGTAAAAATGCTGTTATCCCATTACCCCTACCCAAGTAATGGGAGCTTCCCTATGTCCCCAGGCCCTTTCCTGGATGTTTAGTTCCCACTGGAAATTCAATTCAAATTTCACACCTTCTCTTAGGTCTTAAGCCAGGTCTCTGCTTCCAGACTTTTGCTTGGCTGAGTCTTATAGGGCCCATTAATTTTCTAGTGTCCTGTCCTCATCACTACCCACCCACCCACAATCTCTAAACACCCTGCACATACATAGGAATTCCTTCTAGCCAATCACATATCCACACACCCACATACCTTCACATGTTCACATATGCACACTGTCCTCATTCACCCCCATGCATATGGTGATTTCTCACTCATCCCCCCACAAGCACACTCACATATCCATACACATGTAGACCCCCACATCCACATATATAGATTTCCTCACATACACACACATTCCCCCAGCACTCCATATACACTCCACACATGTAGTCTCACTCACACACATATCTACATGCCCATATATTCTATATATCCCATAACCCTATCCCACATCTACACAGATTTCTCTCTCTCTCTCTCACACACACACACACACACACTCCCATATATTGCTCCCTATACATATCTATGTCCATATGTATGCTCTACACAAAGACCCATACCCTGCACATCCACACACAAACCCCACACATATATACCTTAAATGTACATAAATATTTCTTCTATACATACTCATATCCCCCATGCACCCCACCTCCACATTCATCCAACACCCACATACACACATATGTCCCTCACTTTCCCTATATAAACACAAACCAATATTCCCCTTCCTACACAAAAACACCCATACCTACACATCCACACCTCCCCACCCCACACATACACAAATACTACATACATACATACACACACACACACATACACATACACACTTCATATCCCTGCTTGCACATCTATATCTACATCCCCTCACATATATACATACAGACCTCCTACACATATACCCACATGGACACATATGTCCCATATATACCTTGCATATATACATCTAATACATACATGTGTACATATTCCCCCACACTATCCCACAAATGTATACACATTCATATACCCACATCTGCCCATTCATGCACATACAACTTTACTCACGCCCATATTCATGCACACCCACACTTATGTACCCCATATACACACACATGTACATTTCTTCTACTCTATGCGTACATCCTCATACGGTCCCACATATTATACAAACACATTCTCACACACACATTTATTTTCCAAATGCTTGCTCATACACTCCCACATGCCCTTCTCCACACACACTGTGTCACCCACACACTTGTTTCAGTAATTTGGGCTTCCACTATACCCCATACCTTTCTCAGTGACTGTTAATGCTTATATGTGGCAAAGGTCTTGAGGTAAACAAGTGCCTCAAAGAGGTGACTGGGCATAAAGGTCCTTGCTCCTTTTCATATGCTCACCTAGGCCTCAGAGGGCACATGCAGCCCCATATCCTTGGAGTGGCATGAAGAAGTCAACTTCTTACCTCGAGGGCTTATGTCCTCAGAGTTCCAGTGGGGGTCAAGGCTGTTTGTCAGGTCTGTAGGCCTGCATTCTGAACCAGCAATTAGGCATGGCTTCCTACATGGCTAGTTGGCTTATTTTAATTTGCTTTTGAGTATATTGCTTTGCCAGTTCTAATTCCAGAGGCTCTGGTACTGCCTTAATACTATATGGGATAGCAAGATACCTTTTTGGGGTTCAGGCTGGAGAAGTGATATTCCCTGGAAAAAGTGGAGCCTGTGTCCCCTTCAGTGGTATCTGGATACTCTGGGTATGAAGCCTGCAGGGCAGCTCCCCAGTCTGTTAATAGTCTGATGTGCTTTGGGTTTCATGATTCTGCTGCTGCTCCTGTCTGCGCTTCCCCAGACATCTTGGCAAGGTTCTCCTAAGAAGTTCTGTCCTGTTGAGAAAGGGAATTTGAGTCTGTGACAATAAAAATGCTACTGTGAAGGTGGCTGGAAATACATGTACTAGGGCTGCAGAGTTCTTCAAAAATGATGAATATACAAATATAATCATACACAGATATATAGGCACACATACCCAGCAGTTTAAGTCCAAAAGTAATATTGCTACTTTATTTTCTTAGTGAGAGTAATAGAAAACATTCAACTCAGCTGCTTCTAAAAATTATAAGCACAAAGCTTCAGTCTAGAAGATGTATTGGAAAGCACAGAGAATACTAAGAATATGCTTCAGTTCCATATTTTTGGACTGGCTAGGGATGAAGGAAAGAGAGAGGAGAGGAGTGAGGGAGATGGGAGAATGTAAAGGAGAAAAGAACAGGATGGGGACAGAAAAGAGGAAAAGATGACAAAGAGAAAGGAGGCAGAAAGGAGACAGGAGAGACAGGTTTGCAGTGTCGGTTGGGAGCTGTGGGCTGCACAGAAGGCTGTTGCTGGTGAGCACTCCCTGTGATTTGCTGATTACTTCACAACCCTAGCCGAAGCTGTCCCAATCCTTACGCTTCTGTATCAGAAGTCCTTAACCTCTTGGGGAGTCTTGGACCCCTTTGAGATTCTGATGAAAGCTATGCACTTTGCCTGGAAACACACACACACACACACACACACACACACACACACACACACAGAAATGATTTCATGGATCCCACTGAAGCTCATCCATGAAACCCAGGTTGAGAACCTCCCACTTTACAACCTCCTGTCATTTGGCTAACCAGAACAGCATATCTGTGGGCAGAAATATTATTCTTTGGGCGTAAGCAGTTAATGATCAAACTAATATTACCCAAGCCTCAGAAGGAGTTGTAAACTAAGATTTGATCAGAAGTTCTTTACTGCTTCCTGTGTATTCTTCAGTGCCTGCTAGGAAACACAAATGTAATCAGTAAAGCCACTGGTTGGATTCTGGGTACATACAAGATGTTTTGCTTCTTGGTGCCAGTTGTAGAACATGCGTTTGTCCATGACACTTGGGGATTTTCCTCAGTTTTGCTGAGGCTTTGTTGTTTTGTTTCCCAAAGCATCCCAGAACAGGTGGCTAGTTTGAACCGCAATTATAGTAAGTCCCCACTTAACATTATCAATAGATTCTATGACATTAAGTGAAACAATGTATAAAGGTACCAATTTTAACCTTAGGCTAATTGATACAAACAAGAGTTAAATTCCTATAGCATCTTATCAACATTATAATGAAAAGATGTTGAAGGAGACAAAGTTATTTTAGGACTGCTGTATATGTATTCATTTACCCTCCTTCCCATCTGCTTCTCTGGAGCACTGAGCACAAACAGACAGCTCACTCTAAGGTGCTTCTTTAGACATCTTGGGTGACTCATGTATTTGGAGAAAGTCCAAGGCAGAATGGTAGTTATTATTTGAGAAGCCCTCACTGGGCTTGAGACCAACAAAAGAAAGGGACCCCAGCAGGATATAGGATGTGGTTATCCCTGGGACTGAGGAAGTAGAGGCTTGCCAAGTTTTATTCTGGGTTCCAGAATTTAATCCTATATCCTTGCCCAGGTACCCTTCAGGCAAACTGAAAACCTGGTAAACATCAAGCCTTGAGTGGCATGGATATCTGGTTTTGATATCATTGGTGCCAGAATCCCCTGTCTTCTGTTGACAAGCAACTTACCATGCACTGCAGCATAAACTTGGGCCCAGGGATACTGGCTCAGGTTTATTTTGGCAGTTTGTGGAGTTTGGTATTTTAGCCCTCATTCTCACATGCTTTGCATGGATGGCTGAGTTACGGGGGAGCTAGCAGTCAGTGACTGCTCTCCCAGACTGCCAGGTTTTGTGTGCTTGTGGTGGGTCATGTTTGCTGTGTCATCTTCCTGAGCCTGTTGGATATAGCACTTCAAGCAGGACTCTTGTAGTAAGGATGGTTGGCATGGCATCATCCACATGCTTCAGATCTTCTTATCCCAAGGTTCTTGGGATCTCAGGGAGCCAAGAGTGATGGTCAAACCCTCCACCTAGCCCTTTCAGTCCTTTGCTCCTAACCCAGGAAACTGGTACATGTTGGAGCAATCTACTTTCCTTCATCCAAATGCAGGCTCTTCCTAATGATTAGGACAGATGTGTTTGACACATTTCACTGAATGATACCTTCCTTGACAAAGGCTAAGGCCAAATATGCTGTTGCCCAAATGAGAGAAATGGAGAAAAGGATTTGGGGAAAGGAGGGGCAGAAGACAGGCAGGCCTAGAGAAGTACATAGTGATTTTTGCCAGAGGGTCTCAAGGTTTGGACAGCTGGGTTGAATCTTGGTCAGCATACTTCTTAAGACTCGGAGGAGCAGCTTCAGTTTGTGAATGGGCCTGGCAAAGGAGGAGCTAGTCCTGTTGTCTAGAGGAACAAGGGCTCCTCCATTCATCCTCGTGCAAGCTTTCTCTAATTCCTTCTCATTTCCTCATTGGGAACCTGGGGCTAAAGAGGGCTTGTGATTAGGTCCTGAGAGGACTAACTAAGTACTTTACATACTTAATTGTACCAAAGGTAAATTAATAACTTGAAGAGGGTGAAATGAGCTCTCTTGCAGAAGCTAGAAACAGAAGGACTTGAGAAAGACGCTGAGGAATTCTTGTGCCTTACTGAGTCTTTTGAATTCAGCTTCTGCCCATGGACTTTCAGGACTGCCAGAGAGCTCTCTGTGAGCTGAGGGAGCCTCCTTAAACACAGCCTCTCATAAAGATGATGCCAGATGCTGTGAATGAGCTTTTCATGGTGGGGTTAAAAAAAATACTAACCTAGCCTGGCCAGTGTTGCTCAGTAGTTGAGTGTAATCCCATGCACCAAGAGGTCACTGGTTCAATTCCAGGTCAGGGCATATGTCCAGGTTGCGGGCTGGATCCTCAATAGGGGGTGTGCAGGAGGCAGCTGATCGATGATGTTTCTCTCTCATCAATATTTCTATTCTCTCTCCTCTCTCCCTCTCCCTTCCTCTGTCTCTAAAAATCAATAGAAACATTTTTTTTAAAAATGCTGATCCAGATATGGGTTTCCAATATGTAGGAGCTCCACAAGTTCCACCTGGAAAGAACCCTTCTGAAAGTCTAGGGTGGGAGAAGATAGAGCCCCAAGGAGCCTAGAGATCAGGTAGAGGGTTGAAATGAGGCAGCAGAATCCATCTGAAATGAAAGCGTGTGGGGAGGGAGGATGAGGAGATATAGGACATCTCTGTGGAATAGCCAGCAGGTGGGTGGGAAGGTAGTCTCCATGGTAACAAGTGTCCACAGCAGCAAATCCCAGCAGGTGGGTGGGAAGGTAGTCTCCATGGTGACATATCTCCTGGCAGCAAATTCCACTGGGTGGGCGGGAAGACCTGTTTCTGTGGTAACGCACTGCACTGACTCCCCAATTTCTCCACCAGATGAAAAAGATGGTCTAACCCAGTGGTTTTTCAACATTAGCAGGCATCAGAATCACCTGGAGAGTGTGTTAAAAATGCTGATTGATGGGTCCCATCCCCAGAGTTTCTGATTCATTAGGTCTTTAGAGGAAGGGAATGAAGACCTGTCCTGAGAATGAGGGGAAGGGAACATCCGGGGCCCTGGAAAGAAATGGAGATGGACTAACTTGTATGGGAAGGGCAAAGAGAGCTTAGGGGTTGTTGCCTCTTAGGATCTTCACTTTCTTCAGAGAGAGAAGGAAGGGGAAAAAGAAGTAACTACAGATTTACAATGTGCTCAGCATATTAGTGATGCTTATTTATGTTCCTTTTATCCTTGTAACAACTCAGAGTATTTTTTAGCCCCATTTTACAGAAGAGGAAGCTATAGCCCAGAGATGTTAAATAATTTGCCAAAAGCTACATGACTAGTAAGTGGTAGAGCCGGGACTCGAACCAAGGACTATTTGAGTCCAGGGTCCCTGCTTTTTCCACTCTATAATGCCAGGTGCTAGAACCATAACCAGGATAGTACATCAGGGCAGAGGATGCTGGGTCCTGGCCATTTTCAGTTCCTGCAGGTCTCCCAACTGGAGGCATCCCCTTCTAATGGTCTGGAGACCCCTCCTTCCAAACTGGAGAATGGGTGGGAGGCAGGGAGCCGACCCTTCCTGTACTGATGGTGCTGGACCTTGCAGAAAGGAGCTCTGCTTTATACTAGCTAGGTGGATAGAACTGTGCTGCATGCTCATCCTCTGTCCTCACAGCCCCTTCTATCATACTGCAGGTTCTCCATCCCTCCACCTTCACTGTCCTCATGCCCTTTGTTGAATCCAGGTTTCCTGAGCACTGGAGATCAGGCTGCCAAGGGCAACTATGGGCTCCTTGACCAAATTCAGGCGCTCCGCTGGGTGAGTGAGAATATTGCCTTCTTCGGTGGCGATCCCCGTCGTATCACAGTCTTTGGCTCAGGCATCGGTGCGTCCTGTGTCAGCCTCCTCACGTTGTCACATCACTCTGAGGGTGAGTAGCTCTGGGAGCAAATATGAACCAGCAAAGTGCTGGCTACCCTGCACCTCAGGCCTCTCAGGCTCCAGAGTGCCCAGTTCTATGCCCCGGAGCACCAGGGGAATCAGCCCACCCTCTTCTATCAGCTCAGTATACTTTTGGGGAGAAGCTGATGGGAAATGTTTCACTAGAAGAAGATGGAATTCTCCCAATGGGAGAGAGGGGAGGAGAGAATCCCACTTACAGCTTAGAAAAGTAACCCCATTCTGACATTGGAGTCTTATTTGAGTGAGTGGGAATCCATTGCCTCTCTCTGAAGGGACAAGAGTTCTTTTTGAGGCAGGGGATCTTTCATTTAGGGAAGGACACATGACTGCAAGGTAGAGCTCTAGGGTGGAAATTAGTTTTTAGGTGTAAGAAACACTCATTCTCTGGTTTTCTTTCTGACGAGCAAATCTGTACAAGAAGGGATCTTCCTTGAGGGGGGATGAGTCCCAGGTAAGGACTGCTAGCCTGCAGGGTAGGCTTTTTCTGAGGGTAGAAACCTATCATCGGACTCGGACCTCCTTGTGGGCTGTACAGCCCTGCTAAAGGAAACTCTCATTTTTAGCCCCAAGGAAAGCCTCTCTCCTTGCTGTGTGTCCCTCTGCCAGTAACTCTTCCAAGGGGGCTGAATAGGCCCTTTTGTGCTCACAGGAAATGTTCTCATCACCTCTGGACTATAGCACATTCTGTCTCTGAGAGGTAAAGGTGCCTTTCTCTGAAATAAGGAAATATGTGAGAGACTTTTTTTCATTGAAATCAATCCCATGAGTTAGTGATATTCTCACAAGAAGACTTTCAGTCTCTCTTTGAAGAAGGCCTATCTCTCTGAGAGAGAAAAATCACCAGCTCTTACCTAGAAATCCTCTCTCCCTCTAGGAACTACCCCGGTGAGGGAAGTCTAAGCTGGGATCTGCATCCCACCTTAGAATGTGTTTCTAGGTGATTATAATTGGAGCAGGAGTCCCTTTTCCACAAAGATGGATGAAGTGACTGGCTGTGAGGGTGCCTCTGTCTGAAAAGAGGAATGAACAGTACCTCCTCTGGTTGGGACTATTTCACAGGGAGGAGAAGGCCTTCCTTAGAGTGGTGCTACACTCTGTCTCCTAGCAGGCCCGTGTCCCTGGAAGTCTGGCTGCTTTAAAGATTTGTTCTCTCTGCCTTTCCTTAATTGACTCATGGAGAATAATCTTTTGAAAAGTGAGGCTGTCTCTTAAGTTGTCATCTGTATTTCTCTCCCTCTCTTTCTGCCCATGCATCTGTCTTTCTTTTAGAGGAATGGAATTGTGTGCCTGAGGACCAGATTATCCCTTGGCAGTGTTGGGGCCAGGGAGAGAATGATACCCCCCTATTTTAGGAAAGAATCATTCATTTTTTTAGTTTGGGGGACTGGCTCCCCGTCAACTAGGGGAAAATCTGGATCTGAGGCCTCAGTAGCTTCAAGAAAAGGAAAGTCTCTGTGGACACTATAGACTGGGAGGGCACATTCCCTGGAGACTTTCAGACCCCAAGAACTTTGCCCTCAAAATCCTTCCCCAGACTCCCAGAATGTGAGGCTCTCCCCTGCTTGCATTTCTCATCTCTCATGAAAAAGACCCCTTTGTGGTGGAAGCGCCAGCTCCCTGGTGGTGCGCTGGCACAGAACTGGGCCCAGCTGGGCAGGAAGCAAGCGGGGAAGACAAGGAGAGATAAAGAGAAAGAGCATAAGGAAGCTGATGTCTGGGGCCCAAGGGGTTAATTCTTCCTGGCATGTCCTTAACCCCCAAGTTACCAACCATTGCCCCAGGACAAGGAAGCTAGAAGCAGGCAGTGGACCAATCAGGGAAGGGACCCAGCAACCCATCCTCTGGTCCTCACCAATCATCCCAGCCCAAAGGATTTTTACTCTTTTCCAGTCCATTCAACCCATAGGGCAGCCTCAGTAACAAAGGAATGAGGAGATGTTTGCTTTATCCCTCAGAGACAGGCAAGGGAGGCCTGGGCTGTGGGTGACAAGACAGATCTGACCTGGTGTTGCCTATCTTCTCTAGGGCTTTTTCAGAGGGCCATCATCCAAAGTGGTTCTGCTCTATCCAGCTGGGCTGTGAACTACCAACCAGTGAAGTATACCAGCCTGCTGGCAGACAAGGTGGGCTGTAATGTGCTAGACACAGTGGATATGGTGGACTGTCTTCGGCAAAAGAGTGCCAAGGAGCTAGTAGAACAGGACATCCAGCCAGCCCGCTACCATGTGGCCTTTGGCCCTGTGATTGATGGTGATGTCATCCCTGATGACCCTGAGATTCTCATGGAACAGGGTGAGTTCCTCAATTATGACATCATGTTAGGTGTCAACCAGGGTGAGGGGCTCAAGTTTGTGGAAGGGGTGGTGGACCCTGAGGATGGTGTCTCTGGCACTGACTTTGACTACTCCGTCTCCAACTTTGTGGACAATCTATATGGATATCCTGAGGGTAAGGATACCCTGCGGGAGACCATCAAGTTTATGTACACAGACTGGGCAGACCGTGACAACCCTGAGACCCGCCGTAAAACACTGGTGGCACTCTTCACTGACCACCAGTGGGTGGAACCCTCAGTGGTGACAGCTGATCTGCATGCCCGCTATGGCTCACCTACCTACTTCTACGCCTTCTACCATCACTGCCAGAGCCTCATGAAGCCTGCTTGGTCAGATGCAGCTCATGGGGACGAAGTACCCTATGTTTTCGGTGTCCCTATGGTGGGCCCCACTGACCTCTTCCCCTGCAATTTCTCCAAGAATGACGTTATGCTCAGTGCTGTTGTCATGACCTACTGGACCAACTTTGCCAAGACCGGGTAAGGAGAACGTGGGGGTTCTTCTTTGGGACCCCAGCATGCCCTCCCCTCTGCTCTGTCTAAATCTCTTCCATCATCTCCCTTCCTAAAGTATTCCCCAAGTCTTGCTTGGTAACCCTTTCACACACAACCCTCCGTACTTCCTCCTTTTGAGTCTTTCATGCCATTTCCTTCCCTTAAAATTTTTGCTCAGGCTCACAACTCGGTTAACATTAGTACTGAGCAGGAGTGAGAGTCATTGGCTAAACTATGGGATGCAAGGTTAAATGGCCAGAGGCTGTGTGAAGTAGGAATAAAGTACATTCAGAAAGAGCCTTTAAAGGCTCTTCGGAAAACTGGGCAGCTGAAAAGATTGATGGATGCTCAGTAGCATGTGAAAAGGAAAAGTGGCATAGCATGATCTTACAGGATGGGCATAGGGAAGGATGAGATGGTTCCATGATGCTGTGGGCAGTAGGAGTTCAAGGCTGGGGAAGAGGAGTATGGACAAAGGGAGGGGCCCTGAAAAAGATGGAAACAGTGGGAAGTTTTAGACTGGGGAGGAGGTTTTTAGGGGTGGGTGTGAGAGGAAGAATACTGGGACCTTTCCTCATCTAGGTAGATTGGTGACCCCAGATTTTCATGTGGTATTTCAGGGATCCCAACAAGCCGGTCCCCCAGGACACCAAGTTTATTCACACCAAGGCCAACCGCTTTGAGGAAGTGGCCTGGTCCAAATACAACCCCCGAGACCAGCTTTACCTTCACATCGGGCTGAAACCGAGGGTTCGAGATCATTACCGGGCCACTAAGGTGGCGTTTTGGAAACACCTGGTGCCCCACCTATACAACCTGCATGACATGTTCCACTATACGTCCACAACCACCAAAGTGCCACCCCTGGATACCACCCACAGCTCCCACATCACCCGAAGGCCCAACGGTAAGACCTGGAGCACCAAGCGGCCAGCCATCTCCCCTGCCTATAGCAATGAGAATGCCCAAGGGTCCTGGAATGGGGATCAGAATGCAGGGCCACTCTTGGTGGAGAACCCTCGTGACTACTCCACTGAATTAAGTGTCACCATCGCTGTGGGGGCCTCCCTTCTGTTCCTTAATGTTCTGGCCTTCGCTGCCCTCTACTACCGTAAGGACAAACGACGTCAGGAGCCCCTGCGGCAGCCTAGCCCTCAGAGGGGAGCCGGGGCCCCCGAATTGGGAGCTGCTCCTGAGGAGGAGCTGGCAGCATTACAGCTGGGCCCCACTCACCATGAGTGTGAGGCCGGTCCCCCTCACGACACACTGCGCCTCACTGCGCTGCCCGACTACACTCTGACCCTGCGGCGCTCCCCTGATGACATCCCACTCATGACCCCCAACACCATCACTATGATTCCCAATTCCCTGGTAGGGCTGCAGACATTGCACCCCTATAACACCTTTGCCGCAGGGTTCAACAGTACTGGGCTGCCCCACTCACACTCCACTACCCGGGTATAGCTCCAGCCCAGAGCACAGCCTATCTCCTGGCTCCCTTCCTCCCAGATCCACGAACACACATGCACACACAGACACACAGAGAAACACATACAGATATATATGTATACGCACGCACCCACGCCCAACAGCAGACCCACCTGCACAAACATAGATAGACGTGGACATGCACCCGCATGTACAAAAACACAAATAAGGAAGTAAACCTAAACAAACCCTCCAACTGGGGATGCAAATGAGTCCTTGGGAAACTGAGGACCCATGGGACAGCAGCTGAAGCCAGCTCCTTGAGCCTGACCGCAGACTCTCCTGGGGGCCTGAAAGCACCAGCTGGACACCCCCTTGGTGCTTGCCCTCCGCCTCTCTTGGAACTGCACCATCAACCAACTCCAGACTTGGGAGCTGTAAAGAGCAGAGTAGCTCTTTCTCCCCTAGACTTGATCTTTTTTTTCTGGTCTTGTTTTTGTTGATTTAAAAAAAAAAAAAAGGAACAAATCCTTCTCCAACCTGTGAGTGCGAAGAAGCTCCAGAAGGGAGGGCCCCAGCCCAGGCCTTTCTGGCTCCAGTGTTCACAGAATCCGACCAAGGAACAGGACCCTCAAGAAAGAAACAGATTTGAGTAAGACCACAGGTTGGAAGGAGGAAGGGGCTATGGCCGGATGGGGCTGGAGGCCATAGGGGAGAACTCTCCAGCCATCTCTGTGTCCCTGTGAAGGGCTGCAGACTGCAGAGTAGATTTGGTGAATGAGGTTCTGTGGAGTTCACGCCTCTGTCCTCGGGGTAATGCCATCAGAAATTCACCCCATTTTATTTACAGTCTCTTGTGTCTGTCATTTCTCTTTCAAAAAGGCAGTGTTTTTTGTTGTCGTTGGCTTTTTTTTTTTTTAAGAAAAGTTCTTAAAACACTAACAGAAACCCATGGAGTTTGTCCTTTGTAAAAATTTTAAACACAGTGTCTTGTTATAAAAATAAAAAATCCAGTTAGCACTCCCAATTTGCCTCCCTTGCACAGGCCTTGCCCTAACAGACCTCCCAGCTGGGTGCCTCTGCAGGCTAGGAATCACAACAGCTCTCTGCCTCCTGTGCCTTTAAACTGATACATGTCTGGGCTGCGCTCTGCTGGACCCGCATGAAGGCCTCTCCAATCTTCATCAGGTTGCTGTTCCCACCCCCAGGGCCATGGGTTCCTGCTTCTGAAGCCTTCTCTTAGTGCCTCAGGGCCTCCTAATGAAATAGCAAAAATAACACTTCTTTCTCCTCTGCATGCCATCACGCTGCTGCCACCTCCATCCGTGCTGCCATTGCCACCAGGGCCACCACCCTGCCCTCATCCTGGACTGGGGGCTGGGAGGAGGTTTGACCTCTAACATGCTGAAATTCCTACTCATATCTGAATCCAGTGAGGCATCAGGTCTGTAGGCTCCCTTGCCTTGGGTGACTGACAGAGCAAGGGCCCTCTCCTCCAGAGATGCTTGTGTCCTATTCTGGTCATTGGAATTGGAGAAGTTCATTGGGGCCCTGGGAGCAGTTTCTCTCCAGGATTATAATCAGTGACTCCCTATCAACCTTGGAGGACAGATTCAATGAGGTTCTACAGGGTTAGCATTATGGTATTTCATATTATTCTCAATGACTTGAAGGGATGAACCAGCTCAACAAGTATGACAGTTGGGTGGTGTTGGGAGCCATTAGAAATATTGGCTTTGTAGGGTGGGGTTGCTGATACCTCAGAAACCAAGAATATAATTCTTCTAAATGACCCTGACAAAATGAGGAAGATGAACCAATACAACAGGATGATGTTCAGAGGGGATGAACACAAGGTAGTATAAGGACCAAAAGAGAGATGGGCAATGATTGACTTGACACAGTATAGTTAAAAAAGAAAAAAAAGAACTGGGGGCAGCGTTTCAGGGTGGGTCACAGCTGAATGAGTTCATAGTGTAGAATTTATTTCTACTCTCTCCCCTTTTCCCTTCCTCTCTTCTTTCCCAAACTAACATGAACACTAGCATATAACACAAATATAGCATGAAGTGGCTGGGAGGTAATCAGGCTCTAAGTTTTAGAATTAGAAGTAGCCTCAGAGTCATCTGGTCCAACACACTTATTTTACAATTGGTAAAATGGGCCCAGAAAAGTCCAATGTCACAGTCAGTGTTCGAAACAGACATGGAGTGCAGTCCAGAAATATATAACCTTTCCCATGGTCCTCAATTTTTTTTTGCTCTGCCTAGCACTGGTTATGCCTTTTAAAGCATTAATGTGTCTGGCCTTGGTCAACACATTTTCAGCATATGTGGAAAAGCTGGAGAGGGTCTGGAGAAGAACAAAAACAATGTGCCAAAGGACTAGTGTGCTGTTTTTTAATTTAGAAAGGAGGAACATGGTGAGGAAACATTAAATAATTGTAGAGCACCTACTAAGTGACAAGTGTGTTATATCTTTAAAAAGTTAACTCTTAAATAAGGACAAAGCTGCCATTTCTTCTGACAATGATAGAGGGGAAAAGATGGTTAGATATAAGGAAAAACTTTGATATGGATAGGAGGTGATCATGGCACTCAGTAAGTTCTCCAAAATAGTTGAAAAATGAATGAAAGATGACTACTAAGGAAAACACTGGTGTTCATCTTCCTGAAATCAGAGGGCTGGATGACATGAACTTTTTAGGTCAATTCAGAGTCTTTGTTGTTATAATCCTTTGATTGCTCCATCTCAGATATTACCAAACTGGGCCTCCTCTCTTCTGGTGTGTGTGTGTGTGTGTGTGTGTGTGTGTGTGTGTGTGTGTGTGTGCCTCCAAATTAGGAGGCTCTCTATTTGGGGGAGGATTTAAACATTGCCTATCCTCTAAGAACTCAAGGTCTATAGCAAACCCAGCTCCAATTCTATTTGGGACCCATCAGTGAGAGATTACAGTTGATCTCCATACCTTTGAAAGGTCTGTCTGGGTGGCAGAAGTGGCCTCCAAGACAGGCAGGGTTTCAATCAAGTTGTAGTCAGTGCTATGCTGGGGTAGCTTGAGGGTTCATAGCCTCATTACTGATAGCCAGCCTTGAGCTCAGCTAAAAAACGCAGCTCTTTGTTTGGAGAGGGGCTGAGGATATACTTGGATTTTATTTCCCATTGCAAAAATCATTAGTGCCTAGAATGAATGGATCCAACCTGCATTCCTAGATTTATCTGGTTTCTGTATTAGTCCTTTTGGAAGCTGGACAAAGCTATCTTGAGGTCTAAATTTGTGGTGTGTGTTAAAAGCTAGATGTTGGTTACTGTAAAAATCTCCATAGAAAGCAAGTATGATTGTCAAGACTATAGGCCTGGCCCTGTGCTAGTTTAGATACTGTGAGGGATAGAAGATACCCGCTTTGAGGTGCATACTATCAGGAAGACAAAACTGAACTATGATAAAAATGAGTGAAATGCATAATTTAGCATGTGGCTTCAATTTTATGGTTAAGGTTAAAGGGGCTAGAGAAATTGCAAGACAAGCTGGGCGAGGGGGACTTTCGGGGGACATAGTAGACATTCCAAATTGGGAGAAAAGGCTCGGCCAGAACAACCACACCAGAAGGTCTAGGCATGCTTAAGTTGCAGTGAGGAACTGACCTGACTAAAGTAAAGGGTTCAAGTTAAATAGGTGGACATCAGATTGGAAAGGCAGGTTGCAGAAGTCTTTATAACAGCAGAAGTGTTTGGGTGTTATCAGATGAATGATGGGATGCCCTGACTTTTCTTTTTGCTAATGGTTTTATAGAGAGAACACAAAACCTCCTCAGCTCCTCTTTTGCTCCTCTTCTGTGAGGAGAAGGATTTCTAGAGTAGAAAGGACAGAGTGAGCACCCAAGAGAGGCTCCTAAAGGCAGTTTATTCCAAAAGAGCCTTTAGCTGCTCTAATTTCATCTCATACTCTGGATCAATAATAGCCCAGAGCATTGTGAGGACTTGCAGCTCAGGTTGCAGGACAACTAGTGGTAGCTGTTATAATCCCATAGAAAGTGAAGAAGATGCACACTGCAACTTAGAGATGGGCAAACATGGCTCCACAGTTTTACAAATAGGAAGAGATGAATTCCATAAACTATAGATCAATACATTTAATATTGATTGAGGGCAAGAGTCTAGGACAAATGAGTAAAAGGATGGTTGGTGAGCACTTGCAAAAGGAAGTGAAGATTGCTCAGCCCCTGCATGGATTCAGGAAAAACAAATCATCCCCCACTCAGCTCATTTCCTTTGAAAGGGTGACTGGATGGATAGATGAGGAGACTGCTACACCTACAGTGTATCTGGAGTGCAACAAAACATTATCTTAGGATACTCTTGGGACAATATGCAGGAATATGAGGTGGATAAAGATAGGTGTGTGCAGATTCTTAACCAATTGAATGACTACACACAAAAAGGTTCTGTTTTAATGTCTCTAGATCAAATTTGAATATTACACATAGGTGGGAGAGAAAACCAAAATGACAGAATCAGAATTCATAGAGATGTCCAGAGGCTGGTATGATGGACTCACTATAGCAAAATAGAACGTAACAGGGACATAACTTTTCTATGATACATTTTCCTGCTCTTATTTCCAGGTTCCTAGGCATCCAGTAAAAAGGTTTAGGGCTAAGGCAGTAAAAGATATCCCACAGAGAACTTAGGAGCAAGAGCCCAGAGGAAGACCCTTAGAACATATATGGGAAACATGTAAGTTTTTCTCTTACATGTTAAATACCTGGGGAGGGCAGCCTGGCACAAGACTGCAATTCCGGTGGATCAACTAGAAGAGCTCAACAATTGCAATGCAATCATTACTGGAAGATGGAGAACCCCAGGACCTCTGGGTTACAACGAACTCACCAGAACTTATTATCAATTCTGTATTCAGAACTAGAAAGACAATAGTGAGCAAGATGGATGTGGTCTTGAACCTCACAGATAAGACAAATATTCAACAAATATGTACAAATATGAAGTTTATTCCAATAAAGATTAGTCTGTGAAAAACAAGAAAGTTAGCAGGAACAAATATAAAGTCACTCATTTGAATTCCAAAATGTAATAGTATAGCCCTAACCGGTTTGGCTCAGTGGATAGAGGATCAGCCTGCGGACTGAAGGGTCCCAGGTTTGATCCAGTCAAGGGCATGTACCTTGGTTGCGGGCACATCCCCAGTAAGGGTGTGCAGGAGGCAGCTGGTTGATGTTTCTCACTCATCAATGTTTCTAACTCTCTATTCCTCTCCCTTCTTCTCTGTAGAAAATCAATAAAATATATTTAAAAAAAACAAAATGTAATAGTATCAGTGTAGGATGTGAGAGATGTGGCTTAGAGGGTTTTTAAGTAAATGAAAGCTTATCATGAGCCATGAGTCAAAAGTATAGTTTGGCCCTAGCTGGTTTGTCTTAGTGGATAGAGCGTCAGCCTGTGGACTGAAGGGTCCTGGGTTCGATTCTGGTCAGGGCACATGCCCAGGTTGTGGGCTCAATCCCCAGTAGGCAAGGCAGGCGATCAATTATTCTCTCTCATCATTGATATTTCTATCTCTCTCCCTCTCCCTTCCTCTCTGAAATCAATAAAAAAAAAATTTTTTTTTAAAAAAGCATAGTTTGGTTCCTGGAGAATGTCTTGTGACCTTGAGCTGCATTAATAAGAGTATAATGTCCAGAATAAAGGAGGTGAACAGCATGTGGTATTCTGCACTGGTCAGACCATGCCTGAGGCCCTCTGTTCAGTTGCGGGCATCACACTTCAAAGGAGAAGTCAACAAAAGTATATCCAGAGAAAGAGAATAGTGAAGGGACTGGAAAATCCCAGGAGAAATTTGTCCTCTGTCAAAAATTCATTACTGGGTTCATGGTGAAGAGGAAGCTATAGATTTATTCTGTGTATATCTCCAAGAGCTCCAAGATCTCATGGATGGAAGTTGTAGGAAAACAGATTTTGGTTTGATATAAGGAAGTTGCTTTCTTTTTTATAATGAAAAAAAAAATGATAATAAAAGTTTCAGCTCACAGTTCCAGCCTCTTGAAGTCCTTTAAAGATTTATTATCAACATTTTCCAAAACAGAGAAGAAGAAAATTAATAATCTCCAGATCTTGGCTATTGTAAATAATGCTGCTATGAACATAAGGGTGCATATATTCTTTCTGATTGGTGTTTTGGATTTCTTTGGATATATTCCCAAAGTGGAATCTCTGGGTCAAACAGCAGTTCCATTTTTAATATTTTTAGGAAACTCTATACTGTTTTCCACAGTGGCTGCACCAGTCAAATAAACAAAATAAACTGACAAACAAAATAAAAACAGAGTCATGGATACATGGAACAGACCAACAACTATCAGAGAGGAAGGGGAGGAACTGGATAAAAGAAAGTGAAATGTTTAGCCAAGGAAGATATATACATAACTCATAGACACAGACAATAGTGTGGTGATGGCCAGAGGGAGATTGGGCAGTGCCGGAAGTGGGCAAAGGGGGAGGAGGCATGAGGACATCTGTAATAGTGTGAACAATAAAAATAAAGTTTAAAAAATTCCTAATCTCATCATCTCAATATAAGAATTTCTCTGTGTTTAGGAAGACCTTTCTAATGATTAATTGTACTCTCTGAAATTAAAATGGACTGTTCATAAAGGTAAGCAGCCCTCCATCACTAGAGATATTCAAGCAGTGACTGGACAACCACTCCATGTGGATGATGCAAAGGCAATGAAAGCATCTGATAAAGGACCAAACCAGATGACTATCTAGGGTTACTGAGATTCTATGATGCTGGAAGGTCTCATGGTAAGGTATTTAGGAAAATATTTCTGGAGCCTAGATGCAGGTAGGCTGGAGGAGGAGAAACCAAAAGCAGAGATAATAACTGCTTAAGAGGTACCTATTCTGAGGGCTACAACTATTTTCCTCTCCAGCCCTCCTTGAATCCCAAAATTACAGTCAAAAGCAGCTTTGATGGTTGCCTAATTTCCCTCCCTGGTGATCTGATGCTTGATTTCCCTCTGCAACCTCCTTGCCAAATAGTTATCTTGTCTCTGCTTAAATACTTCCAGTAATGGGAAAATCTTGTCCTTTCAGAGTAAACTATTGCATAATATTTGGTCATCTTGGACCATTATAAAGTTCTTCCTTAGTTTGAGTCAAAATATGTTTTCCCATACCACCTGCCCTTTGCTCCTGATGGCTCCCTCTTACAAAGCAAAACAATATTATGAACCTTCCTATATTTAAAAACTGAATCTGAACCACCAGCATCACCATGTTGATCCATTCTCCACATTAAACAGCCCCAGTAGCTCATATACAAGGATTTTTAAGTCCTCTCACACTTCTGGTCTCACTCTTCTGTGCGTGCTCCAGGTTGCTAATGCCCCCCATTCATGTGTGGTGTTCAAGGCTAAAGACAGTCCTGCACTGTGGTCTAATGAACAGAGAAGAGAACACAACTGTAATCTCCTTCATCCTAGCACCAAATGCATTAGCATTTCGGGCAGTTGATATCAAAATATTGAGCTTACAGGCACCTCAAAGACCTGAAACCTTTTCATACAAATTGTTACTAAGTCATGTCTCTCCTACCTTGCACTTAAACATTTGGTCTTGACAAACTCAACAATGAAACTTTACATTTCATTTTCCCAGTTCACTATGGTCTCTTGGGGTCTTCCAGAAACCAGCTTCATGTCATTTACAGATTTGATCAGCATTCCCTCAATGTCCTGATCCAAGTTGTGAATTAAATTATTGGACAGACCAGGGACCTCCCTCCAGGCTGACAAAGATCCATTAGTCACCAGCTGTCCTGTCTACACCCCACATTTTCCCTTCTTATCTACAAGGACATCTCACACCAGGACATTCTTAAACAAAATAAGATTGTATTCCGAAATCCTCTTTGGAAACAAGGGAGTGAGAGGGAAGGGAGCAGGGAGGGAAGGAGGGAAGTTTGACCTCAGTTCCCATGATGAATCCCATGCTTGGGTCTCCATGAAGGAATTTGCAGCCAACAGCTCAGGTACAGAAAGTTATAAGAACTGAATTTAGGGTCAGAAAAATTGCATTCATACCCTTCTCTGCTTCTTTCAAGCTGTATTACCTTGGGCAAGTTGTTTAACTTCTCTGAGTGTTTGCTTATCTGTAAAACCGGGATGGTAACACCTACCTCACAGGGTTTTTGTGAGGATTAAGTGGGGAAATGGATGTTAATGTGCTTTGTAAACTATAAGCACCATACAAATGTAACATATTATTATTTATTGAGTGCCCACAGTGTCGCCAATATAGAGTATAAAAAGAAAAAAAAAAGATAAGCTCTAAGTAAGAAAAAAGATAAATGAGTTTGGTCCTTTTCCTTGGGTAGCTCACACTTTTGTAGAGGATATATATTCACAAAATAATTGTAATATAAATTAGAAAATAGGACAAATGGCACAAGTTGTGACAATTTGGAAGAGTGGAAGGTCCCTTCATACTGAGGGATATTAAGGAAGGCTTCATGGAGCTCTGCACCTCGACAAGGGGCATGGATCCAACAGAAATGGCTGAGAGAGGACAGCATTCCAGGTGGAGGAGCCTAGGAATGGAATTCATGGAGTGTGCTTCAGGTGCTGGAAGCAATCCTGTTTGCCTATAAGAGGCCATGAGGCTGGTCGGCCACATCACAATTTTTGTAGACATGGTCATCCCCAGCACACCAAGTTAAAGAATTCAGTCTTTCATAAAGGAAGCTGCATTTAAGCAAAGCTTCCCAGGTCTCATGTCTGTTACTCTTCAGCTGACCTCCTTGAAGAAAAACAGCTCTTCTGTAGGCTAGAGGCATCTGGAAAGGTTCCAGGAAATCACCCTTTTCCTTATCTGCAACTGAGAAATAAGTTTCCAGGAAGGGCAGAGACTAAGGCCTCATTTAAATCCTAGGAATCTTCAGCTGGAAGTAGCTCTAGGTTAAGGATTCAAACGTTTTCACTGAAGGAGAATTATCCACCATATTTGAAAGGCTTCTTATTCAATTCCATGTGAGAAGCAGGAAGGGAGAGGAAAATAGTTCAAGGGCTCTCAAGGTTCATTTTCTGCCGGTTTCTTTGAAGTTATGGTTATAATTTGGTGCCACCTGGTGTTAGAGACAGACTATAACACACTGGTATAGCTTCCTCCTTCCTAAATTTAGAGCTCTGTACTGCCACCCAGCAGCATTTAGGGATGGGTTAGCTTCCTTCCAGGGGGTTAGAGCCAATAATTCAGAGGCACTCTGGCATCTGGATAATGGAAGAGAAGGGGGAGAAAGGGGAAGTGTTGCTCCAGGCCTCATGGCAGTCCTTTCTTCTTCCTCCAAAGCTATTTTCCTCAGAGTACACCTGGGAATGTGTATTTTCCCCAAGTACTACAGGATTAGGTTTGTCCTGCCCCCTCCCTCCATCCCCCACTCACACACATTCTCATGATGGCTTGCATTATCTGTAAGAAATGATACAAGATCTCTCTTTCAGATGTGACCAATAGAAATTGTTGTAAGCCTTCAGGGTGGCCAAGGGGTCTGTTTCCCCATGAGCTCAGGTTTAAAGTGTTTTCTTCTGAATGGGTTATACTGTTCTAGAATGACTGATCCCAAACTCCTCTAGAAATCTGCTCCCTGAGGCTACATTTAGCCTTCCGACAGCCCTTCTAAAAAATTAGGGGAGGAAAAACCGGGGCCTCGGAGACTAGAACAGATGGTGGCCCCTTTTTCCTCAAACCTCTTTTCTGAATAGATTCAAAGCAGTCAATAAAACTAAAACCAAATTGGTCTGATGATGCCTCACAATGGGGTAATAGTAGAGGGTAGGGTGAGAGGATGGCTCAAATTGGGATGGCCATTGCTGAGAAAGACAAGACTGAGCTAGTGAAAAAGTTAATCCTTCTTCTACTGCCTCCTTTCTCAAGTCCCCTTGAAGTGCCCCACTCTCTCAGGCATAGCTTTTTCAGGCTCTTCTAAATGCGTGTTCCCAGTTTGGAGTATAGATGGTGGGTGTGAGCATGAAAATGGCCAGAGGGCCATAGGAAAGAATTAGCTAGATTAGAAGGCTTCAATCTTGGATCACTACTTCTATATGTTTTGGCTCTTCCATGGTCCCTACTATACAGGGAGGCATGAATAGAGGTCTTCTGACTGAACAAGAAGTTAACATAATCCTTTTTATTTTGTACTTTGGGTAAATTTTTAAAAGGTAACATTTGCTAAGAAACTGAATGACAAGAATATATAGCTTTATGGGTTAACTCACATTTCTTATCTTATTCTGGATCAATAAAAATCTGTCGGTAAATGTATCTGGTGCAATGTACAGGGCACCCAAACAAGTCCTTTTTGGCCAGAGCAAACTATCAAAACAAATGAGAGGTCAGAGGTTATGCCAAGCTACCTAGACTATCTTGACATAGATCTGGTGAGATTGGCCCACCCAGGTGGAATCGGCTTCCCATGTTGCCCCTGGCCTGGCATGTGCTGCCTTCTGCAGTCACCCTGGCCCTTGAGCTCCCCCACCCTCTCCTGCTCCCCGAGAGCAAAGAGCCCCAGTGAAACTCTACCTCTTCACACATTGTTTTGATTATGTTTTTAGGACATGTGTTCTGACAAATACAAGTGTGTTTATGAATCTAACTGGGGGAAAAAATGGATTCGAGACTGCTTCTGAAAATCTGGATTCTATTGCGGCTGCTGCTATTATTCTCACTAGCATTTCGGTTAGTGTCCTAAAGTGGCCGTGTGACCTTGATGGCAAACGCCATCTTTTTAAGAAACGTGCCTGCGCTGCATCAGACTCCTCTGGAGCTTGCGCTGTCTTTTCCTATTTCAAAGCCTTTAGACCGCCCACCGAGACCCCTTTTCCGTCTGAGAAGCCAGGCAGGCTCTCAGGTCATTTGTGGAGCAGATGTGATTGACACGATCAGTATCTAATGAACGCTCGTCTCCTTCCCAGCTCAGATTACTAGTTCCGTTCTCTTTCCCAGCTTCTTTTTGATGACTCATTCCTCAAATTCTTCGCTCGCTTGGCTTCCTAATAGCCGCCCCGCCCTGTCTTTTCTCCTTTGGCCCCTAGTTGCCTCCACCTTTGGAAAAACGGGTTTTGTGGATCCTATCGGGTATAGTTTTTACAGTGTCCTTTAAACATATAGAAACAAACAAACAAAAACAACAATTTCCGCCCAGGAAGAGGGAGGTTCATTTCCTTATAAGGATCTTAACCCGTCTCTGTGCTTGAGCTTTCCCTTTCACAGGAGGGGGGTAGGTGAGGGAGAAACGCCAGCAGGGCTTCTGCCTCCGTTTCCAGCTCAACTCCAAACCCCAGCCAGCTCTAAGTCCCCAACAAAAGTCAAGCTGCCCCACTCCGATACCGGTCTCGCTAAGGGAGGAGTCCAGGGAGGCACAATTAGGGTAGAAAGTTTCCAAACATTTCTGTGGGTGTCTTAGGCATCTCCATCAAGTATAAAACCATTTTGCTGGGGACTGCAGTCCTGAAGAGGAAACAGACATTGAGTCCTTAATGGGGGCGGGGAAGGGGAGGGAGAAGGGAGAGAGAGCAAAAACAAGTAGGGGGCTGAGACTGAACTAAGACGCTGTCCTAGACCCAGTCCATTTAAACAGGTGAATAAATGGACTTTCGCCAGAGCAAGGGTCCATTGCCACGCTGTGCCCAAGCAGGTTCTCACAGCACGCATTCCTGGACAAGATCAAGTGAAGCCAATAGAAGTTCTATAGTAGGAAGCTGGCAAGGAGCTGGCTAAATTTGTCCCCTTTGGGCACTTGTAGGCTAAGTTGCTCTTTCATGCTCACACAATCATCACCACTTCTATACTTCTTATGCCACAGCTAAAACCTATGATTGAAAGCTTCCAGTTCTGCCTAGGTTTAACACGGCCTTACTTGTATAGGGTTGCACATAGTGGGCACAAAACAAATTCCCTGAATCTAAGTATAATACCTACGCTAGAGACTCAGAGATCACCCAGTCTGCAAGCACTCTCAGACTCAGGCTTGTTATGGGAGGGAGCTTTTGCACTTTTGTATTGTGTCTCTGGGAGGAAAGAGTACTTTGAAGCTTGGGGAAACAAAAGAAATGTAGGCACCTTCCTTTGCTATTCTCTCCTACCCAGCCCCTCTGCTCTCCCTTTGGAGGCCCCTTGGCTAAGTCCCCTCCACAGCTCATTTGCATTGTCCAGGCTTGCCCCTCTGGCCTCTGAGAGGAATGTAGCCAAAGAACAGGAAAGAGGCAGCATGCTTTCTGCCCCTGTTATGGTGAAGAATAAGTGGAGACACAATCCCCTCTGCTTCCCAGCTTCTACTTTCACCTCCTTTCCTTCATCTTCATCACAGAACAATTCTGAAGCATTTCTCTATCCCAGGCTCTGTCTGTCCTCATTAGTTTACACACAATCCTTGCCCTGACATTTAGAGATTACAAGGGCTGAGTGACACTGGAAATGCAGAAAGTACGCACACATGGGAGGGAGAGTAAGCTAATGTGTAAAATGTTTAATCCAGAGATGTTCACACCAGTAACACATCTGGGGGTCACTGCAATTTGGGGTAAAGAAGTCAGGAAAAATGCATATAATTGTGCTGGAAAATGGGAGTGGGCAATTGTGAGAGTATAGATTGGGAGAGCAAAGCTATTGGCTCTCACTTGCAAAGGATTCATGAAGGAACTGAGATTTCAGAAATGGCTGAGTGACAGAACCAAATGGCCATATGGTATTTGCATCTGAGGTGGGAGTGGAATTAACAGATGGAGTAAATTTTGATCAGGAAAGCTTGAATTACCTGTGACTGTTATTCTGTCTCCTCTCCTCTCAACACTTGTTTGTTTGGTATCAACTCTATCATAGATATCAGGAACATAAAAATAATAATGATAGCAAATAGTTATTGTGTATTTACTATGTGCCAGGGACTGTGTTAAGCACATTATCTTATTTAAATCTTACATTGACCCAATGATGTAGATATCACTATCGGGACCCTTTTGCAGATGAGCAAACTGTGGCTCACAGAGATGAAGTGACTTGCCCCCAAATCACACAATTGGCTATAAGTGCAAGAGATTAGATTTGAATCTAGCCAGTTATAGTTTAGAGCCCATGGATTTAATCAGTGTGCTCTACTTAATCTTCTAGTTGGACAATGATAGAATGGGATGCCTTTAGTGGCAGGGGAAGCTGGAACAGGGCTTCTGAGAGCAGAACAGTGTAAAGCAGAAGATGCCAGAAGCAGCAGCAGAGACCCAAGCCAGCTATGAGGACAGGCAGGTAGAACAAGCATCTGGGTAACGAAGATGCAGCAGACACTCAAAGGAAGCCCAAACAGGCAGGTAGTTGGCAGACAGGGTATCTAGCAGCCAGTAGCAGAGGCTCTGCTATGGGGCCTGGGCTTCCAGAGCAGAATGCCAGATGTCAAAAGGTCTGGCTAGATCTAGATGAAGCATTATTCTTGAGAAGATTAAGGTGCCAGATAGGACACCAAGGTAGGACTAAGGAACTGGGGACACCAGAATAGGGGCTTAAGATAGGGGCTTTTATACAAGAAAACAGTCCAGTTAATATATATGCATATATATATTTGTTGTTGTTAACCCTCACTAGAGGATATTTTTTCATTTATTTTTTTAGGAAGAGTGGAAGAGAGAGGGAAAGACAGAGAGAAACATTGATGTGAGAGAAACACATTGATTGGGTGCCTCCTGCGTGAGTCCTGACCAGGGCCCAGGCTGGGGAGGAGCCTGCAACCAAAGAACGTGCCCTTGACCAGAATCAAACCCGGGACCTTTTGGTCCGCAGGCCGACGCTCTATCCACTGAGCCAAACCAGCTAGGGCCAGTCCAGTTATTAGAACTAGGAATCAACTCCATTCATTCACCCTCCTGTGTTGATCTCTCACCTATGTTGCAAGTACTAGGCACTGGGGGTAAGACACAGTCTAGTAGGGGAGCCAGACCTGTAAAAGAGGTAGCTACAGTATTATGTGATTAGTTCTCTTTTATCAAATTTATTGTGATGACTTTGGTTAATAGCATCATATAGGTTTCAGGTGTGGATTTCTATGTTACAAGATCTGTATATTGCAGTTAGTTCTCTATTATAGGCACAAACAGATTGTGTGTGGAGGTGGAGAGCAGACTGACTTTTCTTGGGAGAGTTCACAAAGAATATTAACTCTGAACTGGGTCTTTAAAGAAGAGGATACAGGGGGAAACCAAGATGGTTTCACATCTATCAACAAGTGAATCTAAAAATCAAGTGAATAAATAATCTGATCAACAGAATAAACCGATGGATATAATAGAATCAGGGGCATAGAAAGGGAGTGGACTGACTATTCTCGGGGGGCGGGGTGTGGGAAGAGATTGGACAAAAATCGTACACCTATGGATGAGAACAGTGGGTGGCAGGGGTAAGGGCAGAGGGTGGAGTGGGAACCGGGTGGAGGGGAGCTATGGGGGGAAAAAAGAGGAACAACTGTAATAATCTGAAAAATAAAGATTTATTTTTTAAAAAATTACAAAAAAATAAAAATAAAGAAGAGGATACATTTCCCAGGCCTTGAGTGGTGCAGAGGATTTCAGGCAGAGGGAATAACATGGGCTGAGGCATAACATTTTGAAAAAGTAAGGCACATTTGATGAACAATAAGCAACTCATACTGGACCATTGGGTAGATTGTATGGAGAAAAGAGGACTATGAGTCTAAAGGCCAGATTATGAAGGCTTTTGTGAGTTTTACTAAAGAGCTCAGACATTCTCCCATAGGTAAAGGAGGGCCAGCTGTGATCTTTATGTTGGCAAGTAACTGGGTTGCATTGGGGTGTTTTAGGAAGATTATATGGGAAATAGTTTCCAGATGCACTGGAGGTAGGCAGGTAACTGAGGAGGTCATTGCAATTGTACAGGCAAAAAATGATGGGAGCTTGCCTTGGCTGGTTACTCAGTGGTTAGAGCGTCGCCCTGTGGACTGAAGGGTTGTGAGTTCGATTCCAGTCAAGGGCACGTACCTCAGTTGCAGGCTCCATCCTGGGCCCTGATCGGGGCATGCGCAACAGGCAACCAATCTATGTGTCTCTCTCACATTGATGTTTCTCTCTCTCTGTCCCCCCGCCCTTCCACTCTCTCTCTAAAAAAAAAAAATGGAAAACATATCCTCAGATAAAATGATGGGAGCTCGAACTAAGATAGTGACAGAGTATTAATTCAGGAAAATATTTATGAGGGAGAGTTGATAAGAGTCAGTGATTGATCAGGTGAGTGACTGAGAAAAAGGAGCAATGGACAACTCCAAAGATTTCTTGCTTGACAACTGAGTCTGTGGTGACATCATTCTCCTAGAGATTAGTACTCTAGGATGAGGAATGGGTTTTACAAGAGGACATAAAGAGTTCAGTTTGGGACATATTGAGTTGGAAGTGTCCAGTGGTATGCTAGTAAATGTTTAATACCAGCTCTTGCTGGTTGGGGGAGCCTTAATTTACTGATCTTCAGTATGTTAATATGCCTACTGTGGCCAATATGAAGCTACCACTGTGATTAACCCACTCACAAAATTCTTGAAAATTTAGCAGTCTCAGAGACCCATGGAAAGGATAGTAGTCAAGTAGTCTGGGGCACAGGCTTTTGATGGCATTGCTTAAATGATTTTGAGAACACACCATTGGGCTGAGTCAGAATTTTCAGAACTCCAGTGGAAAAGCTAGTCTATAATAATAAAAGGGTAATATGCTAATTAGACCAGACATCCTTACTGATGAAGCCTGGGCAAGAGGGAAGCCAGCCTGGGTCCTGAGTGCCTGTGGGAGGCCCGAGGGAAACCTAGGTACCAGGTGCTGGAGGGAAGCTGGTGCCAGCAGCCGGGGGAAGGAAGCCCTACTCTTGCACAAGTTTTGTGCATCCGGCTTCTAGTGGGTTTATAAAACTGTTAACACAAAATCAAGCAGAACAAGAATTAACTACGTGGGACTGAAAGAACTGATAAAGAATGATTATGGCTTTTGTTTGAAAAATGGCTGATGGATTTAAAGAACCCCTTTCTCTTTTCTCTTGTTAGCTATACTCGTAACAATTAGTAGATCATAAACAATGAAACACTCATCTTTTCTCCCTAACTGATCTCTCTGGAATTTGAAAACTTTTATTGATTATTCTTATTTCCATGACAACATAACAATTTGAAAAAGTTCAATAAGAATCTGTCCCCGTTGCAACAGAACATAATTCAAAATATTGCTTATTGCCCTAACTGGTTTGGCTCAGTGGATAGTGCGTCAGCCTGGGGACTGAAGGGTCCCAGGTCTGATTCCAGTCAAGGGCATGTACCTTGGTTGCGGGCACATACCAATAGGAGGTGTGCAGGAGGCAGCTGATTGATGTTTCTCTCTCACTGATGTTTCTAACTCTCTATCCCTCTCCCTTCCTCTCTGTAAAAAATCAATAAAATATATTTTAAAAAAATATTGCTTATATAATGAAGACTCTGTCATATTTGAGAATAATGTGCACAAAATTAGATATGACCAGACAATTCAAAACAAAACATGTTTTTATTGATTTTTAGAGAGAGAGAGAGAAGAAGGGAGATGGAAAAACATTGATGAGAGAGAAATGTCAATCAGCTGCCTCCTGCAAGCCCCCCACTGGGATCAAGCCTGAAATCCGAATAGGGAATGGAACCAGCAACCTCTTGGTGCATGGGACAAAACTCAACCACCTGAGCCACATGGCTAGGGTGTGACCAGACACTTTTAATGGATTAAAGTTGACTTTATGGAGCCAATGCACAAAAAGCCCTCTTGAGAAAACTGGCCTGGTACCTGGCTTACAGGGCTCCCAGCCTTACAGATGAGTAAGGACGGTCATTTCTGGAAGGCCCAGGAATCTTAAGCTATATGGGGGACATCAAGAAGAGAGGAATTCAAAAAGAAGTATGCTGTCACTCATATGTGGAATCTAAGTAACAAAATAAACTGATAAATAGAGTAGACCCAGAGACATGGAACAGAGTGCAGAATCTCAGGGAAGGCAGGGGAGGGTGGGTGGGTGGGAGGTAATCAACCATGGACCTTGTATGCATATGTGCATGACCCATAGACACAGACAATGGGGTGGTGAGGACCTGGGGTGGGGGGCAGGGACAGGCTGGAGGTGGTCAATGGCAGGAAAAGGGGGACATATGTAATACTTTCAACAATAAAGAATTATTTTTAAAAATAAAAAAGAAGAGAGGAATTCAACCCAAATTATAAGTATTGCAGTTGAAATATTGACTTGGCTCTTTAGCCTCAAGAAGGCTTTTAAAAGTCTAATGTGAAATTCCTTATGAAAACTTCCAGCAAAGCAAACCTTAAAAGGCCTATGTGATCAATTATCATTCCTGATGTATTTGTGTAAATAATCATGCCAAATCTAATGACACCAGACTTATTTTGTAAACAGAATCAAAAAGGTGGGGGCGACCAGAGAGAGAAATTTTATGTCTCAATAGAACACCTTGTGGGATTTTAAATTTTTGCTTAAACAATAGAAATTTATTGTCTCACAGTTCTGGAGGCCAGAAGTCTGAAATAAAGATATTGGTAGATTAGTTCCATCTGAGAGCTCCGAGGGAAGGATCTGCTCCATGCCATTCTCCTAGCTTCTGGTAGCCTCAAGCATTCCTTGGCTTGTAGGTGCCATTCTCCTTGTGTCTTCACGTCATCTTCCCTCTGTATATGTCTGTCTCTTTGTCTATGTTTTCCTTTTTTATAAGGTCACCAGTCCTATAGGATTATGGCCCACCCTAACAACCTCATCTTAACTTGATCATCTACAAAGACCTTATTTTCAAATAAGGTCACATTCAAAGGTACTGAGGGTTAGAAATTCAACATCTTTTGAGGGAACTCAGTTCAACCCATAACGTAGTCTAAGGGCAGAGCCAATAGACATTCTATAGTTCCTCTCCTCCTGAACTATCCTAGTGAGCCCAATACTTCAGACACTAGATACTAGAGTAGAGAGCAATATTAGGTTCAAATTGAAGACCCAATAGAGGCAAAAAGAACCTTGTAAACTCCAGGTAAACACGTTCTACAGGTAAACAATCCCCAACTACATTCTTTTTTTAAAAATATATTTTATTGATTTTTTACAGAGAGGAAGGGAGAGGGATAGAGAGTTAGAAACATCAATGAAAGAGAAACATTGATCAGCTGCCTCCTGCACACCTCCTACTGGGGAAGGGCCCGCAACCAAGGTACATGCCCTTGACCGGAATCGAACCTGGGACCTTTCAGTCCGCAGGCCGACGCTCTAACCACTGAGCAAACCAGTTAGGCCCAAACTACATTCTTACCAGACATATAGCCTTTCAGTTTTGTAAGACCTATAGGAAAAGATTATTGATAACATGGAATAGGTCCATAGCTCTGCTAGCAACTATTTATGTGGTCAATAATAATTATGACAGTAATGATAATACTGTATAACACATTTGTGGTGCGTTAGAATGTCAAAGCATTTTCACATCATTTTATTTATCTTCACAACTATATGACTTAGGAAAAGCAGATTTTGTTTTATTCAGAGATAATGACATATAGCATATTAGTTTCAGGTACACAATATAATAATTGATATTTGTATATATGGCAAAATGATCACAATAAGTTCAGTTAACATCTGTCACCGTAGTTACAAATTTCTTTTTCGTGGATGAGAACTTTTAAGATCTCTCTGAGCAACTTTCTAATAAACAACACAGCACTATTAACTATAGTCACCATGCTGTACATTGCATCCTGATGACTTTATCAACTTTGTGGGTTATTAGAGTCTAGTCCTGTTCATTGTCTTTAAGCTATTTTTCATCTCTTGTTAAACTACATTTTATTCTCTACTTTGTTATCTATCATAAATTGGACTGGATCCTGTCAACTTGAAGATTTTGTCATTCCTTACCAATTTCTTAATTCTTCTAGTTTCCTTCAATATCTGGCTACAACTTTCCAAACTGGCCTTTTCATTTTTTATTCCCATCCCCTGACTTGGTGTCACTGAGAACTAAAACCTGACTGCCCAGATCCTTACTGGATTCCTAAGTTGTCTTGTAGCTAACCTTCACCCCAGGATCTAAATAAGCTCTGTAAGCTAAAACTGCACAACTTGATATAAACTTCAAAAGAGTCATCACCACAGCAAATCATGTACGGGCAACCTGCCTACTGCTGTGTGGACCACTCAGGCAGTTCACTGGAAAACCTGCATCTTCTATGCTCTGCTCTGGGAAATAACTATGCAAAACGCAAACCAAGAAATCCAGCAGATCACCACTGCTGTCCTCACTCCATCATCTAAAGATGCTTTGAGCCCTAGCCGGTTTGGCTCAATGGATAGAGCGTCGTCCTGCGGACTCAAGGGTCCTAGGTTTGATTCCGGTCAAGGGCATGTATCTTGGTTTCGGGCACATCCCCAGTAGGGAGTGTGCAGGAGGCAGCTGATCAATGTTTCTAACTCTCTACCCCTCTCCCTCTCTGTAAAAAAATCAATAAAATATATTTTTTTAAAAAATAAAAATAAAGATGCTTTGAGTACAGTGTATAGAAATCTTCTTGACTAGCTGCCTTGTAAGCTGGGTTTATGATCTGCTCCAACCATTAATCTTTGTTTTTCTTTTGTTTTCATAGAAATTTCCCTCATTAAATGCCTGGTGGCTCACACCAGTCAATAAATATCCTCTACTACCAAGTATCAACATATGGTTCAGCTAGTTCTTAATGAAGAAAATGCAGCCAGATGAAAAATTGACTCAAATTGTTTAGAGGAAAGAAGAATGTCTCTTCTTTCCTTGAAAAAGAGGAGAGACTGGCCAACAGTCTCCTTGACCAAACTTTAGTTAGGCTCCTGTGAATTCTTTTTACAACTAAGCCTCAACCTTCACCCTCATCCTGTCTTTGGCCTGTCCAGGTTAGTCTTAGCAAAGAATCCTGCTGAGCTATGCTCCCACCCTTGATATCTGATCATCCTTGATATCTGATCAACTTCTTCATTCCCCACCTTTCATGTCTAAGTCCTTGGCCTGCCTTTAGCAAGAATGTTAGGTCACCTTAACAAGAATCCCCCATTCTTTTTTTAAAACAAATATTTTTTACTGGTTTCAGAGAGGAAGGGAGAGGGAGAAAGAGATAGAAACATCAATGATGAGAGAGAATCATTGACCAGCTGCCTCTTGCACGCCCCACACTGGGGATCGAGCCCACAACCCAGGTATGTGCCCTGACTGAGAATTGAACTATGGCCTCCTAGTTCATAGGACGATGCTCAACCACTGTGCCACAATTCTTGATACCTCCTTTTAGTAATTTTCCATCCACCGACCCCTTCACTCTGTTCATTGATTTTATAAATCCCTATTTGTCCTTGTCCAATCACTCTCCCCTATCTTGAGAAAGTCTTTCCTACCATTATAAGAGGCAAAATCTGATAAAACTTAAAAAAGAAGCCCTAACTGGTTTTCTCAGTGGATAGAGCATCAACCTGCGGACTGAAGGGTCCCAGGTTTGAATCCAGTCAAGGGCATGTACCTTGGTTGCAGGCACATCCCCAGTAGGGGACGTGCAGGAGGCAGCTGATCGATGTTTCTCTCTCATCGATGTTTCTAACTCTCTATCCCTCTCCCTTCCTCTCTGTAAAAAATCAATAAAATATATTTTTTAAAAAAATTAAAGAAGAAATAGATCAGGCCAGAAGGGACTGGCACAAAATATTCAGTGATTAAAAGCAAGGACTTACAACCAAGATTACTCCACCAAGTTTATCATTTAGAATCAAAGGACAGATAAAGAGCTTCCCAGCTCAACCAGTGTGACTCAGTGGTTGAGCATTGACCTATGAACTGGGAGATCATGGTTCAATTCCCAGTCAAGGCACATGCCTGGGTTGTGGGCTCGATCCCCAGAGGGGGGCATACAGGAGGCAGCCAATCAATGATTCTCTCTTATCATTGATGTTTCTATCTCTCTCTCCCTCTCCCTTCCTCTCTAAAATCAATAAAAAAATATATTTTTAAAAAGAGCTTCCCAGACAAGAAAAGCTAAAATAGTTCATTACCACCAAACCAGTATTACTAGAAATGTTAAACTTGAAGAAGAAGAAATATGAATAATAAAATGGCAACAACTATATACCTATCAATAATTACTTTAAATGATAAAGGATTAAATGATCCAATAAAAACACAGGGTGGCTGAATGGATAAGAAAACAAGACTCATACATATGCTGCCTACAAGGGACTCACTTCAGATTGAAAAACACACACAGCCCTAACTGGTTTGGCTCAGTGGACAGAGCAATGGCTTGCGGACTGAAGAGTCTCAGGTTCGATTCTGGTCAAGGGCATGTACCTTGGTTGCGGGCACATCCCCATTGGAGAGTGTGCAGGAGGCAGCTGATTGATGTTTCTCTCTCATTGATGTTTCTAATTCTCTATCCCTCTCCCTTCCTCTCTGTAAAAACATCAATAAAATATATTAAAAAAGAAAAACACACACAGACTGAAAGTAAAGGGATAGAAAAAGATATTTCATGAAAATGAAAACAAAAACAAGAACACTTTGTACCAATACTTATATTATACAAATAAACTTGAAAACAAAGCCTATAACAAAATACAAAGAAGGACCCAACAATTTCACTATGGGTATTTATCTGAAGAAACCCAAAACTTGGAAAAGACGTATGCATCCCTTTGTTCATTGCAGCCTTATTTATAATAGTCAAGACATGGGAGCAACCAAAGTGTCTATTGATTGGTGAATGGATAAAAAAAATGTGGTACATATAAACAATGGAATATTGCTTAGCCATAAAAAGTGAAATCTTGCCATTTGTAACAACATCGATGGAACTAGAGGGTATTATTCTAAAGGAAATAAGTCAGACAGAGAAAGACAAATACCATATGATTTGACTTATATGTGGAACCTAATAAAGATGAATAAACAAAATGGAAACAAACTCATAGATACAGAGAACAAACTGATTGTCAGATGGGAGGGTGGTTGTGGATAGCTGAAAAAGGGGAAGGTATTAAAATATGCAAATTGCCATTTATAAAAACAGTCACAGAAAAATAAATAAATAAATAAATAAATAAATAAATAAATAAAGCAGTCACGGGAATGTAAAGTACAGCATAAGGAATATAGTCAATAATCCCATATAAGAAAGGCTAATATGCAAATTGTCCCCTCAGGAGTTCGAACGACCAGGATTTCGACTGCTCGCTATGATGTGTGCTGACCACCAGGGGGCGACGCGAATGAAGGAAGGCCCCAATCGGCCCTGATCACCAGCTAGGCCTAGGGATCTCACCCATGCACGAAATTCGTGCACCAGGCCTCTAGTATTGTAATAACTATATATGGTGACTTATTGGGGTGATCACTTCATAAGTTATATAAATGTCTAATCACCATGTTGTACCCCTTAAACTAATATAATATTGTATTGTATTCTAATTAAAAAAACTTTTTTAAAACAGAATAGATTAATTCACTGTTAGAATTGGAGATTTCAATACCCCTCTATCAGAAATAGACAGATCCAGTAGGCAGAAAATCAGTAAGGACATAGTTGAACTCAACAGCACCATCAATCAGTTGGACATAATTGACATCTAGAGACTATAGACTACTTCATCCAACAATAATAGAATACACATTCTTCTCAAGCTCATATGGAACATTCACATAGACCACAGTATGGGCTTTAAAACACACCTTAACAAATTTTAAAAAATAGATATCACACAATGCCTACTCTTAGAAATCAGTAACAGAAAGATAACTAAAAATTCCTAAATATGTGGAGATTAAAAAACATATTTGTAAATAATACATCAGTCAAAAAAGAAATCTCAAGAGATATTTTTAAATATTTTGAACTTGCCCTGACTGACTTGGCTCAATGGATAGAGTGACGGCCTGCGGACTGAGGGGTCCCGGGTTCGATTCCTGTCAAGGGCATGTACCTTGGTTGCAAGCACATTCCCACTAGGGAGTGTGCAGGAGGCAGCTGATCGATGTTTCTCTCTCATCGATGTTTCTAACTAACTATCCTTCTCCCTTCCTCTCTGTAAAAAAATTAATAAAATATTTTTAAAAAATTTTGAACTAAATGAAAATGAACACACAGCTTATCGAAATGTTTAGGATGAAGCAAAAGCAATGCTTAGAGAAAAATTTATAGCATTGAATGCCTGTAGTAGAAAATAAAAAAGATCTAAAAATCAAGAATCTAAGTTTCTACCTTAGGAAACTAGAGAAAAAGAGCAAATTAAATCCAAAGTAAGCAGAAGAAAAGAAATAAGAATAGCGCAGAAATCAATGAAATTGAAAACAGAAAATCCATAGAGAAAATCAATTAAAACAAATGCAGAGCCTTTGAACAAATCATTAAAATTGATAAGCCTTGCCGAAACCGGTTTGGCTCAGTGGATAGAGCGTCGGCCTGCAGACCGAAAGGTCCCAGGTTCGATTCCGGTCAAGGGCATGTACCTTGGTTGCGGGCACATCCCCAGTGGGGAGTGTGCAGGAGGCGGCTGATCGATGTTTCTCTCTCATCGATGTTTCCAACTCTCTATCTCTCTCCCTTCCTCTCTGTAAAAAATCAATAAAATATATTTTAAAAAAATAAAATAAAATAAAATTGATAAGCCTCTAGCCAGGCTAACTAAGAAAAAGAGATAGAGGACACAAATCACTAATATCAGAAATGAAGAGGGGTCATCATTTTAAATTTACTGACACTAAAAAGGTAATAAAGGAATCCCCTGAACAACTCTCTGTTCACAAATTTTATAACCTAGATGAAATAGACCAATTCCTTGAAAGACACAAGCAGCCAAAATTCACAAAGAAACAATAGACAATGTGAATAAGCCTATATCTACTAAGGAAATTAAATCAATAACCTTCCAAAACAGAAAGCACCAGACCCAGATGGGTTCACTAGTGAATTCTACCGAACATTTAAAGAATAAATTATTCCAATTCTCTACAATTTCTTTAACAAGATAGAAGCAACTCATTCTATAAGACCAGCATTACCCTAATACCAAAACTAGACAAAAATATTACAAGAAAAAAACTACAGACCAATACCTCTCATGAACATAAATGCAAAAATGTTCAATAAAATATTAGCAAGACACTGAGGGGTAGAGGAGGTTGGGGGAAGGTCAAGGGGGGATAAAAGGAGACATATGTACTACTCTTTGTAATACTTTAAGCAATAAAACAAAATTTTTTAAAAAGTTAAAAATATTATTAGCAAATCAACCCCAGCAATGTATAAAGAAAATTCTACACCATGACCAAGTGGGGGTTTTATCCCAGTTCTGCAAGGGGGGTACAATAAATTAATGCAATCACCCACAACAATAGTCTAAAAGGAGAAAAATCACCTGATCATATCAATAAATGCAAAAAAAGCATTTGATAAAAATCCTATACACATTCATGATAAAAAATCCTTAGTAAACTAGGAATAGAGGGAAACTTCCTCTACTTGGTAAATAATATCCACAGAAAAATACACCCCTACATTCTTAATGGTAAACTTGAAGCTTTCCCAAGATCAAGAACAAGGAAAGAATTGTTTCTTCTTACCACTCGTTTTCAACATTGTACTTGAAGTTCTAGCTAATACAGTAAGACAAGAAAAGGAGATAAAAGTTATATAGATTGGGAAGGAGAAATACAACTGTCATTGCTGCCCAGCTGGTGTGCCACAGTGGTTAAGCATTGACCAATTCCCAGTTAGGGCACAAGCCCAGGTTTTGGGCTCAGTCCCCAGCAGAGGCATGCAGGAGGCAGCCAACCAATGAGTCTCTCTCATCATTGATGTTTCTATTTCTTTCTAACTTCTCCTTTCCTCTTTGAAAAAAAAAAAAAATATATATATATATATATTAGAGGCCTGGTGCACAAAAATTTGTGCACTCGGGGGGGTGGAGGTCCCTCAGCCCGGCCTATGCCCTCTTGCAGTCTGGGACCCCTCAGAGGATGTCCACCTGCTGGCTTAAGCCCACTCCCTGGGGGATCGCACCCAAGCTAGCAGTCAGACATCCCTCTGGCAGCCCAGCAGCCCTCGGGGGATGTCCACTTGCCAGCGGGAAGCAGGCCTAAGCTGCAGTCGGACATCCTTAGCACTGCTGAGGAGGCGGGAGAGGCTCCCACCACCAAGCTCCTCCTGGCTTGTGGCTGAGCAGAGCTCCCCCTGTGGGAGCACACTGACCACCAGGGGGCAGCTCCTGCATTGAGCGTCTGCCCCTGGTGGTCAGTGTGTGTCATAGTGACCAGTCATTCCCAGTCTTTCTGCTGTTAGGGTCAGTTTGCATATTACCCTTTTATTATATAGGATAGAGGCCTGGTGCATGGGTGGGGGCCGGCTGGTTTGCCCTGAAGGGTGTCCCGGATCAGGGTGGGGGTCCCCACTGGGGTGCCTGGCCAGCCTGCATGAGGGGCTGATGGCTGTTTTCAGGCTGGCCATACCCCCTTTAGGGTGGGGGGGTCCCCACTGGGATGCCTGGCCAGTCTGGGTGAGGGGCTGAGGGCTGTTTTCAGGCTGGCTAACCCTGCTGGCGATAGAAGCTCCCAGCCTCTCCTTTTTTTCTTTTTTTAAAATTTATTCTGGGATTTATTTACCTTCTATAATTGAAACTTTGTTGCCTTTTGCGGAGGCTACAGCCGGCAGCAGGAAGCTTGGCTTCCTCCATCACTGGAGCAATCAAGCCTCCTGCTTGCTCCAGCTCTGTGGCCACAGCCAGCTGAAAGCAGGTATCTGGGATTTATTTACGTTCTATAATTGAAACTTTGTTGCTTTGAGTGGAGCTCAGAGCCGCTGTGGCAGGTTGGCTTCCTCCGTCATTGGGGCAACCAAGCCTCCTGCTTGCTCCAGCTCCATGGCTGCCGACCACCATCTTGGTTGGGTTAATTTGCATATAGTTGCTCTGATTGGCTGGTGGGCATGGCTTAAGGCATAGCGAAGGTATGGTCAATTTGCATGTTTGTCTTTTTATTAGTGTAGATATATATTTTTTAAACTGTCTTTGTTTGCAAATGATATGACCATCTATGTAGGAAATTTGACAGCATTGACAAAAAACTTCTGGAACTAATAAGCAACTACAGCAAGGTTGCAGGATACAAGGTCAATATACAAAAGTCCATTGCTCTCCTAAATACCAGTAACAAGCAAGTGAAATCTGAAATTATAAACCACAATACCCCCAAAATTAAATACTTAGATATAAACCTAAGAATATATATATAAAGAAAAAGACAAAACTTTGATGGACAAAAGCACAGAAGAACTAAATAAATGCAGAGATGCACTAACTTCATGGACTGGAAGACTAAATATTGTCAAGATATCAGTTCTTCCCAACTTGATCTATAGATTCAAAGCAACCACAAAGAAAATCCCAGCAATCTATATTTTTAATATTTATTTTTTATCAAATTTTTAAAAATATGTTTTTATTGATTTCAGAGAGAGGAAGGGAGAGGGAAAGAGGGATAGGAAGTTCAATGATAAGAGAGAATCGTTGATCAGCTGCCTCCTGCACACCCCCTACAGGGAATCGAGCCCAAAACTGGGGCAGTGCCCTGACCGGAAATCAAATTGTGACCTCCGGGTTCACCAGCAAGTTATTTTTGCGGATATTGGCAAAGTGATTCTAAAGTTCATATGGAGATGCAAAAGACTCAGAATAGCTAATACAATAATGAAGAAGAACAAAGTTGGAGGACTGAAATTACCCAACATCAAGACTTACTATAGCCTGGCTGGCATGGCTCAGTGGTTGAGTGTTGACCTATGAACCAGGAGTTCACAGTTCGATTCCTGGTCAGGGGACATGCCCGGGTTGCAGCCTCAATCCCCAGTAGGTGGCGTACAAGAGGCAGCCAATCAATGATTCTCTCTCATCATTGATGTTTCTAACTCTCTCTCCCCCTTCCTCTCTGAAATCAATAAAAATTTATTATTTAAAAAGTGACTTACTACAAAGCTACAGTAATCAAGACAGAAGGCTAGATAAAGAGGTTAATGGAAGAGAATAGAAAGCCCAGAAATAGAACCACATAAATATGCTCAACTGATCTTTGAGATTAAAAATGGTGGTGGAATAAGTGGATGCTGCATGCTCTCAGGATCAAACTGGAATAACAACTAAAATACAGAAAAACTTCCTGAATAATCAACAGAAGACTCACTGGAGAGAACTCTGATACCCAAGAACTGAAAGTGCAGATTGCATAGAGACTGGTAAGAGAGGCAGAGGCGCGAAAGGGCTGGCCAGGCTCTGACAGACAACAACTGAAGTTCTGGATAGATATCTCAGCTGTGTGGGGTTGCCACTGAGAACTCTGGGGTCTAATCCCCAAGCTGGGCCCCCCCAACAGAGAGCACCACAACTGAGAAGGGTACCCACATAACATCTCACTGTAAAAAGCCGCAGGGTTGCTCTCTGCCAGGGACAGATGGCTAGAAATTTAGGCACCCTCTTAAAGGGCCAACACACAAAATTCCCTATGCAGTCACTCAACTTGTGCTCTGGCAGAAGGAAGGCAGAGTGCACTGCAGCTGTGTGAGGAGAAGCCAGGATTGAGGGCTCTGGGGTCAGAGCTCAGAAAGCAGACACCCTGGTTTCCTATACTAAGATACTAAGTCATTCCCTCACACTGTGGAGGCCACCTTCCTCATACAGACATTTGCTATACAGGCAACCTTGCCTGAGGAGAAGACAGCTGACCCACCCTATGGAAAACTCCTTGTTGAGGCCCATTAAGAGACTGAGAATAAAAAATAGCCTCCAGGCAGAAGCAATTATCCCACTCTGTCGAAAAAAAACTCTTGCCAAACTTGGGGATGATTGCCTGGGGCCAATTCAAGAGAATCCTATCAGTCTGTAGGCAGAGGAGGTCTCTGGAGGATTTGAGTCTTTACCTAATCTAATTAGTCAGAAACAGCATTTGACACTGTTCTGCACCAGAGATTGAGAAGTGTAGCAAATCTACCCAATACATAGTCACAAACCCAAACAGGCAGCCAAAATGAGGAGACAACCCCCAAATGAAAGAACAAGAGAATTCTCCAAGGGAAGGTAGGGGAGGGTGGGGGTAAGGGGGAGAGATCAACCAAAGGTCTTATATGCAAGCATAGAGGCCTAACCAATGGACACAGACAACAGGGTGGTGAGGGCATGAGTGGGGGGATAAGGGGTAACATGGGGATAAGGACACATATGTAATAACTTAATCAATAAAAAAAAATTTTAAAATAATAAAATAAAAAAAGAATTCTCCAGTAGAAAAACTAAATGAAATGGAGATAAGAAATTTTTCAGATATAGAGTCCAAATTAATGATGGTATAGATGCTCAACAGCATGAGAAAAGATATAGTAACTATGAAAAAAGAATAGTCTGAGATAAAGAATGACATAACACAAATAAAGAACACATTGCATGGCATACACAGCAGATTAGGAGAAGCTGAGGACCAAATCAGTGAATTAGAAGACAGGGTTGAAAAAAATCACTCAATCAGAGAACCAAAAAGAAAAAACAATTTAAAAAATGGAAGACAGCTTAATGGAGCTGTGGGACAACATGAAACTAACAACATTAGAATGGCAGGTGTGCCAGAAGAAGCAGAAAGGGAAAAGGGGATAGAGAACGTGGTTGAAGTATAATAGCAGAAAACTTCCCTAATCTGTTAAAGGAAAAAGTCACACAAGTTCAGGAGGCACAGAGAACCCCAAGCAAGAAGAATCCAAACAGGTCCATGCCCAGACACATCACAATTAAAATGCCAAAAATTAAAGACAAAGAGAGAAGCTTAAAGTCAGCAAGAGAAAAGCAAACTGTTACCTACAAAGGGGCTCCCATAAGTCTGACACCTGATTTTTCATAAAAAACTCTACAGGCCAAAAGGGAATGGCATGAAGTACTCAAGGTAATGGAAAGCAGGGATCTGAAACCAAGATTACTATATCCATCAGGCTTTCATTAAAAATAGACAGTCAAATAAAGAGCTTCCCAGACAAAAAAGGCTAAAGAAGTACATCACCACCAAGCCAGCCTTATAAAATGCTAAAGGGACTGCTGTAATGAGAAGAAATAGAGAAAGAAACCTAGGCATATAGAATTAAAATGGCAATAAATAAGTACCTATCTACACTAATAATAGACAAACATGGTAATTGACCATACCTTCACTATGCCCGCCATTGGCTGATCAGAGCGATATGCAAATTAACCACCAACAAAGATGGTGCCTAATTTGCATACTGCAGGCAGGGCGGGATAGTGCGAGCCGCCATCCAGGCCCCCTTGTACTGGCTGAGCTCCCACCCACCTGCCAGGGACACGGGGCCCACTCCCGTGTGTGACCCCGGGCGGGCGGGGGCTCAGGCGAGGCGATTGGCATCACTTGCCTTCACCTGAGACCCCGCCAGCCAGCCAGAGACACAGGTCTCTCTGAGAGAGAGAGACAGACAGAGACAGAGACAGAGACAGAGACAGAGACAGAGAGAGGCGGAATTTGGCACCCCACATTCCTCCCTGATTGACCACTGCAATTCCAAGCCAGCAAGGGCTGCCTTCAGGCCACAGCTCCAGGTCCCTCACCCCCACCCCAGGCCCGAGAGCACAGTGCTGGGCAGGGGCACCCAGGGGTTCGGGAATGCAGCACAAGGGGCCGGCATGACGTGGGGTGGGGGGTTGTGTTTACACCACCAAGTTCCCCACTTCTGCCCTGGCCAGCGCATCCTTCCTCCTTCCCCTCAGAGGCCCAGCTCCTGCCTACATGCTTGCTGGGCAGGCCCAACTGCACCAGGGAGTGAGCCATGGCGATCGGGATGGCCACTTCCTGGGATGGGACAGCCGAACCATGGTGATTCATTAGGGCGATGAGGCCCATGGGGCATGCACAGCCCTCTGGCGGTGGGAGTGGCCGGCCAAGCCGAGTCTGGCTTCAGTGGGGCCAGTGGGAGCCCGAGGCCACCCCAACCCCCCACAGATCCTGGGCGGACAGTAGCTCAGTGGAGAGTGGTGTCTCCATGCGTGGTGCCCAGGGGCGGCTGTGAGCTGCTACAACTCCGCCCCACGCTTCAGGGAGGGGAAAAGGCTCGCAGCCACCAACACCCTAGGCTGCACTGCCTGTGCCTCAGCCTGCCAGGTTGGCAGGGTCCAGAGCAGGTGAGCTGCTCCCTTCCCCCAGTGGTAGAACAGGGAGGAGAGCACTGGGTGCAGGGAGGGGACCTCAGCTGGGATCCTCCTGGTGTGGGGAAGGGGCCCAGCCTGGGCCCGGTGGGGAGCTTAGGAAGTCTGGCTAAGCAGGCACTGGTTCATACCAACTCTTACTCTGCCATCTTCCTCCAGCTCTTCAAGCTAGCCCCCCTGCCCCACCTGTCCAGGGGGAAAGGGCTCTAGGTGACCTCCCTGAGCTCAGACTGTGGACCCAGAGACCTCAAAGAAGAGTGCCCAGCCGGGCCCAGGCAGGAGCCAGTGCAGAACTACCAGGGCAGAGTTGCTTCGGTGTCTTGGTGAAGTTTGCAACTGACCCAAGGAGGAAACCCAAGAGGGGAAAGGCTGGGAGGCATGAATTGCCAGCACTTTAGTCACTTGAAAACAGCTCCACTTGGAGTGTGAGGCAGAGAAGTATGTTCAGCTGAGAAGTGAGGGGGTTGAACTCCACCGTTGCTGGGCTCCTGTCAGTCCGAGGCCCAAGCGTCCACCACGACAAGGAAAGAACAGAGCGAGGGGCCCAGAGGAAGGGAGGACAATTGAAGAAAACCGTGTCTAGACTTTCCCCAGCCCTCTCCTTCTTTCTGCTGCCTACAAGAGCCCCAGGCACGACCACAGTTCTGTCTCCATCTTTTAGTCCCCTATTCTCCAACCACAGAGGAAAGAAATAAGGAAGGAGTCTGTGCTGCCTTCAGAAAGTATCTATATACCTGATTGGCCAGTTGCCTTCCACAGAGGGAGGCCAGACTGTGGCTTAGGCCCGCTCCCCACAGGGACATCAGTAGGACATCCTGTGAGGGCTCTCAGACTGTTAGAGGGGGCAGGCTTGGCTGAGGGATGCCCCCCGAGTGCACAAATTTTTGTGCACCGGGCCTCTAGTCCTATATAATAAAAGCCCAGCGACCGAATGGCAGAACGACCAGTCGACCAGTTGCTATGATGTGCATTGACCACCAGAGGGCAGACACTCAACATAGTGGGAGTGCCTCTTGACCGGGATGAGCGGCTGCTCTGCTGCAAACCCTGGGCCACAGGCAGGAACCCAGGCTGCCATTGTCACCTCCTCACCCCCGGCTCCTCCTCCTTGCTCCCTGCTGCCTCCTCCGGGCACCCGCAGGCCTTACAGCGCTGCCTCCAGGCTCGCAGAGCTGACCCTGGAGGCTTGGAGGAAGGTTCATGGCTGCCACAGGACTGAGGCCTACTCTGCCACCTCTCAGTGGTATTGTCCCTGGGCCCGGCCCCGCCTGGGTGCCCTGGAAAGGCGAGTTCTCCGGCTCCATGGAAGATGCTGGACCAGGAAACAGCCGCTCAGAGGGTGGGTCCACAGCAACTCAGCTGACCAGGATGAGCAGTTCTCCCACAGTGGGCCGATCCCCGCAGACCACGCCCCTCACCAGTGCATGAATAATATGCACTGGGCCTCTAGTCAATAATAAACTTAAGTGTAAATGGATTAAAAGGCATAGGGTAGCTGAATGGATACAAAAACATAACCCAACTATATGCTGTCTACAAGACACCCACCTCAGAACAAAAGACACACACAGGATGAGAGTGAAGGGATGGAAAAAATTTTTCCATGTGAATGGAAATGAAAAGAAAAACCTGGAGTAGAAATGCTCATATCCAGCAAAATAGACTTCAAATTGAAGGTCATCACAAGAGACAATGAAGGCCACTACATAATACTAAAGGGATTGATACAACAAGAGGATATAACTCTGGTAAATATATATGCACCCAATATAGGAAAACCTAAATATATTTTTTTAAAAAACAAAACTTCTACAAGACTTTAAGGGAGAGATCGACAACAATGCAGTCCTAGTAGGGGACTTTAACACCCTGCTGACTTCACTGGATAGATCTTTCAGAAAATAAATAAGAAGGAAACTGTGACTCTAAAAGATACACTGGATCAGATGGATTTAAGTACATTTATAGAACATTTCACCCCAAAGCTGCAGAATATACATTCTTCTCAAGTGAACATGAATCATTCACAAAGACAGACCACATGTTAGGACACAAAACAAGCCTCTACAAGTTCAAGAAGATTGAAATCATATCAAGAATCTTCTCAGATCACAGTGGAATGAAATTAGAAATCAACTACAGTAAAATATTCAAACACATGGAGGCTAAATAGCATGTTATTAAACAATGAATGTGTTACAAATGAGATCAAGAAAAATAAAAAAAATTAGTGGAAATAAATGAAAATGGACACACAACAACCTCAAATCTCTTGGACACAGCAAAAACAGTCCTGAGAGAAAAGTTCATAGCACTACAGGCCTACCTCAAAAAACTGATCTTTGACAAAGAAGCAAAAGCAACATAATGGGGCAAAGATAGTATTTTCACCAAACAGTTCTGGAACAGTTGGACATCTACATGCAAAAATAATGAATCTAAAAACAGACTTTGCACCCTTCACAAAAATTAATTTAAAATGGATCACAAACCTACATGTAAAATACAAAACTATAAAACTCCTAGAGAAGATAGTATAAGAGAAAACCTAAATGACCTTGGGTATGGCAATAACTTTTTCTTTTTTCATATTTCATTAAAACAGTTTTTGTGCCCTAGCCAGTTTGACTCAGTGAATAGAGGGGCGGCCTGTGAACTGAAGGATCCCAGGTTCAATTCTGGCTAAGGACATATGCCTGGGTTGCAGGCTTGATCCCCAGTAGGGGCCATACAGAAGGCAGCTGATCAATGATTCTCTCTCATTGATGTTTCTATCTCTCTCTCCCTCTTCCTTCCTCTCTGAAATCAGTAAAAAATATTTGTTTTAAAAAAAGAATGGGGGATTCTTGTTAAGGTGACCTAACATTCTTGCTAAAGGCAGGCCAAGGACTTAGACATGAAAGGTGGGGAATGAAGAAGTTGATCATATATATATGAAGATATACAAATAGCATATGAAAATATGCTCCATATTATATGCCATTGGATAAATGCAAATTAAAACGAGCTAACACTATACACTTTTTATTTATTTATTTATTTATTTATTCTATTTTTTAGTATGATTCCAGCTATATAACATTCTTGAAAAAGGAAAACTATGTAAACAGTAAAAAGATCAATGGTACCTGGGGGTTGGGGTTTGGAGAGGGACGAATAGGTAGAGTACAGAGGATTCGTTTTAACCAAGGAAATTTTTATTGAAGGATAATGCTTAAGTTGTAGCATCACTTGATTAAATTTTTGCTAATTGAGAATTTAAATGAAACATAAAAATCTCAAAATATTGTAGACCACCTTGCAGTTAATCAATGGAAATGCATTTTAGGGATTCAGTGGCATTTTAATGGGCATTTTTTCACTTTTAAAGTCTTCTTACTATTTCTTTTTTAAAAACCTTTATCATTGAAAGTATTACATATGTCCCCTTTTTTCTCCCATTGACCCCTTACAGCCCACCCTTACCCCCCCACACCAGGCCTTCACCACCCTATTGTCTATGTCCATGGGTTACAGATACATGCATACAAGGTCTTTGGTTGATCTCTTCCCACCCACCCCCGCCTTCCCTCTGAGATTGGACAGTCTGTTCCATGCTTTTATATCTCTGGGTCTATTTTGTTCAACAGTTTATTTTGTTCATTAGATTCCACATATGAGTGAGATTATGTGACACTTGTCTTTCTCTGACTGGCTTATTTCACTTAGCATAATACTCTCCAAGTCCCTCCATGCTGTCTCAATGGGTAAGAGATCCTTCTTTTTTACTCCTGCATAGTGTTCCATGTGTAAACATACCACAGCTTTTTTATCCACTCATCTACTGATGGGCACTTGGGCTGTTTTCAGATAATATCTATTATAAATAAAGCTGCTGTGAACATAGGAATGCATATATTCTGATTGGTGTTTCTGACTTCTTAGGATATATTCCTAGAAGTGGGATCACTGGGTCAAATGGTAATTCCATTTTTAATTTTTTTGAGGAAACTCCACACAGTTTTCACAGTGGTTCTACCAGTTTGCATTCCCACCAACAATATACTAGGGTTCCTTTCTCTCCACATCCTCACCAGCACTTACTGTCTCTTGATTTATTAATTTTTACTTTTTAAAAAATATTTTTTATTGATTTTTCACAGAAAGGAAGGGAGAGAGATAGAGAGTTAGAAACATCTACAAGAGAGGAACATTGATCAGCTGCCTCCTGCACACCTCCCACTGGGGATGTGCCCGCAACCAAGGTACATGCCCTTGGTCGGAATCGAACCCGGGACCCTTCAGTCCACAGGCCGATGCTCTATCCACTGAGCCAAACTGGCTAGGGCGATTTCTTTATTTTTAAATAAATCTTTATTGTTCAGATTATTACAGTTGTTCCTCTTTTTCCCCCATAGCTCCCCTCCACCCAGTTCCCACCCCACCCCATGCCCTTACTCCCCCCCCCCCACTGTCCTCATCCATAGGTGTAAGATTTTTGTCCAATCTCTTTCTGCAACCCCCCACCCCCTTCCCCCTGAGAATTGTCAGTCCACTCCCCTTCTATGCCCCTGATTCTATTATATTCATCAATTTATTCTGTTCATCAGATTTTTTATTCACTTGATTTTTAGATTCACTTGTTGATAGATATGTATTTGTTGTAACTTTCTTGTTCATAATTTGTATCTTTACCTTTTTCTTCTTCCTCTTCTTAAAGGATACCTTTCAGCATTTCATATAATACTGGTTTGGTGGTGATGAACTCCTTTAGCTTTTTCTTTTTCTTTTTTTTTTTTTTTAGTAAATCTTTATTGTTCAGATTATTACATTTGTTCCTCTTTTTTTCCTCCCATAGCTCCCCTCCACCCAGTTCCCACCACACCCTATGCCTTTACCCCCCCCCCCCACTGTCCTCATCCCTAGGTGCACAATTTTTGTCCAGTCTCTTCCCGCATCTCCCACACCCCTTTCCCCACCAAGAATAGTGAGTCCATTCCCTTTCTATGTCCCTGATTCTATTATAATCACCAGTTCATTCTGTTCATCAGATTATTTATTCACTTGATTCTTAGATTCACTTGTTGATAGATGCATATTTGTTGTTCATAATTAGTATCTTTACCTTTTTCTTCTTCAACCTCTTCTTAAAGGATACCTTTCAGCATTTCATATAATAATGGTTTGGTGGTGATGAATTCCTTTAGCTTTTCCTTATCTGTGAAGCTCTTTATCTGACCTTCTATTCTGAATGATAGCTTTGCTGGATAAAGTAATCTTGGTTGTAGGTTCTTGGCATTTATCACTTTGAATATTGCTTGCCACTCCCTTCTGGCCTGCAAAGTTTCTGTTGAGAAATCAGCTGACAGTCGTATGGGTATTCCCTTGTAGGTAACTGAGTTTCTTTCTCTTGCTGCTTTAAGATTCTCTCTTTGTCTTTTGCCTTTGGCATTTTAATTATGATGTGTCTTGGTGTGGTCCTCTTTGGATTCCTTTTGTTTGGAGTTCTCTGCACTTCCTGGACTTGTAAGTCTATTTCTTTCACCAGGTAGGGGAAGTTTTCTGTCATTATTTCTTCAAATAGGTTTTCAATATCTTGCTCTCTCTCTCTTCTTCTGGCACCTTCATAATTTGGATGTTGGTTCGCTTGAAGCTGTCCCAGAGGCTCCTTACACTATCTTCGTATTTTTGGATTCTTTTTTCATTTTGCTTTTCTGGTTGGGTGTTTTTTGCTTCTTCGCATTTCAAATCTTTGCCTTGATTCTTGCGCTCCTCTGGTCTGCTGTTGGGAGTCTGTATAATATTCGTTATTTCATTCCGTGTATGCTTAATTTCTAGTTGGCTCTTTATCACAACATCGAGGGTCTCATTAGATTTCTTGAGGATCTCAATAACTTTATCAGCAGCTTCTAGACAGTTCTTGAGAGACCATAAAAGTGTGGTTCTGAACTCAATATCCTCCATTGACAGTTTTGTCCTGTTTCTTTGTCTCCGCATTTTTTATGCTTTCTTGGTGCACCTCCTAGTGGCCTTTGTGCACAGTCTTGTTGTAGTTAAGCCTTGATTGTTGTAGTTAATACTAGGGGGATTTGACCTCCAGGCCAACTGGCTGTGAGAATCAGCTGTGTCTGCAGTGGGAAAACTACTGTCCTCTAGGGAGGTGCTAATCTAGTCTTTGCCTGAGGCTATCTGGCAAATGGCTCTGTGCAGGGCTTGGGTGGGGCAGGTCACACAGGATCAAACAGGGCAGGCGGAGGGAGCAGTTATGGCTGCTCTCAGTCCCGTCCCCAGAGGCTCTGCCTCTCAGAGTCCCAGCAACCACTGCAAACCTCGGAGAGAAAGCTGCCCTCGCGTTCTGACCGATGCCAGACAGTCCCACTTCTCCCGTTTGAGTCTGGGTCCCCAGAGACTTGCCCAGAACTGGAGCTCAGAATCTGAGACTCCCTCCCGATTGAAAAGGACAACCGCACCCTCAGCTACCAGCCCACTCCGCGTGCACCTCCGCACCTTTGTATTTTCCGCACTGCGCCTCCTCTGAGTCTCGTATTCTGTTCTCTTTCCTTCTAGTTGAAGAATTTCCTCTCAGCCAGTCTTCCTGTGGTTCTGGGCTATGTCCGTTCCGTCTTTTAGTTGTATTTGTGAAGTGGTTGTTCGAGGCAGCTAACTCCGGTGTTTACCTATGCTGCCATCTTGGTTTTCTCTTTAGCTTTTTCTTATCTGTGAAGCTCTTTATCTGACCTTCAATTCTGAATGATAGCTTTGCTGGATAAAGTAGTCTTGGTTGTAGGTTCTTGGCATTCATCACTTTGAATATTTCTTGCCATTCCCTTCTGGCCTGCAAAATTTCTGTTGAGAAATCAGCTGACATTCGTATGGATATTCCCTTGTAGGTGACTGACTGTTTTTCTCTTGCTGCTTTTAAGATTCTCTCTTTGTCTTTTGCCCTTGGCATTTTAATTATGATGTGTCTTGGTGTGGTCCTCTTTGAATTCCTTTTGTTTGGGGTTCTCTGCACTTCCTGAACTTGTAAGTCTATTTCTTTCATCAGGTAGGGGAAGATTTCTGTCATTATTTCTTCAAATATGTTTCCAATATCTTGCTCTCTCTCTTCTTCTGGCACCCCCATAATTCGGATGTTGGTACACTTGAAGTTGTCCCAGAGGCTCCTTACACTATCTTCATATTTTCGGATTCTTTTTTCTTTTTGTTTTTCCAGTTGGGTGTTTTTTGCTTCTTCGTATTTCAAATCTTTGACTTGATTCTTGCGATCCTCTAGTCTGCTGTTGGAACACTGCATAATATCCTTTATTTCAGTCAGTGTAGGCTTAATTTCTAGTTGGTCCTTTTTCATAACCTCGAGGGTCTCACTAGATTTCTTGAGGGTCTCACTAAATTTATTGGCGGTTTCTAGAAAATTCTTGAAAAACCTTAAATGTGTGGTTTTGAACTCTATATCCAGTAGTTTGCTTTCCTCCATTTAGGTCATTTGTGACCTGTTTGTTTGTCTCTGCATTTTTTATGCTTCCCTGTGTTGATAGAGTGGCTTTCTGTGTTAGGTGTCCTATAGGATCCAGTGACTCAGCCTCCCTAATTACCTGAGTTGGACACTCTTGGTGCACCCCTTTGTGGGCTCTGTGCACAGTCTTGTTGTAGTTAAGCCTTGATTGTTGTAGGTATCACTGGGAGGAAGTGATCTCCAGGCCAGTTGGCTGTGAGAATCAGTTGTGTCTACATGGGAGAACTTCTGAGCTGGATACACCCTTCTGGGGCAAGACTTGCTTCAGTGGGGCTTTGGTGCTCACTGAGTCTGCCCCCTGAGTGTGTCCCTTATGGATCTGAGGAGTTGTAATCTGGATGGTCCCACTCTGACCACTGGGTACACTGGCCCTTGGATCTCCAAGGAGCTGCAAAGTCAGCCACTGCCTGAGGCCACCCAGCAGGAGCTACAGGGAGATATGCATACTCCTCCTCTTTGTTTAGGGTTTGGAAGTGTCCAGATGAGGCCCAGCTGTGAAGCAATGCAGGCCGCTGCTGCTGGGCCATAGGCCTTCTTTTGGAAGTTCTGGGTCTCTCTGACCCAGCTGCAGTTTGTTAGGTTAGGCTGCAAAAGGACAGGCCATTCATATGCAAAAGCCAATGCACACAGCTTGGGTGGGGTTGTAAATTGGGTGGGGCAGGGTCTCAGGGAATCACCAGGGTGGAGCAAACAGCAATGGCTGCCAGTCAGCCCTACACGGGGGAGGTTCCTGCGTCTCCATTTCTCCGTGTCCCTCACCCTCAAGCAGGAACAATGATCGCTGTGAGCACCTCTGAGAGGAAGCCACCCTCGTGTTCCTGTCCCAATGTCCGACAGTCCAGTTTCTCCCCGTATGAGTCTGGGTCCTCAGAGTCTCACCCGGAACTGGAGTTCAGAGTAATCAGGAGCTTGTATCTCCCTCCTGATTGAAAAAAACAACAGCACACCCAGTTGCCAGACCATTTCTCTTGCGCCTCTGCAACTCTGCACCTCCACACCTCCACACCTCCGCACCTCCTACCAGTCTCAATGCGCTTTTTTCTTTCCTTCTAGTAGTAGAACTTCCACTCAGCCAGCTTTCCTGTGGTTCTGAATGATATTTGTTTTGTCTTTCAGTTGTAGTTTTGATGTGCTTGTGAGAGGCAGCAAATACAGGTGTTTACCTATGCCGCCATCTTTCCTAGGTCACAACCACCTATTTATTTATTTTTAAATATATTTTTATTAATTTCACAGAGGAAGGCAGAGGGAGAGAGATAGAAACATTGATGAGAGAGAATCATTGATTGGCTTCTGCCTGCATGCCCTCTGTGTGCCCTTGACCGGAATCGAACCTGGGACCCTTCAGTTCACAGGCCGACGCTCTATCCACTGAGAAAAACTGCCTAGGGCTCATTGTTTTAATTTACTTCTCTCTGATGATTAGTGAGATGAAGCACTTTTTCATATGTCTCTTGGCCATTCATCTGTCCTCTTTGGAAAAGTGCCTATTCAGGTCTTTTTCAATTGGGGTCGTTTGTCTTCCTTTTGTTAATTTTTTTATTGATTAAGCTTTTGTTAATTTTTGTGTACTTTATATATTTTGGAAAATAATGCCTTATCAAATGTATCATTGGCAAATATGTCCTCCCATATTGTGGGTTCCCTTTTCATTTTGATGATGGTTTCTTTTGTTGTGCAGAAGCTTTTTATTTTGATGTAGTCCTATTTGTTTACTTTTTTCCCCTTTGCTTCTCTTGCCCTAGGCAATGTATTGGTGAAAATTCTGCTATGTGAGATATCTGATATTTTGCTGCTTATGCTTTCTTCTAGGATTTTTATGGTTTCACAACATACATTTAAGTCTTTTATCCATTTTGAGTTTATTCTTGTGTATAGTGTAAGTTGATGCTCTAGTTTCTTTTCTTTTTCTTTTGCATGTACCTGTCCAATTATCCCAACAACATTTATTGAAGAGACTTTCTTTACTCCATTGCGTGCTTTTGCCTCCTTTGTTAAATATTAATTAAGCATAAAAGCTTGGGTCAATATCTAGGTTCTCTCTTCTGTTTCCTTGATCTATATGTCTGTTCTTATGCCAATACCAGACTGTTTTGATTGCAGTGGCTTTGTAGTATACCTTGATAACCAGTATTGTGATCCCTCCAACTTTGTTCTTCTTTCTCAAGATTGCTGTGGTTATTCGGGATCTTTATTGGTTCCATATATGTTTTTAGAGTATTTGTTGCAGACCTCTGAAATATGCCACTGGTATTTTTATAGGGATTACATTTAATCTATAGATTGCTTTGAGTAGTATGGACATTTTAATATTAATTCTACCAATCCATGAATACGGTATATTCTTCCACTTGTTTATATCTCTTTCTATCTCTTATTTTTTAACATTCTGTAGTTTTCCAAGTACAGGTTTTATACCTTGTTGGTTAAGTTTATTCCTAACTATCTTCATTTTTTTTGTTACTACAGTAAATGGGTTTTTTTTAGTTCCTCTTTCTGAGAGTTTATTATCGGTGTATAAAAATGCCATCAATTTCTGGGTGCTAATTTTGTAGCCTATTACATTGCTAAATTCATTTATTAAATCTAATAGTTTTTTGGTGGAGTCTTTAGGGTTTTCTATGTACAATATCATGTCATCTGCAAATAATGACAGTTTTGCATCCTCCTTTCCAATTTGGATGTCTTTTATGTTTTCTTCTTGTCTGATTGCTGTGGCTAGGACTTCCAGTATTATCCTATATAATAAAAGCCTAATATGCTAAGTGTCCAGTTGTCGGGTCATCCATTCAACCAATCAAAGTATAATATGCTAATGATATGCTAAGGCCGCTCAACTGCTCGCTATGACACGCACTGACCACCAGGGGCAGACAGGCAACCAGTCGTTATGAGGTGCACTGACCACCAGGGGGCAGACACTCCTACTGGTAGGTTAGCTTGCTGCTGGGGTCCAGCTGATCGGGAGTGAGAGAGACAAGCCAGACACACCCTGGAGCCTTCCTGTGGTCCCTCCCCAGCTGGCCAACCTCCCATGTCCCTCCCCAGCTGTAATCATGAACCAGTGGGGTCCCTCAGTCTGGCCTGCGCCTTCTCGCAATCTGGGACCCCTCGGGGAATGTCAGAGAGCTGGTTTTGGCCCGATCCTGCAGGCCAGACTTAGGGACCCCACTGGTGCATGAATTCATGCACTGGGCCCCTAGTGTTGAAAAAGAGTGGTGAAACCCGGCTGGTGTGGCTCAGTGTTTCAGCATCGACCTATGAACTGGAGATCGTAGTTTGATTCTGGGTCAGGGCACATGCCTGGGTTGCGGGCTCCATCCCCAAAGTGGGGCATGCAGAAGGCAGCCAATCAATGATTCTCTCTCATTATTAATGTTTCTGTCTCTCTATACCTCTCCAAAATCAATAAAAATATGTATTTTTTAAATGAGTGGTAAAAGTGGACAACCCTGTCTTTTCCTGTTCTTTGGGGAATTGATTTTAGTTCTGACATTTTGACATATGTACATATATGCTTTATGCTTTTTATTACTTATTTACCCCAAGTAAAGGTCAGGAATTGTTCTTTCTTTTAATTTCTTTTTTACTGTTTCACTTCACTATTGCTGTGTATGTGCTCCATGTGAGTGACATAGGTGCTTATGTAGGTGGGTTCCGACTTAAGGCGAAAATCACGTTACGTCACACCATAGGAACAGAGCTCCGATGTAACCCGAGGACCTACTGTATGGCCTTTATTATGTTGACACATGATCCCTTTATTCACACTTTGCTGAGAATTTTTATCAAAAATAGGTGTTGGATTTTGTTGAATGCTTTTTCTGTATCTATTGATATGAATATATGACTTTTGTCTTTCAACTTGTTTATGTGATGTATCACATTTATTGATTTGTGAATATTGTAACATCCTTGCATCCCTGGAATAAATCCCACTTAGTCATGTTGTATGATCTTTTTAATATATTGCTAAATCCAGTTTGCTAATATTTTGTTGAGGATTTTAGCATTTATGTTCATCGGGGATATTGGCTGTAATTCTCTTTCTTTGTAGTGTCTTTATCTGGACACTAGGATAGTTTATGAGGATAATGTTACCCTCATAAAAAGAACTTGGACGTGTTCCTTCTTCTTGGATTTTTTGGAATAGTTTGAGCATAGGTGTTAGTTCTTTGAATATTTGGTAGAACTCCCCTATGAAGCCATCTGGACCAGGGCTTTTGTTTGCTGGGAGTTTTATGATTACTGCTTCAATTTTATCAGGTATTATAGGCCTATTCAGGCTTTCTGATTCTTCCTGATTCAGTTTTGGAAGATTATATTTTTCTATGAATTTGTCCATTTAGTCCACATTGTCCAGGTTGTTGGCATATAGTTTCTCATAGTATTTTCTTTTCTTTTTTTTAATTTTGTTTTATTGCTTAAAGTATTACAAAGAGTAATACATAGGTCTCCTTTTTGTTTTCTTCCCCCTTGACCTTCCCTCGGCCTCCTCTACCCCCCAGTGTCTTGTGTCCATTGGTTATGCTTATATGCATGCATACAAGTTCTTTGGTTGATCTCTCACCCCACCCCCAACCCTTCCTGGCCTTCCCGCTGTAGTTTGACAGTCTGTTAGATGCTGCTCTGCCTCTGTGTCTATTTTTGTTCATCAGTCTATAATGGTCTTTATTATCCATAAATGAGTGCAGTCATGTGGTATTTTTCTTTTGTTGACTGGCTTATTTCACTTAGCATAATGCTCTCCAGTTCCATCCATGCTGTTGCAAATGGTAAGAATTCCTTCTTTTTTACAGCAGCACAGTATTCCATTGTGTAGATGTACCACAATTTTCTAATCCATTCATCTGCTGATAAGCACTTAGGCTGTTTCCAAATCTTAGCTATGGTAAATTGTGCTGCTATGAACATAGGGATGCATATATCCTTTCTGATTGGTGTTTCTGGTTTCTTGGGATACATTCCTAGATCTCATAGTATTTTCTAACAATTCTTTGTATTTCTGTGGTGTCAGTTGTTACTTCACCTGTTTTGTTTCTGATTCTATTTATTTGGGTCCTCTCTATTTGTTTCTTGATGAGTCTGGCTAAAGGTTCATCAATCTTGTTTGCTTGTCTTTTCAAAGAATCAGCTCATAGTTTCATTGATCTTTTGTATTCTGTTTTTCCACTCTGATCTTTATTATTTCCTTCCTTCTACTTACTCTGAGCTTTTCTTGTTGTTCTCTTTCTAGTTCTTTATGTTGTAAGTTTAGATAGTTTATTTAAAATTTTTCTTGTTTTTTGAGGTATGCCTGTAGTGCTATGAATTTTCCTTTCAGAACTGCTTTTGCTGTGTCCCAGAGATTTTGGATTGTTGTGTATTCATTTTCATTTGTTTCCAGGAAGTTTTGATTTCTTCTTTGATCTCATTAGTAACCCATCTATTGTTTAATAATATGCTATTTAGCCTCCATGTGTTTGAATGTTTTGGGGTGATTTTATTATAGCCGATTTCTAGTTTCATTCCATAGTGATCTGAGAAAATGCTTGATATGATTTCAATCTTCTTGAATTTATAGAGACTTAGTTTGTGTCCTAACATGTGGTATATCTTTGAAAATGTCCCATGTGCACTTGAGAAGAATGTATATTCTGCAGCTTTGGGGTGAAATATTCTATAAATGTCAATTAAATCCATTTGATCTAGTGAGTCATTTAGGGTTGCTGTTTTCTTCTTGACTTTTTATCTAGAAGATCTATCCAGTGATGTCAGTGGGATGTCAAAGTATCCTACTATGACTGTATTGCTGTTGATCTCTCCCTCAAGATTCTCCAGAAGTTTTTAAATATATTTAGGTGCTCCAATATTAGGTGCATATATATTTACCAGGGTTATATCCTCTTGTAGTATGGATCCCTTTAGTATTATGAAGTGGCCTTCATTTTGAAGTCTATTTTGTCAGATATGAGTATTGCTACCCCAGCTTTTTTTCCCCATTTCCATGGAAGATTATTTCCCATCCCTTCACTTTCATCCTGTGTGAGTCTTTTGTTCTGAGGTGGGTCCCTTGCAGACAACATATATATGGGTCATGTTTTCTTATCCCTTCAGCCACCCTATGTCTTTTGATTATAGCATTTAAGCCATTTATTTATTGCCATTATTATTCTTTATGCCTGTGTTCTTCTCTTTCTCTCTATTTGGCTGTGAGGACCAACAGCAACTACAGTGGAAGAGGTCCTGTGCAGGAGACATCCCTATGGAGGATTAGCTTCAGTGAGGCTTTGATGCTCCCTGAGTCTGACTCTTGAGTGTGTCGCTTGTGGATTTGTAGAATTGTAATCAGTATGGTCTGAAGCTGTCCACTGGGTGCACTGGCTCTGGTGCCTCCCAGGAGGTGCAAAGTGAGCTATTGTCTGGGACCACCCAGCAGTTGCTACAGAGAGATCTGCAGATGGCTGCTACTTGTGTTGGACTTGGTAGTGCCCAGTTGTGAAGCATGGCAGGCTGGTGCTAGAGCCAGGTTTTGGTCCTCTTATTGATAGGTTTGGGGCACACTGATGCTAGCTGCTGATTGTTTGAGAGATTTTAGAAAAGTCTGAGGTCTGAGCCCAGACAAGTCATTCATATGGAAAAGCTACTGCAAGCAGCTTGGGTGGGGCTGCAAATTGGATGGGGCGGGGTCTCAGGGAATCACCAGGGTAAAGCACATAGTATAGGCCTAGCTGATGGAAATTCAGATATGGCTGCCAGTCATCTCTGTGATGGGGAATTTCCCAGCACAGGAACAATGACTACTGTGAGCACCCCTGTCTGGGAGAAAGCCACCACCCCCAGTTCCTGCTCCAATGCCTGACAATCCTGTTCCTCCCCATCTGTCCCTGGAACCTCAAAGCCACCGCCCAGCTCTTGAGCTCAGAGAAAGCAGGACCGTGTAAGTTTGTGTGCTGGCCTTTAAGAGGAACTACTTGAGGCTCCAGTAGCCTCAGTGTCATTTAAACATAGTCCCCTCTGGTTGTAGTTTTTTAAAATATATTTTATTGATTTCAGAGAAGAAGGGAGAGTTAGAGAGAAATAGAAACATCAATGATGAGAGAGAACCATTGATTGGCTGCCTCCTGCACACCCCCTACTGGGAATCGAGCCCACAACCAGGGCATGTGCCCTTGACCGGACTCTTCAGTTTGCAGCTGACACTCTATCCACTGGTTTTTACAGCCCAAAGTTAGGGGAACTTCTCTTTCAGCTCTGGAACCCTGGTCTGGGACCCCTTGCTCCTCATGGGAGGCTCTGAAGCTGATATATCCCTCCTGATTTAAAAAATGCCACACATGGGTACAGTTCCAGCGCATTCCGCACCGCCACTCCTCCTACCAGTCTCATTGTGCTTTCTTCTTTACTACTCTAGTTGTAGGACCATTTAGCCAGATTTCAGGTGGTTCTGAATCATGGTTGTTCTGTATTTTAGATGTGATTTTGATGTGGTTGTGAGAGGCAACGAGTACTAATGTTTACATATGCTACCATCTTGGTTCTCCCATGCGAGACTATTTTTTTAAATATATTTTTTATTGATTAAGATATTACATATGTGTCCTTATCCCCACATTACCCCCTACCCTCCCCACTCATGCTCTCACCCCCACCCCAACCCCCCACCCCGTTGTCCGTGTCCACTGGTTAGGCCTATATGCTTGCATATAAGTGCTTTGGTTGATCTTTCCCCCTTACCCCACCCTCCCCTACCTTCCCTCCAAGGCCCAACAGTCCAATCAATGCCTCTCTGTCTCTGGATCAGTCCTTGTTCATCAGTTTATGTTGTTCATTATATTCCACAAATGAGTGAGATCATGTGGTATTTATCTGCTCTCCAGTTCCATCCATGCTGTGGCAAATGGTAGGAGTTCCTTTTTCTTCTTCCTCTTCATAAAGAATACCTTCCAGCATTTCATATAATGCTGGTTTGGTGGTGATGAACTCCTTTAGCTTTTTCTTATCTGTGAAGCTCTTTATCTGACCTTCTATTCTGAATGATAGCTTTGTTGGATAAAGTAATCTTGGTTGTAGGTTCTTGCTATTCATCACTTTGAATATTTCTTGCCACTCTCTTCTGGCCTGCATGGTTTCTGTTGAGAAATCAGCTGACAGTCGTATGGGTACTCCCTTGTAGGTAACTGAGTTTCTTTCTCTTGCTGCTTTTAAGATTTTCTCTTTGTCTTTTGCTCTTGGCATTTTAATTATGATGTGTCTTGGTGTGGTCCTCTTTGGGTTCCTTTTGTTTGGAGTTCTCTGCGCTTCCTGGACTTGTAAGTCTATTTCTTTCACCAGGTAGGGGGAGTTTTCTGTCATTATTTCTTCAAATAGGTTTTCAATATCTTGCCCTCTCCTTCTGGTACCCCTATAATTCTGATGTTGGTACGCTTGAAGTTGTCCCAGAGGCTCCTTACACTTTCTTCATATTTTTTGAATCTTTTTTCTTTTTCGGTTGGGTATTTTTTGTTTCTTTGCATTTCAAATCTTTGACTTGATTCTTGGGATCCTCTTGTCTGCTGTTGGATCTCTGTGTATTATTCTTTATTTCAGTCAGTGTATGCTTAATTTCTAGTTGGTCTTTTTTCATATCCTCCAGGGTCTCACTAAATTTATCGGCGGTTTCCATAAAATTCTTGAAAAACCTTATAAACGTGGTTTTGAACTCTATATCCAGTCATTTTCTTTCCTCCATTTCTGTCATTTGTGACCTGTTTCTTTGTCTCTGCATTTTTTATGCTTCCCTGTGTTGGTAGAGTGGTTTTGTGTGCTAGGTGTCCTGTAGGGCCCAGTGGCTCAGCTTCCCAGTTACCTGAGGTGGACACTCTTGGTGCACCCCCTTGTGGGCTTTGTGCACAGTCCTGTTGTAGTTATGCCTTGATTGTTGTAGGATCACTGGGAGGAATTGACCTCCAGGCCAATTGGCAGTGAGATTCAGCTGTGTCTGCAGTGGGAGAACTTCTGTGCTGAAGACACCCTTCTGGGGCAAGACTTGCTTCAGTGGGGCTTTGGTGCTCACTGAGTCTGCCCCCTGAGTGTGTCCCTTATGGATCTAAGGAGTTGTAATCCGGATGGTCCCCCGCTGACCACTGGGTACACTGGCTCTTGGAGGTTACCCAGCAGGAGCTATGAAGAGAACTTCAGATTCCCCCCCCTTTTTTGGAGTTTGGAGGTGCCCTGATGAGGCCCAGCTGTGAAGCAATGCAAGCTGCTGTGGGGCCTTGGGCCTTCTCTTGGAAGTTCTGGGTCTGTGGCCCAGCTGCAGTTTGTTAGGTAATTTTCAGGTTGCAAAGGGCCAGGGCATTCATATGCAAAAGCCTCTGCCGCAGCCTGGGTGGGGCGGGGTCTCAGGGAATCAAAGGGTGGAGCAAGCAGCTGTGGCGGATTCTCAGCCCTGCCCTAAGGGGCTGAGCGCGTCTCAGTGTCCCGGTAATTTAATTGCTGCGAGCACCTCTGAGGGAAAGCTGCCGTCGAGTTCCGAGTTCTGCCCACTGCCAGACAGTCCAGTTTCTCCCCGTATGAGTCCTGGGTCTCCAGAGACTTCCCGGAACTGGAGTTCAGAGCAGTCGGGAGCTTGTGACTCCCTCTCGATTCAAAAAGACAGCCGCGTCCTCAGGTACCAGCCCCTTTCCACACGCTCGAGCCTCCGTACCTTTGTACTTCCACAGCTCCTGACCCTCAGTGTGCTTTTCTCTTTCCTTCTAGTTGTAGAATTTCCACTCTGCCAGCCTTCCTGTAGTTCTGGATGATGTCTGTTTTGTCTTTTTATTGTGTTTTTGAAGTTGTTGTAGGAGGCAGCAATTTCGGTGTTTACCTATGCCACCATCTTAGTTTCCTCCACGAGACTATTTTTGATCATATTATTTTTAAATGGAATATGAACTTTCCTAATTTAAAATAAGTTATACTAAAGAAAAACAATCTGTACATCACCAGTTATTTCTTCAAACCCTCCTCTCTTTTGTTTTTTCCCAAGCAACAAGAGTTAAGTCTACCACCTACCCCTACACCCCCCCCCCCAAAAAAAACCCACCATGAGAAGATGTCACACTCGAGACCAATATAACTTTCTCTCAATAAATTAAACATAGTCAGCTTGGGACAGATTGCTATTTCTTGAGTTGTGCCCTTGATGAAGTCATGGACATACAGTAAAGACCATGTTATTGAAAAATCCGTAAATTTGAAAGCCACTTGTTGTCATGAGATTCCTCTCAGGCTGGAAATCCATTAGGAGAAAACATTGGATCCACATTTCCTATGCTACCTCACTACAGGGTACATGTTTATTGATTGGGAATAGTGGTGGTAGGGGGCATAGGCAGAATATGAACTATTTAAATATTTTTCTCTATATATAAATATTCAGGTGAATTCATCTCAATTCAATGTGCTTATTATGGTCACCACTATATCCATGCAGGAGTGCCCAGCACCTTTGTCCTTCATCATAGCATATAAATGGATTTTAAAAATCTGTCTAAGTGTGAGGTGAACATTGCTTATATATTCATCTACTGACCTGGCACAGACTTCAGGAGGGGAGTGGAGCAATCTTCAGATAAATGGATGTTCACACTGGGAATAGTCAGAATGGGCTGGAAGGGTGGAGGTGGAAAGGAACTATCAAAACCTGACATAAAGCTACAGGAGTCATCAACAGAGACGTGGTACTTGAAATCATGACAGTCAAGTGAATCACTCAGCAGGAGTCTTGGAATAAAAAGACAACTGAGACTAGAACTCTGAGGAACATTACAGAATGAGGAGGAAAATCATGAATGTAGTATCATGGAAGCCAAAGGTAGAGTAATTTTCTAGAAGCAAGATTTGTTCATGGCATCAAATACTACTGAGAAGTTCCTTCTGAAGTATGTCTGTTGGCTTCCCTAATATGGAATTCACTTATGAGCATAATGAAAACACTTTTAGCAGATGGTTGGGGCAGAAGCCAGATTGCAGTGGATTGAATGCTGATGGGAGGAAAGGAAGTGGTGATAGTGAGTGTGAACTTCTTTTCCCCCTGAAAACCAGAATCTGGGCATTTCCTTTAAAAGTAGAAATATGAGTTACCATATGTTAAATAACAAATGTACAGAAGATGAATATCAAAGTTTTTTTCCATTCCAGCAAACATTTGTTGGGTGCCTTGGCTGTTGGGGATATGAAGAAGAAGTAGCTGTGGTCACTATCCCCAAGGTGCCTCACACTAGTAGGAGTCAGAGATAGGGTCTGAAAGCACAGAAGAGGGAATGTAATTTGTCAGAAGAAGGGGTTGGGAAACTGAGAAGTCTTGCTAGAGGAAATGACATATGTGCTGAAATTAGATAGATGAGTGGAAGTTCTCCTGGTAAAGGGTGGGGAAGGCATTTCAGGTAGAGGGACACATAAGCAAAGGCTTGCATATATAAATGCCTATGTCATGTTTAGTGATGACTAGTGGTTCAGAGCAGATGAGGAACAGGGTTGGACTGTGAAGGGGTCTTTTAGCCATGTTAACGAGTTTGGACATTTTTTTACTTAAAAAAAATTTTTTTTATTGGTTTCAGGTAGGAAGGGAGAGGAGGAGAGAGAGAGAAACATCAATGATGAGAATCATTGATCAGCTGCCTCCTGCATGCCCACAATGGAGATGGAGCCCACAACTCAGGCATGTGCCTTGCCCCGGAATCGAACCGTGACCTCCTGGTTCATAGGCCAACGCTCAACCACTGAGCCATGCCGGCTGGGTGAGTTTGGACTTTTTAAAAATCGTCACCAGAGGATATGTTTATTGATTTTTTTAAAGGGAGAGAAGATGGGAGAAAGAGGGAAAGAAACAGCAGTGTGAGCCCTAGCCAGTTTGGCTCAGTGGATAGAGTATCATCCTGGGGACTGAAGGGTCCTGGGTTCAATTCTGGTCAAGGGCACATGCCTGGGTTGCAGGCTTGATCCCCACTAGGGGGCATGCAGGAGGCAGCCCATCAATGATTCTCTCTCATCATTGATGTTTCTCTCTCTCCCTCTCCCTTCCTCTCTGAAATCAATAAAGATATATTTTTAAAATAGAAGAAGAAACATCAATGTGAGAGAATAACATTAATCGGTTGCCTCCTGTATGTGCCCTGGCCAGGAATCAAACCCGCAACCTTGCCAAAACCAGTTTGGCTCAGTGGATAGAGCGTCGGCCTTCGGACTGAAGGGTCCCAGGTTCGATTCTGGTCAAGGGCATGTACCTGAGTTGTGGGCACATCCCCAGTGGGGGATATGCAGGAGGCAGCTGATCGATGTTTCTAACTCTCTTTCTCTCTCCCTTCCTCTCTGTAAAAAATCAATAAAATATATATTTTTTTAAAAAAACATACCCGCAACCTTTTGGTGCACCAGACAATGCTCCATCCAACTGAGTTACTTGGCCAGGGCAATGAGGTTGGGCTTTAATGTAGATAATAGGAAGCCTTCAGAGGTTTTTGTTTGTTTTGTTTTGTTTTAATATGGATTATTTTCCTAAGTGAAAAAGTAAGTTATTAAGAACAATCAGGAATCAGGAAGTGTGAAAGTGTCTGCATTCCAGCTTTCCTCGAAGGCAGGCATCTATGGGAGGGGCCATCATTGTGGGCCCCAGATCCTGGCAAAACTGGTCTTGTCTCTTCCAGACCAGACAGTTGTTTTGTCTCTTCCTAGAATGCACTGCTCCATTTTGCGTACTCATCCTTCATTGCAGCCAGACCTGACTCTTGAGCCTTACTGCTCTTCAAACTCTGACTACTCAGGACTTGGGGTTGCAACTGGGAGAAACATAACTCAGACAAGCATAAGAGGAAAAGGAAACTTGTGGTGTGTGTAATAGATAAGTCCAGAGATGGATTTCAGGCACAGCTGGATGTAGGCATTCATGCAGTGCATCAGGGCTCTGTCTTAAGCTCCTTCAATATTTTTGACAAACTGGGCACAGTGGTTGCCAGCAGGCCCCAGTTTAGAGGAAATAGTTCCTTTTTGCTTTAGCAGGAAAGTCCCAGGAGGGTCTCTGATTGGTCCAGCTTAGACCTAAACCTAGGCATGGAGACCTCTGATTGGCTAAATCTGGTCCATGTCCACCTGTAGCCAAGGCTCTGTGACTGACAGCCCCTTCAGGACCATGCAGAACTGGGTGGGGCAGCGCCGTGAGAGCAAAGCTCTAGCTCACAGTGCACTATATGTGGACCCTGCTTTCCAGCCAGGGAGGCTTTGTACTTGCTGTTCCTTCCACCTCTTTAAAATGTGGATACAGAGACTGTCAGCTTGGGTCTGTGTTCTGTGAGGGCCCGGATACCTCATGTAGAGGAAGGAGGGGTACTTTGGGGTTCCACACACCTGGGTGAGAATCCCAGCTCTTCCCCAGCAGGCTGTATGACCTAGGCAGGTAACTTTACCTCTCTGAGCCTTATTTTTCCTCCCAACCAGAGTGGTGTTGAAGATTTAAATGAGGTGTGTGGGAGTCAAGACCTGGGGTAGAAAAGAGCCCTCCAGGTGAGACAGCCATGATGAGGATCCCGGGGGAAGATACTCCAGGCTGCGTATTCCTGGGCCAGGAGCTGTGCAGCAGCCACAATGGTCACGTGTCCAAAATTAGAAGGGCAAAACTGCAAGTGGTGAGACCAGTTGAGAGACTTCCATATTGTCTGAGCATGAGGAGATATGAACCTGTTCTAAGAGGGTGGCAAGATGTTAGAGGAGAAGGAAACTAATAGAAAAGTAAAGTAGTTGAACTGATTTAGGAAATAAAGATGATGACTTGATGTTAAATTGATCATAATGAAATTATTGAGCTCTTGAGCTCTGGAATCAGGAAGAATTATGACTTTGCAACATTCCAGTTGTGTGACCTTATACACATTATTTAATATCTCTGAGTCTCAGCTTCCTCATCTGCAAAATGGGGATAATAAAATACCTACCTTATTTATAGGACAAAACAGAATAAATACTTAATAAATGTTAGCTATTATTTTCAATATTATTTTTTTACTGCAAGCTAAACTTCAGTGACTGATGGAAATGTCCAATAGTCAGTTGGAAATGTAAATTGAAGTGCAAAGGGAAGGTATAAACCAGAGATTTCTAATTCACCTTATAGAGAACAGAATTTTGCAGAATGTTCACACTTAGAAGTGGTAGGAGAAGGGGTACAGTAAATTAGTGGCCTGTGAAGGAAAGAGAGGTTCTTACCTTGCAGAAGATCTTAAAATTGCTAAATGCAGTGGCTTCATCTAAGTCTTCAGTTCCTGACCCTGTGCAGTATTGGATGCAAGCGACCTCAGAAAGCCTCTTTTTAGAAATGCTCTTCAGTTTTCATGACATTTTGTTCTCTTCTATCTTCTCTGATTATGCATATGATGTCTCAGCTAAAAGCCTTATAGCTTTCTTGCTCCAACCCCCTCATTTTACAAATGATGAGACTAAAGAGCCAGAAAATGGAAGTAGCTTGTTCAGGGTTCACAGTCAGTTGTTCCTTCCTTGTCTTCCTCCCCCTTTTCTCACTTTCCATGGTTCTTTGCTCTTTGCTCTCCAATATACACTTCCTCTTTCTATAAACCCATTTGTTTGCATAGCTGCTAGGATTGCCTTTAGGTTTATGATTGCCAAATTGAAATCTCCCATCCATGCCTCTCTCCAGAGCTGCTACCCTGACCTTCTGACAGTTAACTATATGTTTCACTAACACTTCACACTTAGCATATCTGAAGTGTCATTTTCCTCCATAAGGCTAGCTTCCCTCTTTGACTCCACTATCTTATTAATGGCACCTCCATTCTCCTAGTCAGCTAATCCCTTATCAAATGTTGTCAATTAGTCCTATATAAATGCCTACATGGTGCAGTGGTCAAGCACACTGCCTCTATGAACAAGACTGCCTGGGACCAAGTCCTGGCTCTGTGATTTTGGGCAAGTGACTTTAGTCTAAACCAAGGCCATTAGAGCTGGAAGAGACCTTTAAGATACTTATTTCTTTAAGCTTCACCCTTTTTTCAGAAAATAAAATTGAATTCCTGAAAGGTAAATTGCCATAGCCTCTAAATGGGAGTTAGGACTGGAACCCAGGGCTATTGGAGCCCTAGTCCAATGCACTTTGTATTTTGTTGTTGTTTTTTAAATATATTTTTATTGATTTCATAGATGAAGGGAGAGGGAAAGAGAGATAGAAACATCAATGATGAGAGAGAATAATCGATTGGCTGCCTCCTGCACACCCCCTACTGGGGATCAAGCCCACAACCCGGGCAAATGTCCTTGACCAGAATTGAACCTGGGACCTTTCAGTCTGCAGGTCAACGCTCTATCCATTGAGCCAAACCGGCTAGCGCCCAACACACTTTGTACTAAACCACATTGCATCTTGCAGTCTTATTGGATCTGTCACTACTGATACTTCCCTATATCAAATGTTTATAACTTCATGCCCAGATTATTGACAAAGCCTGCTACCTATCTTGCAACCTCTGGTCTACTCCCTCCCTAGTTCATCCCACCAAGTTAATCTCCTTAAAACATAATTTCCAACTTGTCATTCTCCTCATTGATAAGCTTTTAATGACTCCTCGTTGCCTACTAAATAAAATTCAAATGTCCAACTTAGGCGTCAAAACTCCTCCAAGCACTGGCTGGGTAGCACATTTGGTTGGAGCATCATTCCACACACCAAGAGGTGGCAGTTTGATTCCTGGTTAGGACACATTCCTGGGTTATGTGTTAGATCCCCGGTGGGGGCACAACAGGAGGCAACTGATCAATGTTTCTCTCTCACTTCTCTCTCTCTCTCTTTCTCTCTCGCTCTCTCAAAAAAAAAAAAAAGAAAGAAAGAAAGAAAGAAAGAAAGAAAGAAAGAAAGAAAGAAAAAAATAATATTTAAAAGTTAAAAAAACTTCTCCAGCCCTAGCTGGTTTGACTCAGTGGATAGAGCATCAGCCTGCAGACCAAAGGGCCCTAGGTTCGATTCTGGTCAAGGGCACGCACATACCTTGGTTGCAGGCTCCTTTCCGGCCCGGGCCCTTGTCGGGGCTTGTGCAGGAGGCAACCAATTGATGTGTTTCTCTCACATCAATATTTATCTCTGTCTTTCTCTCTCTCTCTTCCACTCTCTCTAAAAATCAATGGGGAAATACCCTCTGGTGAGAATTAAAAACAAAAAACTTATTCCAAATCTGGTGCCAGCCCATCTTTCCATGCTTCAGTATCCACACTACCCTTTTTTACCCCATGACCTAGCCATGCCCAATACTCCGTGTTCTTCGAACAGTTCATGCACTTTCATGCCCTGTTGATTTTTCACATATTGTTCTCTCAACTTTGAGTGCCCTTACTTTGATTTTCCTCTTGCCAAATTCTTACTCATATTTCAAGGCCCAACTCAAATGTCTCGATGCATAAAGACTGCAGATTCCCCTAGTTAGAATTAACCTCTATGATAATACATGTGACAAGAGTTGCCATCATAGATGGGTACTTAGTAAACATGAGTTCCCACCTCCCTTCCTTTTTTCACCTGTGTTCCCGCAACATGTTGCTTATACCTCTGTTTAACACTATTCCACTTACTTTATATTAGAGCTGGTTATTTAAACAACTAGTGAGACTTGCCTTGTTCATCTTCACATCCTCCATGGCCCCTAACAGAGTTCCTGGCAAGTGATAGGTACTTAACAAATATTTATCTAAATGAAACAAAAAGTGTGGAGGCAAGCCTTGAGATATCACCTCATTAGTAATTCAGCAAGACCAACTTCTGTTACTGAACATGGAGTGACATATTGAGAGAAGAGAAATCTGGTAAACCCTGTTGGCAGATCTCCAACAACAGGCTTTGAGCAGCCTTAATAATTTCCAACCAGTTTGCTTAAGGGTGATAAGGTAGGAAAGGTGACACAAGTCAGACAAAATTCTTATCCACACATTTTAAAAAATAAGCTGAGGTCAATGTAGTCCCATTTTCTCCAGCCAATGGGTTACAGGTAGCTGGAGAGAATAGTGACTGATGCAGAAGAGGCAAGGAGGTGGAAACCAAAAACTCTTTGAAGCCATTTGTAAAGGGAGGTTACCATGACCCAGGAATTAATCTTTCCCTGAAAAGTGATTATTGACTGAGCTCCTTGCATCATTTCCCTTGGAAGGGTGCTAACTGTGATGGGTGATGCAGGCCAAGAAGGTTGAGATGTATAATACACCTCTATGGTCTCTCAGTAGCAGGGTCTATTCCAGGCAATTGTGGATATGCTTTTAGCTAAGGCTGCTATGCAGATCATTCCAATTTTGGAAGTGATGCCTGGCATATGGCCAAGATCCATTTATTCATTCAGTTGTCACTCATCTAACTTTTTCTAAACAACTACTATGTGCTAAGTACATAGGTGCTCATGCAGAGATGAATGGTTCCTGCCCTTTAAAACTATTCTAATAGAAGAGACACACAAGTAAAGAGACAATATGGTGGGTTACGATGAGTGCTATCTCAGAGATATACAGTGCAGAGGAGAAACAGAAGGATAGAGAAAACGGAGGGAATAAAATCTAAACTTGCCCGATTGGCATGGTTCAGTGGTTGAATGTCGACCTAAGAACCAGGAGGTTGAGGTTAAATTCCCTGTCAGGGCACATGCCCAGATTACAGGAGGAAGCCAATCAATTATTATCTCTCATAATTGACTCAATATTGAGGTTTCTGTCTCTCTCTCCCTTCCTCTCTGAAATAAATAAAAATATATTTTTAAAAAAACTAAATTCCTGAATTTAGCACAAAGGTTACTGGTTACCTCATCACTCCTTAGCCTTTGTATGCAAAGGGTAAACTATCTGAGCTGAGTTTCAAACAATGAAAAAGAGTTGGTAAATAAATGGGGAAAAGGTGTTATAGGCAGGTTTTATCCCAAAGGCAGTGAGAAGCCAATGTATAATTTTAAGCAGGGAAATGATATGATTAGATATACATTTTAGAAAGACCACTCCAAAGAAAGTTTGGAAAATGCATGGGAAGAGGCCATGAATGGAGGTAGGGAGATAGGCAACTGGCTTACTATTTCAATTGTAAAATTATCAGAGTCTATACCAGGGCAGTGGAAGTAGAATAGGAAGGAAGAGGAGGAGTCAGAAGGTATGAGAAGATAAAACTTACAGAGTTTAGTTATTTATTGAATACAAAGTGGTAGGAGGGTGAGCAAGACGGAGAAGCTAATACCAACTCCCCAGATTCTTGGCTTGGACAATTGGGTAGAAATAATACCATTCATTCATTGGGATAAAAGAACACTGGGGGAACAGCAGGTTTGGGAGCAGAATAGATTAGATATTTGGAGTCGAGGAGTGAGATCTGGCTTGAAGATACAGATGAAGCTATGGGAGCATTTGAGACTGCTCTGGGAGAGTTTGAGAAGTGATAAGAACACATGAAATGGAACTCTAAGAAACATTTAAGGGGCAGGGTAAGAGGAAAGCATGGAGCAGTCAGAGATGACAAACCCAGTAGAGGAAAATATAACAAAAATTAAAGGAGACGCCCTATCCGGTTTGGCTCAGTGAATCAACCAAGGACTGAAGGTCCCCGGGTTTGATTCCGGTCAAGGGTATGTACCTCAGTTGCAGGCTCCATCCCCGGCCTTGGTCAGGGAGCCTGTGGGAGGCAACCAATCAATGTGAGAGATGTTTCTCTCTCTCTCTCTCCCCCTCCCTTCCACTCTCTCTAAAAATCAATGAAAAAATATCCTCAGGTGAGAATTAACAAAAAAAATTAAAAGAAATGATGTAGCCATTTTTTAAAAATATTTTTTATTGATTTCAGAGGAAGGGAGAGGAAGAAAGAGATAGAAACATCAATGATGAGAGAGAATCATTAATTGGCTGCTCTTGCATACCCCATCCTGACCAGGAATCAAACCGTGACCCCTTTAAAATCCTGTTTTACAGTAATATTTAGTGATATTTTATTTGGGGGAGGGGGTTAATCCTCACCCAAGGATATTTTTCAATTGATTTTTTTTAAATCAAGAATATCACTGCATTTATTTTTATGCAGGTAATTTTTCTACAGCTTCAACATTTTCTCAAAAATAAAAGAATCCCAAAGCTTAGAACTGGATCACATGGCCCTTTCTCTTCTTACCTCTTCCCCATTCAAAATGCTTGCATCTCTTAATGGCCAGCATCCTCTTGGATCTGCAGTTAGGCTCCACACATTCAAGCCTTAGCACAATCTTCTTTGTGGGTTTAGCCTTTTTTTGGAAAATTGACTTTGTCTGCCCACTGTAGCCACTCTGCTTCCTGCTTCCTACCATAGCGCCACTTTCCCTGGGCGTACAGGGAATCCTTATCCTTCTTATACTGGGTCACTTTGTGAGGCTGATGCTTTCCACACTTCTTACAGAAAGTCTTTCGGGTTTTAGGCACATTGGCCATCTTGGCAGTAGAGCTGTCTATACGATGAAAATGGGAAACTCAATGTCCACACTCCTCACTTCGCTCAGCTCGCTCCTCTCCATTGATTTTTAGAGAGAGTAGGGGAGAGACAGAGAAAGAAACATTGATGTGAGAGAGACACATAAATTGGTTGCCTCCCAAATGTGCCCCAACCAGGATATGTGCCCTTGACTGGAATCAACCCAGGACCCTTCAGTCCTCGGGCCTATGCTCTATCCACTAAGCCAAACTAGCTAGGGCTATTTATTTTTTAATATGTTTTTATTAATTTTAGAGAGAGAGGAAAGGAGAGGGATAGAGAGACAGAAACATTGATGAGAGACATCAATCAGCTGCCTCCTACACACCCCCTACTGGGGATCGATCCTGAAACCCAGTCATCTTCCCTGACCAGGAATCGAACTGGGGACCTCTTGGTTCATGGGTCGAAACTCAACCACTGAGCTATGCCAGCTGGCCATTTTAAAATGGTCATGCTATAATGACAAGTGAGAGAAGATATAAAATAATATGTATTGCAGAGAAGATTGGTAGTTGCCAGAGGTGGTGGGTGAAAGGTAGGCAAACTGGGTTAAGGGAGTCAAAAGAATACAAACACTTCTAGTTATCAAATAAATAAGTCATGGATATATAACATACAGCATGGTAAATGCAGTTAATGATATTGTACTGCACATTTGAAAGTTGCTAAGAGAGTAGATGTTAAATATTCTCCTCATAAGAAAAAAATTATAGCTATGTATGGTGATGGATGTTAACTAAATTTACTGTGGTGATCATTTCACAATATACATAAATATTGAGCCATAATGTTGTACACCTAAAAGTAACATAATGTAATATGTCATTATACCTCAATAAAAATAATAACATGTATCACATGATGAAAATCTTATTTTAAAAGTACATTTCTTTAAAAAGTATATTTCTGTCTTTTATTGAAAAACAACTATAAACTTTTAAACCTATCCTATTTAATAAAGAGGGAATATGCTAATTGACCCTCATGCCATCGCAAAGATGGCAGCGCCCACAGCCACAAGATGGCTGGCAGGGGAGGGCAGTTGGGGGCAAGCTGGCCAGCAGGGGAGGGCAGTTGGGGGTGACTGGGCTGGCAAGGGAGCAGTTAGGTGTGATCAGGCTGGCAAGCAGAAGCGGTTAGGGGCAATAAGGCAGGCAGGCAGGCGAGTGGTTGGGAGCCAGCAGTCCTGGATTGTGAGAGGGATGTGCAGCAGTCAGACATCCCCCTAAGGGTCCCAGATTGGAAAGGGTGCAGGCTGGGCTGAGGGACAGCCCCCCCCCCAAGTGCATGAATTTCGTCCACCAGGCCTCTAATTAATAATAACCATCTCTGAGTGGTGGTGTTACAGACTCTTTTTTTTTTATCCTCATCATTTTTTTTGTATTCTTGTTTTTCCATAAAGAACATGCATTACTTATATAATCAGAAAATATAAAAATTAATATTAAAAGGGGAAAATCAAAGGAGAAGAAAGTTTTGAGAAGGTGGGAATGGTCAACTGAACCAAACACCTCAGAGTCAGTAAGATTCATTCTGAGAGCTGTCTATTGGATTTAACAACAAAGTGACCTTGGTGAAAACTGTTTCAGTGTAGTAGGGAGTAGGGGCAGAAGCCAGATTGGAGTGGAACTGAAGAGTGAATGGGTGATGAAGAAGTGTAGACAGCAAATGTAGAAGTGTCTTTCAATAACTTGGTTAAAAAGGAAAAGAGATAGGGCAGAGGTCCAGTTTAAGATACCATCCAGTTTGAGAATCCCATACTATGTATGGTGGTTTTGAGTATCCTGATGAAAGGTTATGAAGGCCTTCTGATATTCAGATTTGCAGTGTAAGGGTGCCTGGGTCCTCAAACTTTTTAAACAGGGGGCCAGTTCACTGTCCCTCAGACCATTGGAGGGCCGGACTATAGTTTAACTGCTGGCAAGGGAGCAGTTAGGTGTGATCAGGCTGGCAAGCAGAAGCGGTTAGGGGCAATAAGGCAGGCAGGCAGGCAAGTGGTTGGGAGCCAGCAGTCCTGGATTGTGAGAGGGATGTCCAGCAGTCAGACATCCCCCTAAGGGTCCCAGCACACAACAGCGGCAAAAACACCCGGCGGGCCGGATAAATGTTTTTGGCGGACCGCATGTGGCCCATGGGCCGTAGTTTGAGGACCCCTGGGTTAGAGCATAGCGTGCAATTTGAAGCAGCAGCCAGCTCAGAAAATCAATGTCAGACATTGCTCTTCTGATGCAGGGTGGAGGTGGTCCATGGAGAAAAAAAGGGACATCTGTAATACTTTCAACAATAAAGATGAATTTTTTTAAAAAAAGAAAAAGGAACACTCGTGCACTGCTGGTGGGAATGCAGACTGGTGCAGCCACTATGGAAGACAGTATGGAGTTTCCTCAAAAAACTAAAAATGGAACTCCCATTTGACCCCGTGATCCCACTTCTAGGAATATATCCCAAGAAACCAGAAACACCAGTCAGAAAGGATATATGCACCCATATGTTCATAGCAGCACAATTCACCATAGCTAAGATCTGGAAACAGCCTAAGTGCCGATCAGTAGATGAATGGATTAGAAAACTGTGGTACATCTACACGATGGAATACTATGCTGCTGTAAAAAAGAAGGAACTCTTACCGTTTGCAACAGCATGGATGGAACTGGAGAGCATTATGCTAAGTGAAATAAGCCAGTCAATGAAGGAAAAATACCACATGATCTCACTCATTTATGGATAATAAAGACCATTATAAACTTATGAACAAAAATAGATACCGAGGCAGAGCTGCCTCGAACAGTCTGTCAAACTACAGCAGGAAGGCCGGGGAGGGTTGGGGGGCAGGAGTGGGGCGGGTAAGAGATCAACCGAAAGACTTGTATGCATGCATATAAGCATAACCAATGGACATAAGACACTGGGGGATAGGGGAGGCCAGGGGATTGTCAAGGGTGGGGGGAAAAAAAGGAGACATATGTAATACTCTTTGTAATACTTTAAGCAATAAAAAAAATTTAAAAAAAAAAGAAATTGCTCTTCTGGGCTCAGTGACGAACTTATTAAAATTGAGCAAAACACTCCAATGTTACATATATGGCTACATAATTTAAAGTGTGGGATAATCCTTAAAAAGAACCCCTCTCCCCCCCAAAAAAAAAAAATTGTGATGAAGATGAAATAAGTTGTGAAAATTCTCAGGGCTCATGTGATAACAGTCCGGGCTTTTTTTATTATTATTATTCTCACCCAAGGATATTTTTCCATTGTTTTCAGATAAAGTGGAAGGGAGCAAAGGAGGGAGGGAGAGAGAGAGAGAGAGAGAGAGAGAGAGAGAGAGAGAGAGAGAGAGAGAGAGAGAAACATCCATGTAAGAGAGACACATAGATTGGTTGCCTCCTGCACATGCCCCAACCAGGGTAGGGGATCAAACCAGTATAACCCAAGTATGTGCCTTTGACCAAGAATCGAACCCAAGACCCTTTGGTGCCAGCGCCAATGCTCTAACCACTTAGCAACACCAGCCATGGCAAGGGCTTCTTTTTTTTTTAAATATAATTTTTATTGATTTTTTACAGAGAGGAAGGGAGAGGGACAGAGAGCTAGAAACATTGATGAGAGAGAAACATCGATCAGCTGCCTCCTGCACACCCCCCACCGGGGATGTGCCCGCAACCAAGGTACATGCCCCAAACTGGAATCGAACCCGGGACCCCTCAGTCCGCAGGCCGACGCTCCATCCACTGAGCCAAACCAGTCAGGGCGGCAAGGGCTTCTTTATCAAGGTGTGTAGCTCAGTTCCTTAGACAATATTGTTCTGTAGGAATAATGCCAACCTCAGTGGATTCTATGACATAACCCAACTTCGATTATGAGATTAAATGTCAGCAGCGAGAAAGAGCAGTTTATGTTTATTTTAAAGCACTAATTCAGATTCAAAAATCAATAACTGCTTGACATTCTGAAAAGTGCCCTCATGCGGGAAAAGCCATTTCCTACGATATGATGAAGTAACTCCATCATCCTTGTCTTTTGCAGGAGGAAAATGTAATCAAAATGGAAGCCTCTTCAGAGGATCTGAAGTTCTTCCCTTATGCCCAAAGCAAAGGTCCCATAGATTGTGGAATCCTTACTCTGCAGGAGTCTGCTTCTTGGGTAAGCAGAAGGAGGAGGATCCTAGGGGCATCCAACTAGAAAAGAGTTTCACTTGAGGAGGCCCAGGGCAGCAAAGCCACAGAGAAGAACCATAATCTTTAAACAAAAGGCAAGATAAAGATGGAAGTAGAAGAAAGGAGGCCAGCTGGTGTGGCTCAATAGTTGAGCATTAACCTATGAACCAGGAGGTTACTGTTCGATTCCCAGTCAGGGCACATGCCCCGGTTGTGAGCTCGACTGTGTGCAAGAGGCAGCAGATCAATGATTCTCTCACCATCGATGTCTCTAACTCTCTCCCTCTCTTTTCCCCTCTGAAATCAATAAAAATATAAAAATTAAAAATTTTAAAAGAAGGGAGACAAAAATCTTTGGGAGGCATGGGAGCAGGATTTTCCTCTTCGGGTGCGAGGGACATATGAAGGAGAGCAGATTATTTAGAATGAAGGCTGTGAGAGATGAAGATGTATTGGAGCTTCTCTTTTTATATGGTAATCAGAGCCTGTTGCAGGGACTGCTTTGGCAGTTTAAGGAAGGTATACAGGCCCTAGTACAATGTGGCTCAGAAATTAGAGTTGACCGACATCCCAAAGGATCGAGGGTTTGATTCCTGGTCAAGAGCACATACCTGGGTTGCAGGTTCAATCCCTGGCCCTAGTCAGGGCATGTGCAGAAGACAACCAATCTCTCTCTCTCTCTCTCTCTCTCTCTCTCTCTCTCTCTCTCTCTCTCTCTTTCTCTCTCTCAGATGTCTCTCTCACACACACACACACCTCTCTCTCTCTCCCTGCCCTCCCTCCCACTCTTTCTAAAAATCAGTGGGAAAAATATCCTTCGGTAAGGATTAACAACAACAAAAAAGTATACAGGACTAGATCCTATCTTCCCCTTCACACACACACACACACACACACACACACACACACACACACTGCTCTATTGTCTGGGGCTGGAGGTGAGTTGGCTCTATGAAAGGCACAAGGCAGGATGGTGAAAGCTAAGGTTGAACTCAAGCTCTTATGGGTGCCCCTTTTTAGCTCAATGTTCTCTCCTTGGACCAGGTGCTCACGTGTTGGAATCCACATGGATGGGTCTGTCCAGGAATCCATGAAACACATACTCTGGCTCCCTGTCTCTGATAGGATGGATGGATGTGCATGAACAGGGAGGTGGGGAATGTTAAGCAGAAGGCAATGGAGTTTGTGATCTCAGAGGTCTCAATGGGCCTAGAAGTCAGTCCTCTATTTTGCAGCAGGATTGGCTGGACAGATAGAATAGGAGAAAAACTGCCTGGGTTTCCTACCTAAATGGCCCACCATCCCTCCTGCTATAAGCAGTGCATATCAGCAGAAGCCTTGGCCTTCAGGGTGTTTTCAGCAACCTGGCACGCCCCAACATATTGACCTGATAGTGCTGGCTGGTTCCAGGGAGGAACAGGGGTAGTGGTTGTGATTACTGAGGCACGGGGATTCTGGATGAGGCATTCATGGTGTTATTGTTGGCAAATTTGGCTAACAGAGGGCAGAGCAGACAGAAAGGGTATGCACAATGGCTTCCATTTAGGGCCTGGTTTACATGTTTCATTGGATTCTCAGCTTGAGGGGGTGGGTGATAAACCACTGGATTTCTATTTGGAAGACCTGGAAAATGATCCTGTGAACAAAATTTTCTGTATGTACAATATGATTTCAATGATGCATGTGTGTATAAAGAAAGAAAACTGGAAGAAAAGTACTAAACTATTAACAGCTTAATGGGCTCATCAGGTTGTCTTCCCACACTTGGACAATTAGCAGAAATAGTGAACTTCTTCTGTGTCCTTTTCACTACACCCTTCAAGTTTGACACTTAGCCCCATTTTTCTGGCTATGACCTGGACTCCTTTCTGATTCTTCACCCCTACCACACTACCTCTAGTCTCCTTGGGTAAAAATCCAGGATTGGCCAAAACCGGTTTGGCTCAGTGGATAGAGCGTCGGCCTGCGGACTGGAAGGTCCCAGGTTCGATTCCGGTCAAGGGCATGTACCTGGGTTGCGGGCACATCCCCGGTAGGAGATGTGTAGGGGGCAGCTGATCGATGTTTCTCTCTCATCGATGTTTCTAACTCTCTATCTCTCTCCCTCCCTCTCTGTAAAAAATCAATAAAATATATTTTAAAAAAATCCAGGATTGGATTCAACCTAGGACCTTTCTATTTCTGTGCCACCCCTGAGATCCTACAATGCACTATACCCTCAAGAGCAGAGTGATCAGGAAATGGACATCAAGCTGTATTGGCTGAATAAAAGCAACATTAAGACAGGAGCCCAAAAGCCGAATTTTCCATTTCACTTTTTTCACTTGGCTACCTTGTCTAGTATGTCCTTTTGAAAAGGATTTGTGAAAACCAGTAACAATTATTAATATAGGACCACTTCCATCTTTCCCTAGCAGTCCTTACATATAGTTTGAATAACCTTCCACAGCCTGAGCTGGGTCGGCGACATTGGAAATGTTCTGCAGATTTTCAGGGTTTTGCATTTCCTTAATCTCATGGACCCATTTGGGAAGAGTTTTTGCCTGTGTGTCTTAAGTGCCATTTATATTGGAAGCTGTCCCTTTTGACTTCTAAGCCATACAGCAATGCTGTCTCATTGATCAAAGCCATACACAATGCCACATTTTATTCAGTAATGAGGCCCAGGGACCGGCTGGATGATGGACTCCACATGTGAGGCAGTGCTGCTGCATGCCATCTGAGGAAGCCTCAAAATTGCTGTGATGTAATAAGCAGAACTCCCACCAGCCTGCTCATTGATTCTGTTGGTGGGGTCTGAATCGCTGAACTATAATGATGTCACTGGTGAGATGTGTTCTTAAATAATGTGATCAATTTCCTCCATCAATTATCCTGGTCCTGGGTGGAACAGAAATGGGGAAAGTCCTTGATAGGGCTAATGTTTGAGCCATGCCAGAGACAGCAGGCTTATGATTAGGGCCTCTTACCTTGTATGTCTCAAGATTTAATGAAAGGGTTCAGTTGGTTAGATCATCGTCCTGATATGCCAAGGTTGTGAGTTCGACCTCCCATTCGGAGGGACACATACAGGAGTCAACCAATGAATATCTCTCTCTCTCTCTCTCTCTCTCTCTCTCTCTCTCTCTCAGATTTACATTGCTCGGGGTAGTAGTTTTCCTCCTCTCCACTCCATTTTCCTCCCATATCCTCCCTTTTCTCTCCTGCCTTCCTCTCTCTCTTGCAGCATCACTACCTCATCAAGAAGATGTGTTCAGCCCAGCCAGTGTGGCTCAGTGGTTGAGCATTGACCTATGAACCAGGAGGTCATGATTCGATTCCCGGTCAGGGCATATGCCCGGTTTGTGGGCTCGATCCCCATGGTGGGCCATGCAGAAGGCAGCTAATCAATGATTCTCTCTCATCATTGATGTTTCTATCTCTCTCTCCCTCTCCCTTCCTCTCTGAAATCAATAAATTTTTTTAAATAAAAAAGACATGTTCAAGTAGCAATAAACAGGCAGAGAACAAGTCAATTCTAGCAACAGTATTTTTTTTTTACAGCTACAAGCTATTCAAATGGACTTCCTGTAGCCGAGAACTGCAAGCACCCTGAAGAAACTTTGCCAGAACTCCAAGGGACAATGAGTACACATTGATATTAACCTGTAGTTTCCCTTCCGAGGAGCTCTGCTATAGGAACTCTCTCTTCTGGTCAAACAGGTCTGCCCACCATTTCTTAAATATATTTCACAGCTTCCTGTCACCTGAAATGCTTGGCCTTCCATCTCCTTTATGATCTGAGCCCAACTCTGCCTCTTCCATTAAACATACCCTCTTTTCCTACATCTAAATGCTTTCTGGCACCTCATATTTACAAATGGCATTTAGGACATACTCCCTTGTTGCAGGTACAAAGGTACATGTCTCTAACACTGTAGGATGTTCATCCAATTTTTTAAAATGTATTTTTATTGATTTCAGATTAAGGAAGGGAGAGGGAGAAAGAGATAGAAACATTAAAAAAGAAAGAAAGAAACATCAATGATGAGACAGAATCATTGATTGGCTGCCTCCTGCACACTCCCTACTGGGGATTGAGCAGCAACCTGGGCATGTGCCCTTGACCGGAATTGAACCCAGGATTTTTCAGTCTGCAGGCCAATGCTCTATCCACCGAGCCAAACCAGCTAGGGCAGCGGTCGACAACCGGTGGTCTGTGGACCACTCATGATCCGTGAGGTCCGAAAGGTTGGCAACCGCTGAGCTAAGGCATTCGGTTGCCTTCTGTATGCACCCCAACCAGGGGATCAAACCCACCACCTTTTGGTGTACAGGATGATGCTCCAACCAACTGAGCTGCACTGGCCAGGGCCAAAGCACTTTGTATGTTTCCTTAAGAACCGTTGGGATGTTTTCCACTCTTCTGCCACCTGTCCCCAGCATGTCCCCAGCATGAGTATCCAGTAGATGTGCAGTAAAGACTTATCAATTGATGTATTCATATGCCCCGATTTGGCCAAGGGAAGCTGAAGCTTTGGCTCTCTGTGTGGCAGTGAGCTTGGGCTGAGGTGAAGTGCAGAAAGCAGAGAATCAGTTTCTGCTGACTTCACTTTTTTCTTTGCTGCCGTTCAGGCCACAGAATTAATAGGGTCTTCAGGTACATCTTCCTTCAAACTGGACTAATCCTACAGTTAATGGTTAACATTCTTTGTTTACCTTAATGATTGCCAAGATCTGTTGCTGCACATGATACACGTTGCGGTCCAAGTGCCTTGGCCCCGAGGGTAAAAGACCATTTTTGAAGAGGTTTTAGGGTTCTGGGATGGGATTGGTAATACTTTGGTCCATCCCTACTCACTCAAGACATGGACAATAAGCAGAGAGCCCTGGTACTGCCAGGTGGGTGAAGTAGTGTCATCCCCACTTTGACCTCAAGGTGCCAGTAAGCATCCTCCTCAGCATCATATCCTTTTAGAGGCTGGGAGCTATAAGGGATGGAAGGGAACACAGGAACCCTCTCTGCAGCTCACCCACACTACGTATGGCCAGAGGGTGGGGAAAGGTTGAGAGGTGTTGATGAGCTCAGGTCCATGCAGTTCAGTCTCCCAGATGAGATGGGCTAAACATGGGCACACGGGTGACAATGATGCCTCTCTCCCTCTGGAACAGAGCAGTAACTCCAGACTATGTGATCTGTCTACCCAAACCCATTGGAAACTCAGGAGATCAATCTTATTTAATAATTGTGTGTGTGAGGAGGTGGGGCTGGTTAATGTTTGTCTGGTTCCTCTTGGGCTTTGGGCCATATCTGGCTCCAGCCCTGGGTTTTTTGCCCCTCCCCTGGGCTGGGCTGACAATACCTACTGGCATAGTGCAGACACGTCTGCAGACATTCCCGGGAAAGAGCAGCAGCAACAGGTGAGGAAGCTGGGGGCTGAGAGAGGTGGACCAGGGGGCCCTGGTGTGACACAGGGGGGCAGAAATGGGGGCTGGGAAAAGGCTCAGGTATTATCTTCTCTTGGCCTTGGCTTTCAGCAACTTTGATCCCTTCTATGCTTCCCTCCAAGTTGGGGTGAGGAGGCCCCTTCTGCCAGGTGGTGAGCTTGCTTAGCGTCTCTTTGTAGCCCTCAACTCTTATCCTCTTTTCAGGCTCCAAGTCGTTTATCCTCTCAATCTTTTTCCCTGGCTAAGGATTCCCTTCATCCCCACAGGGCCAAGTTCCCAGGAAGATTTGTGAGCCCCCCCACCCTCGCCGCTACCCCCCACCAGCACAGGGTGGCCAAGTTCATCTCTTTAGAACATTTCCTACCACACAGGGTTAGGGTTCAGTGGGACCATTGGGCACTGCTGTTTTCCTTCTCTGATTAGAAGGCAAACCAGGTATTCAACCAATATGGGGGCTGCGGGTAGATGAATACAGTGCACTCAGTAGGCGCAGAGGGCCAGCCAACAGAGCTAAAATTTCGGAGCATGTATTTCCATGTACTTGAGGGAGGCAGACAGACTTAAACAGAGCTTGGAGTAACTGATAATTTGGAGATCTAAATAGACTGCCTTCCAGCTGTTTGAAAGTTGTTCCAGCTGTTAGGAATGGCATGGTAGAATGCATAGACTTAGAAAATGAGATGAGAGGAGGATAATAGAGATAATAAAGAGGGGTTTGAATGGTTAGAGGATAGATGTGGATGCAGCAAAACACTGGGGAAAGGACCCAGGTTTTGGTGAGGAACCAACATGAATCCTAACTGGAGCTCCAGCACTTGCTCAGCTTCATTGAGCCTCTGTTGCCTTGTATAATTAAACATGAGGGCAAAACACACCGGGAACAACACAGAGCATATAAATATCTGGACTTTAACCCAAAGTAAAAAAAAAACAGTTTGGATTTCAAAATCAGGTCATGCCCCTGGATGTTTTTTAAAATGAAACCCTTGAGGTACTAATGTTGGCATAGGGATCAGCTCTCCTTCCAAATAGAAGAGCAAAAATTGAGATCCAAGTGCCCGCACAAGAGTCCTTAGGGGCCCAAAGGGAGCTACTGGCCATGTCCCAGAACACTCAAGAAGGTGAGAGGCTGAAAGCTACAAGAACCTAGAAACTCAGAGGTAGCTAGGCTGTCTGTGGGGCACCCCAAGGGGTAGAAAGAAGAGACAGCTGAAACTTTCTTTGGAGTTGGAGTAAGCAAAGCAAGAAAGCTAAGGAAGGGAAAATAGAACAAACCAGGATGCAACAGAAAACATTGGGAAGGAAGGAAAAGAAAAGAGTTGTCAGTTGATAGGTAAGAGGAGAAGGGGCTACAAGAGAATAAAGCCATACCAGTTTTGAATCTCCCTGTTTCTAAAAACACAAAAAGAAAATTAATTCCAGCCAAAGCAGTAGAGCTTATGGGACAGAATATGGGCTCTGGAGTCAACTTAGCATGGCTCAGATCCCAGCTCGGTCATGTGCTAACTGCGCAACCCTTGGGACCCTTGTACAAATCCCTTCGCCTTTCTTTACCTCAGTTTCCCCATCTGTGACATGAGGACTCAAAGTAACACCTACCTCGTGGGGTTGTTCTGAGTTTTACATGAGATGGTGCATGTGCAAGGGCCTGGCACATGACAGGTGCTCAGTAAACAATTATTCTTAATGTTTCTTGACCACATGTTTCTGAATGTAATGTCCCACTGGACAAAACATTTCTTTATAGCTAACCGTGGTGCCTCCTATAGCAGCTCTGCCTTCAGAACCCTAGGCTTGGGAGAAAGGGCACCTGTGTTCCTGCTCCCCACGCTGGCTTAGCCCCATAGCATGAACTCACTAATGATTTTACATTAAAAGAAGAAACCTTGTTCAAATAAGTAATCTATGTCCTGTGGACCATCCCTTTACCCCTAGTTTCTTTCATCCCATTCCGAAACTTTTCCAGTTGTTAATTCCCCACCCCTCCTCCCTGGAACAGAGAGGACCACCTAGAACTAGATATGGGATTTTTGCCACAACCACTGCCCCTTGCAGTGGGGGCAGGGAATTCCCTGTATTTTCTTCGAGTTCAGGCCTGTGTCCTCACATTCAGTCCCCTGCTTCCAGTATGATCTTCTTACAACTTAATGGCAGAAGTGGTGGGAGGTAGGGGGAGGCCTTCTTGCCTACCTAATGGCTAGAGGTGAATTTCTTCCCTAGAGCAACTGGCAAGCTTGGGAAACCAAGAGGTTACAGTGTACACTTGACATAGGGGGCAGGGCAGCAATGGAACAGTCTGTTCTATCTCGGATGGACACTATAGGTCAACAATAGCATTGAGAAGAAAAAAGAGAGAGATTGGGTTTGGCAGCCCACTTAGTCCCCCAAATCGACATTGTTTTCTCTTCCTGGTAAGGTTCTTACTTCCCTTGATTAGTAACTATGAAAGTGGAGCTGAGCTAAGAACTTTTGCAGGTTGCTTAATAACCCTGGATATTAAGGCTCTTTATACATGAGCAAGCAGGATCTGAGAAGTTCAGTCACTAGTCCAGGGTCATATTCGGTGCAGAACCAGGATTCAAACCCAAAGCTGTGTAACTCTTACCTGTTCCATCTTCTAACTTTCTACTTGATTGTTTGATTCTCTTTCTCGTTCTGGCTTGCTCTCACCATGTATCCACCTGTCCACCCTCTGTATGGGTTCCCTTTCCAGAAGCTCAAGGAGAGGTGGCCAGGGTATGCTCCATGACACTGGATTTGGAATTTACTCACAGGTCAACAGCTTCTTTATTGCTCACACTTTTATGCGTAACATTAGCCTTGGCTTTTGCTGACACTATCTGCAAAAGCACAACTATACTGTGGAAAGAACCTAGACTTCTGCTTCAGATCCTTTTGTGTTTCATCCTACTCCAACACTTCCAAGCTGTGTGACTTGAGTGAGTGACTTAACTTATCTGAGCTGTAGCTTCCTCATCTGGAAAGACAGTCCTTAGAGGCTGGCTAGGTGGAGCAAGAGAAAGAATGTAGCTCTAGCCGGATTGGCTCAGTGGATAGAGCATCAGCCTGGGGACTGAAGGGTCCCAGGTTTGATCCCGGCCAAGGGCACATGCCTGGGTTGCGGGCTCGATCCCCAGTAGGGGGTGTGCAGGAGGCAGCCGATCAATGATTCTCTCTCATCATTGATGTTTCTATCTCTCCTTCTCCCTTACTCTCTGAAATCAATAAAGAAATATATTTAAAAAAAAAAAAAAAGAGAGAGAAAGAATGTATAAGAAAATGCCTGTAACACAGTTCCTGGCTTGATAAACATGAGCTCCCTTTCCTCTCCTCTATCTAGCTCACCCATACCCTGGAGGAGATCTAAGTCTAGGAACAATCCAGCGGACCGTAAGTTTCTAGCAGGGTCATGGGGAAGGGCCTGGGCCAAGAATGTCATGGTTCTCTCTGGTGCCCTCTTACATGTACCTGTCTTTGTTACATCTCCTCCCCCTACGCCCCGGCCATTCTTCTAGTGGGGCTATGGGGTGGTGTGGCGATGGACCGGGCGGGCACAGAACAGGTGGGTGCAGGCTGGGTGTCTGGCGCTGGGACACAAGTGCTCTGTGTGTAGGGTGGGCGGAAGTCAGGGCGTTTGATCTGAATTCTAAAGGGCGTTGTTCAGAGACCCACAAAGGTCCCATTGTGCAGACACTGGGTATAAAGCAGCATATGACTCCCCAGCACCGGGTGGTGATGAATTGGGACGCAGGCGCGGACCCAGGGACCACTCCCCCGGCACAGACATGAGACCATAGGGGACCTGTCTGGGTGGCCTCAGGGATAGGCGCTCCCCAAGGTAACAGGGCTTTTTGGGTTTGCCCCAGCTTCAAACTTTAGGAGCTGGAGGATGGGGAGCTAAAGTGGATGGCTAAAGGCAGAACAAGATGTGCCTGGCAAAGAAAGGGACTAGAAAGGAATGAATGTTGGATGAAAGCAAAAATGGGAGATGGGGCTCAGGGAAGTCAAGTCAAGTGAGTGAGTGAGTGAGTGAGTGAGTGAGTGAGTGAGTAGGAGAGGCTGGCAAGGGAGATGGGGTGATGAGGAAAGTTATGACTATCCTTCTTCCTTTCCTGTCACTGGTTCTTGGAAGGCCTGGTGGAGGGAGGGGGGGTTCAGATGGTGTTATGGTGACTGGCCTGCCCCGGCTCTCTGACAGCTTGCTTTGTGGCTCATGTCTTACAGGTGTGAATGAGGCAGGATGAACTGGACAGGCTTGTACACCGTGCTCAGTGGCGTGAACCGGCATTCTACTGCCATTGGCCGAGTATGGCTCTCAGTCATCTTCATCTTCAGAATCATGGTGCTGGTGGTGGCTGCAGAGAGTGTGTGGGGTGACGAGAAGTCTTCCTTCATCTGCAACACCCTGCAGCCTGGCTGCAACAGTGTCTGCTATGACCATTTTTTCCCTATTTCCCATGTGCGTCTGTGGTCTCTGCAACTCATCTTGGTTTCCACCCCAGCTCTCCTCGTGGCCATGCATGTGGCTCACCAGCAGCACATAGAAAAGAAAATGCTGAGACTTGAAGGCCATGGGGACCCCTTACATCTGGAGGAGGTGAAGAGGCACAAGGTCCACATCTCAGGGACATTGTGGTGGACCTATGTCATCAGCGTGGTCTTCCGGCTGATGTTCGAGGCTGCCTTCATGTACGTCTTTTATTTGCTCTACCCTGGTTACGCCATGGTGCGGCTTGTCAAGTGTGAGGCCTACCCTTGCCCCAACACAGTGGACTGCTTCGTGTCCCGCCCCACGGAGAAAACCGTCTTCACTGTCTTCATGCTGGTTGCCTCCGGCATCTGCATCATCCTCAACGTGGCCGAAGTGGTGTACCTCATCATCCGGGCCTGTGCCCGCCGGGCCCGACGCCACTCCAATCCGCCCTCCCGCAAGGGCTCAGGCTTTGGCCACCGCCTCTCACCTGAATACAAGCAGAATGAGATCAACAAGCTGCTGAGCGAGCAGGATGGCTCCCTGAAAGACATACTGCGACGCAGCCCTGGCACTGGGGCCGGGCTGGCTGAGAAGAGTGACCGCTGCTCTGCCTGCTGATGCCACATACCAGGCAGCCTCCCATCCTGCCCCCACCCTGCCCAGGCCTGAGTTGAGCCTCCTTCTCCTTTGCCAGTGCACTGGCCTCTACCTGCCAGGGAGAGAGAGCTCCATCAAAACTTTCCTTCCCCCCTACTCCCCTTCCTCCCCCATCCACCCTCCCACCCCCTCCACCCCCCCACCCCCCGCCTGCTGCCTGAAGGGCTGAAGAGGTAGGAAGCCTGAGTGCTCAAGATTATTGAGGGTGTGGGTTATTGAGGGTCTTGTTGCCTGTACCCCTTCTTCTTCCTTCTCCTTCCCTGGGGCCACTGGGGATAAGAGATAGGATGCTCTGACAACATCTTCAATTATGAAACTAATCTTAACCCTGTGCTGTCAGATATCCTATTTCTGGAGTCACATCAATAGGGAGGGAAGTGAGCAAGGGAGGGTGCTGTGGACCTGTGGGTGGAGAAGGGAGGGTAGCAAGAAAAAGAGGAGCAGCACTTGTAGCCTCAAGGAAAAAGAGGACATATCTGGGGTGGAGGAGTTAGGGAGAGAGAAAGAAGCAGGCAGATAAATTGGAATGGGGGTTGGTCAGGGCTGCCTTTGCCTCTAGTCCCCAAGGCCTCTCTCTGCCTGAAATGTTACACATTAAACAGGATTTTACAGTAAATGAAGGGGTGGCTTGTGTGTTTGTCAAGTTCTTTCTCCTGTAACCTCTGACCTCTCTCGGCTGAGCTGGCCTTGGCTTTTGCTGATCAAGAAAAGAATGGGTGGCAGAAAACAGTGATTTGAGGAGCTGAAGCTGCAAATGATAAACCGCAGCCCTACTGGCCCACAAAACCAGCCCCTGAACTGTTCTCCCCTGAGTTCTGTTGTTTTTTCTTTTGGGGTTCCCCCCCCATTTTTAATAACATCTTTATTGGGATCTAATTCACTTACTCCCTTCCTCTGATTCTATTTAATTTTTTATCCATTTTAAGTATAAGGTTTTTTGAGTTCTGATAATTGTGTGCAGTTTTATAAATGTGACCACAATATATTAGAAAACAGAAATATCTCAAAAAGTTTCCTTGGCCCCCGTCCTCTGAATTTGAAAATATTAAAATGACAACACCCTCTGGGGACACAGGAAATGATAGAGAAATTTCACAGCTCTTAGAGAGGAGCACACATTCCCTCCGTACCTTGGTGAAGGCCCCTCCTCTGTACTCCTGGGAGAAATAGTCCCCTTTCTCCCTTGAAATTCAGCATTCTTGGCAAACTAGTGCCCCACAAGCCACCTATCCAATTATGCAGTGACTTTGACCCCTTTCCTTGAGACCTAGCCCCTAATTCTTCCCTCCTCCCCAGTTTCCTTCCCCCAGAGATCAATGCCACCCACCCCAGAGATGACTCCACCCCAGGTCAAATATTGCATAGCAACGGTTTCCTCACCAGCATAGCATCACTCTCCAAAGCAGCAAGTAGCCTCCCCTTCCCCTGTCAGCTGTGGTGGGAAAAGGCTCAGGCAGGGACTTGACCTAGCAGTGTTCCAGTCCAGCTTCTGTCACTTATTAGCAAGGTGTTCCCTTCTCCAAGTCTCAGTTTCCTTGAGCAAATAGGGCTGGCCTCACACATCTCTGAGCTCCCTTTAACACTCTGTGCCTCTGGGATTCTTAAAAGTCTTCTCCAGTCTCAAGGAGCTGGGGAGTCCCCTCTCAGAATTGCCGCCCTCACCAATGGCCCCTCACAGTAAAATTCCCCCCCACAGCAAATTTCTCTCCTCAGCTTTCCTACCTCCTAACAGAAAAAAAGGTTTTGCCACTCCCTCTCAGAATGTGCTGGCTTCCCGTGGGAAGAACAGAAGGAAAGAGAAAATCAGGCATAATCTTATCAGAATTGCTCTCCTCTAGAAACAGTCTCTCCTTCCTACAGAAAGCATGGAAGCTTTCTTCATTCGAGGCTGCTTCTCCTTCAGAAAGGAAAAGAAAGAGTAAGTGGTCATTTCCCCCACAGTCAGCAATCCGAGAGAGAGCTTCCTCCTCTCTTAAAAGAGATACATCCCTTTCCTGCAAGAAATTTCCTTTCTCCTTAGAAACCGACATCATACCCTGTCAGAGGAGAGGTCTACACCCCCTCACGGTGGGAGGGATTATTTTTCTTCTTGAAATCAATCTGCCCCTCACCCATAACACAACACACATAGAGCATCTACTCTTTTCCCAAAAGGCCATCAAAAGAAAGATTTTCTTTTTTCCACAAATAAACTTCATGCCCTCCTTGCACTGAGGAATGCTAAATACATCATCACCTCAGAAATCTCCTTTCTTTTAAAAATAAATTCTACAAATCCTCTTTGAAAGAGGCACCAACTCCAGATCCAGGCTTTCCTCTCCAGGGGGCAGTGGTGGGACAGAAAAGCTATCCAGCTGGTGTTACAACCAAAAGGAGGACACTTAACTCTTGTGTCCTGAACCAGGTGGGAGTAGGCCAAAGGAAGCTTGAGCAGAGCCGGTGTACACACGTCACAGGGAGGGAGGAGGAAGAGTAGGGGTAACCCCGGGACTGACTTTTTTAAAAATATATTTTTATTGATTTCAGACAGGAAGGAAGAGGGAGAGAGAGACAGAAACACCAATGATGAGAGAGAATCATTGATTGGCTACCTGGGAATCGAGCCTGCAACACGGGTATGTGCCCTTGACCAGAATTGAACCCTGGACCCTTCAGTCCACAGGCGGACGCTCTATCCACTGAGCCAAACCAGCCAGGGCCTGGACCTGACTTTTTTATTTGAGGCTTTGGTCACAAGAGTGTAAGGGAGAAACAGGAGGCAAATGGGGCTTAATACCTGCCACACAGGAGACAATGTATTGAGTGATTAGGGTAGTGAAGAGGACTTTGGAATCAGGAAACCTTGGTTTCCATTTATTGGACAGGTAATACCCTCTCTCAGTCTGTTTCCTCATCTGCAATATAGGGTTGATAATAACCTTTCTACTTCTTTCTCTGAGCTTCTGTGAGAATCAAACAAGATGTGTTCAAAAGTTGGTTATAAAACCTAAAGTAAGGTAAGATCGTATCAGAACCATAAGACCACAGCCTTAAGGCATGCTAAAACTTGCAATGAACCATAAAGGACTGAGGCTAGTTCAGCTAAGCTAGAGTTAGTGGAAAGAACTTGGCAATAATAGGATTGGCTCCCCCAGGGAACGGCCAGCAGTCCAAATAGCAAAGTCCAAGAGATTTTGCAAGCTTCCCTTGAGCATGATTCATTTAAGGGTCAATATTTAAGGGGTCTGAAAGGTGGCAGAAAGGGCCTAATAACAAGAGTTACTGACACACTCTCGAGCATGGTACTGGGGCTTTTAGGGATATTTATGATCTTTTAGACTTAGAGGCATCTGTGTGCAGAGCTGCCAGGAGCTGGGGGCAAAGGGACAGTCAGCTCTTGGATGAAGGGACAGGCTGAACTAGGAGAGTAATCAAGTTTCCAGCCAGCTGAAATGGGATTTCAAAGCAGGCTGAGGTATCCATAGAGAATTGGCATGGCAACCATGAACTGATTCAGAGACCCAATCAGATAGCCTGGGTACACACAGTGGCAGCTAGATGGAAATGCCTGCCTGTTCCATTTACTGATTCCATAATACTTCAATGCCAAGCCAAACCTATGGTAGAGAAGGGGCTATAAATACCCACCAAGCTAGACCACTTTGATTCCTGGACTAGGCCAGGCAGAACCTGTCAGGTGGGAATATGATTGCGCCATTGTAGGGGAGGAAAATAAAGCGGGCAAAAATCACACCATATCTTCAGATTTAGGCTAATAATCTGCTGTGGAAGGTTTAAGGAATGGAATATCTAGAGGTGAGGTGGGAAAGATAAACTATGATCAACTTATGTTGGGCCATATATGTCACTATAAGGGGTTGAGACTGTCCTATAGGTAGGGGAAAGGTTATGAGTGGGGGAGTGCCAGTTTCAGATATATGATTTGGGAGTTCACTCGGGCAGCCACACAGAAAGTAGATTAGGGATTGGGAAGAGAAGAGGCAGAATGGCCAGCTATGTATAGTCTAGGTAGGGCCCATAAAACTAGGACAGTTGTAGAAGGAATAGGAGAAGACAGATGTGAGAGACACTTTGTAGAATCTACAATAGGACTTGATGTCTGAGTGTGGGGAGATGGAGGAGCCAAAGATAATTTGGACATCTCCTTCCCCTTCCTTGAGGGCAAATATCTAATTGTTCAAGACAGCTCAAATGTCATTTACTATGTGAAGCTTTCAACTTTCTCCTTGCCAACCCTCCCCAGTCCCTTGGCAAGAATGAGTCTCCCTTCCCTTCTGAATTTCTGCCATACATTGTAGTGTATGTTGATTAGAGTGCTTATCAAATTGTGTGGCAATCACTTGCATAACCTTAACATACAGGAGGTGCTTAGCCTGTTCAATTAAGGGCAGTAGGGACAGAATATAGGCATGTGCTTAGGTTCAGCACCTTGAAAGAGTAGTGTGTGCTCAGTGTGATTAGAACAGAGAATGCATGGGATTTGGTGGAGGTCATAGTAGGAAGTGAGGCTGGCAAAGTAGATTGGGGCCAGTTTGTGAAGGTGAAACCGGACAACCAATGGGTCCAGGCTGCCTGTCACTACTTGAGCTAATTCAACAGAGACAGGGTTAAATCATATATGAGCATTTATTCCAGTAATGCCAGCATTATGGGAGAGCAGCAGGTCACCTAAGAAAATCTGCTCTGGACCCCACCATAAACCAGCTGCTTATATTTGATAGAATGATGGTTACATGGGTAAGTAGGAATTACAGGCATCTGGAAGTAGGCAATGGGGGCTGGGGCGGGATTCCATTGTTTGGGCAACAAGGTTGTTAATCTTTCCATGATAATAGGTAGTTCTTGAATGGGAATGGACCCCATTCCAAGGTTGACTCCCAGGTCCAAGGTTGACTGTCAGGCCCCAGGGCTGTACAACTCCCAGCCAGGTTAGAATGTCCTTTCTTTAATCAGAACAAGGCAATTACAATTAACCACGCATGATTAATATTTCTTATAACAATAGCTAGTCTCCAATATTCTATTTTTGCCCCTAACAAAGGAACTCATATAATGTGCATGGAAGTTTGCACAGGAGTTTGAACTCTCAACTATCACATGTAGCAACTCTTGTGACTTCCAAATTAGGCCCCTACTATACTTACAGGCAATTCTGTACTCATAATCATAGACTGACTGTGGAGATCTTGAGGAGATCCAGGTCAGGGCAGACCTTTGCACAAATAGATACATTAAGGTTGATGGTGAACTATGGAAGAAAGAGCAATGATTTAACAGTGGACTTCAAGGAGAAAGGGTAATTTACACAGGATGGTGACCACTGTTCTCCATTCCAACTGAAGGAAGTCTCTCTGAAAAGTCAGTATAGCATAGTGATTAAGAGCATGGTCTACTTCCTACCTGTGTGACTTCAGTTAAGTTACTCAGCCACTCTGTGCCTCTGTTTCCTCATCTGTCATACAAAGATAATTAAAGTCCTTATGTCATAGGGCTATAGTAAGGAATAAATGTGCTGATTATATATAAAGCACTTGGAAGAGTGCCTAGTTGATAGTAAGTTCTATACAAGTGTGTGCTGTTATGATTTCATCTTCCCATCTTTTCCATCCTCCAGCTATTCACCAACTTATTCAAACACTGAGCTAAACTCTTTGTTGCACCTAATTAACATGCTTTCTTGACTGTTTGGTTGTCAATTGTCACATGTGTGTGCTTAAGTAAGCAAGTCTGCATGTTTGCATACATACGTCACAATATATATGACCACATTTGTGTATATATGTGGCAGGATGGCTGTGAAGAGCATCTTAATTCTCAATGTGTATATGTGCATATGTATAGATATATATGTGTGTGTGTGTGTATATATATATATATATATATATATATATATATATATATATATTAGAGGCCCATTGCATGAAGAGATTTGTGCAATAGGCCTTCCTTCCCCTGGCTGCTGGCACTGGTTTTCCTCTGGCACCCAGGACCCAGGCCTTCACTCTGGCTGCAGCAGAGAAGCCAAGCCAACTCAGTCTTCAGTCATCTTCAGTCTTCGCTCGAGCCGGAGCCTTCAGTCTTGGCTCGGCGCCTGGGTATGCAAATTAACCGCCATCTTTGTTGAGTTAATTTGCATACTCATCCTGATTGGCTGGTGGGCATAGCAGAGTGACACCAATTTGCATGTTTCTCTTTTATTAGTGTAGATATTTTATTTTTTACAGAAAGGAAGAGAGAGGGATAGAGAATTAGAAACATCGATAAGAGAGAAACATGGATCAGCTGCCTCCTGCATACCTCTACTGGGGATGTGCCCGCAACCAAGGCACATGCCCTTGACCGGAATCAAACTTGGGACCCTTCAGTCCACAGACCGACACTCTATGCACTGAGGCAAACCAGTTAGGGCTGTAGTTTTTTTTTGGTTTTTTTTTTTTTAAATATATTTTATTGATTTTTTACAGAGAGGAAGGGAGAGAGATAGAGAGTTAGAAACATCGATGAGAGAGAAACATCGATCAGCTGCCTCCTGCACATCTCCCACTGGGGATGTGCCTGCAACCCAGGTACATGCCCCCGACCGGAATCGAACCTGGGGCCTTTCAGTCTGCAGGCCGACGCTCTATCCACTGAGCCAAACCGGTTTTGGCAGGGCTGTAGTTTTAATGAAAAGGAAATGTCTCGCCGAAACTGGTTTGGCTCGGTGGATAGAGTGTCGGCTTGCGGACTGAAAGGTCCCGGGTTCGATTCTGGTCAAGGGCATGTACCTGGGTTGTGGGCACATCCCCAGTGGGGAGTGTGCAGGAGGCAGCTGATCGATGTTTCTCTCTCATCGATGTTTCTAGCTCTCTATCTCTCTCCCTTCCTCTCTGTAAAAAATCAATAAAATATATTTTAAAAAAAAGAAAAGAAAAGGATATGTCTCAATCATAATATAGTCCGAAACTTTATTATCAAGCTTAGAAATCACAGGTGGATGAAAGGAAAGGAGACTACTTATGGAGCATACAGTATGGACCAGATTTGGTGCTAAATTAAGCACTTACATACATCATCTAAGTAATAGTGAGGTAGCTATTACTATACCCATACATGCAGATGAGGGAATGGAGGTTCAGAAAAGGTAAGTAATATGTCCAAAGGTTGCACAGCTTAAAGCTGCAGAGCTAGAATTAAAACGTAGACTTATGCTAATCCAAAATCTGTGCTGTTTCCTTTATAACAAAATAAGTAGTCTGTGTTGCCTGAGGGAGTACTTCAGGACACAGGGTGGGGTGGGGTGGGATGGGAGAAGCTCATTTTGAAATAATATCCCTAAATATTAACTTGCTGAAAAACAACATGTGCATGTGGGGATCCCAAAGGTCAAGGGTGAGAAATGGTGATTTCAAAAGTTTATATTGATTTAAGGGTTCAGAGGGCACGGGTTCTGAATAACTGTCTCTCTCCATCTTGTCTGCACTACCCAAATTGTCTTGCTTCATGGAGATGGTCTTCTGTATCCTGCTCCAGGCAGAGATCTCTGGAGAAGCCCTTTTGCTCCAGATTGCCTCCTTGTCTGAACACAGGGCAGCTCCTTCCTCAACTTTCACCAACTTTCAAAGACAGGCTTGGTTTCCCAACCAGCTCGCCTTGCCCCTCCCCCTCACCTTCCCTTCAAGGGACAAAGCCTTTCATTCCACAGTTAGAGATAAAAGTCTTGAAATGCAGATGCCTTAGAGAATTTATGCCAACTAACACTCATTTACACTAAAATATAATCAGTAAGCCTAGAAACAAGGCTGGTAATGTTGTTTCCCAAATTTTTATCAAGTCCCTTTCCTTCTCAGCTGCTTTTCTTCAGCATATTGTGTGCCTTCCTTCAGGCCATGCTGATAATGTGGACAATAAAAGCTATTGTTTATTAAGTACTTGCTGTGTGCTGGGCACTGTGCTAACAAGTCAGCTCCCTTAATTCTCACCACTGGTTGAGGTAAGTACCATGATTGTCCCCATTTAAAGATGAGGAGCCCAGCCAGTGTGGCTCAGTGGTTGAACATCAACCTATGAACTAGGAGGCCACGGTTCGATTCCCCATCAGGGCACATGCCCGGGTTTCAGGATCGATCCCCAGTAGGAGGCGTACAGGAGGCAGCCGATCAATGATTCTGTCTCATTGATGTTTCTATATCTTTCTCCCTCTCCCTTCCTCTCTGAAATCAATAAAAATATTTCTTTAAAAATAAAGAGTAGGACACTGAGGTCCACATCGGTTAAGTAACTTGCCCAGGCCACATGGCTAGGAAAGAATTGACCAAGCTAGGGAACTAGAACTCATGTCTGCCAGACACCGAAGGCAAAACACGGAACATTTCTGTTCCACTGCCCCCCCTGTATTTCTTCAGCACCCAGTTCTCCCCCACCTCACGCAGACATGCTAGAGTCACTTGAAACATGAAGCATAGCCTGCCAATTCTTTGTGGCTTTTCATCGCTTTGAGGATAAAACATGACTGCTCTGGTTTGCCAGGACCAAGGGCTTTCCCAGGATGCTGGACTTTCATCACTAAAACTGGGAAAGTCGTGGGCAAACTGAGATGGTCAGTCACCCTAGCAGGGATTGGAATGGCCTTCAATGCCTTTCACAACCTGATCCCTAGTTTCTCAGCAACACCTCTCACCACTGCTCACCTTTTTTACTGCACCCTCTCCACCTCCTCTGCAACCCAACCACCCTTGCCTGAAGACATTCCACGTTCTCATATACCTCCATGCCTTTGTGCACACTGATCTCTGCACCTTTATTCTGCCTTACAAGCTATGCTCACTCTTCATGAAAACCCAGCACCCATGTCACCTCTGTGGTCTTGCTTTCCTGGGAGAGAATAAGTACAATTACATTCTGCCCTGGTCATTCTATTGACATGTGAGTCTTCTCCAGGGTCAGGACTAGGGTGAGGCAATTGAGGCACCTAGGGTGCAACATTTCAGGAGGCATTCACTCTCAGGGTTGTGCAAATGCCAATCCTGTACACGCATGGTCCCAGCTGTGAGTGCCTCCTTATATTTTGCGCCTTAAGTACTTTGATTGCCCTGCCCTAGTCCCAGGCCTGGTCCTCCCTATCAAACTAGGGACTTTTCAAGAGCAGACTACAGCTTCTTAGTCAACTTTATATCCCTAGTGACCAGCACAAGGCTGGGCACAGAGTCTAAATCTAGTTGAACAAATGACATCAGACACTTCTCTGTTCCAGCAGGGGAAAGAGGTAGGAGAGCCAGGTGACTTTGAGCCCTGTTGAGGATGGGAGAGGGAGAAGGCAAATTTAATAGACTTCATCTTGGCCTGGGGTATGAGACAGTTTTTCATCAGATAGTTCTGCCTTTGGCATCTGGCAGATTTGGGGCTTCTCCCACTTTTCTGGTCTCTCCCTGTCAGTTCCTTTCTCTGCTTAACTGGAGATATTTTTCCAAGGTACCATTTTTGTCCTCTTCTCTCTTCATTCTATTACTCCCCTCAGTGATCTTGTCCTCTCCCACAGCTTCAGCTAGGAGCTGTTTGCAGATGACTTCTTAATTGACACCTCATGCTTTATGCTAAGTGAACGTCAGACAGAAAAAGACAAATATTATGTGATCTCACTTATTTTTCTTTTTTTAAAAATATATTTTATTGATTTTTTACAGAGAGGAAGGGAGAGAGATAGAGAGTTAGAAACATCGATGAGAGAGAAACATCGACCAGCTGCCTCCTGCAAATCTCCTACTGGGGATATGCCCGCAACCCAGGTACATGCCCTTGACGGGAATCGAACCTGGGACCTTTCAGTCTGCAGGCCAACACTCTATCCACTGAGCCAAACCGGTTTCAGCTGTGATCTCACTTATATGTGGAGTCTAGAGAAGGTGAACTTGCCTGGTCAGTGTAGCTCAGCGGTTGAGCATCGACCTATGAACCAGGAGGTCACAATTCAATTCCCAGTCAGGGCACATGCTGGGGTTATGGGCTCGATCCCCAGTAGGCTGCTTGCAGGAGGCAGACGATCAATGATTCTCTCATCATTGATGTTTCTATCTCTCCTCTCCCTCTCCCTTCCTCTTTGAAATCAATAAGAATGTACCTTTTTTTAAAAAAAGCTGAACTCAGAGAAACAGAGAGTAAAATCGTGGTTTCTAGGGGCTGGAAGGGATATAAATTAAATCGGGAGATGTTGGTCAAAGGGTACAAACTTTCGCTTATAAGATGAGTAAGTTCTGGAGCTCTAATATACAGCATGGTGACTATAGTTAACAATACTGTGTGATATACTTGAAAGTTTCTAAGAGAATAGATCTTAAATGTTCTCACCACAAAAGAAGAAATGGTAATTATATGATAGGATGGGGGTATTAGCTAACACTATGGTGGCCATCATTTCGCAACATTTGTGTATCAAATCAACATAGTGTACACTTTAAACTTAGGCAGTGTTATATATCAACTGTATTTCAATAAAGCTAGAAAAACTAGACAGTCTCTCTTCTATGCCTCAGACCCACATTTCCAACTGCCTAGTATAAATGGCAACATCTAGCCCTAGCCAGTTTGGCTCAGTGAATAGAGTGTCAGCCTGCAGGCTGAAGGGTCCCGGGTTCAATTCTGGTCAAGGGCACATGCCTGGGTTGTGGGCTTGATCCCCAGTATGGGGTGTCCAGGAGGCAGCTGACCCATGATTCTCTCTCATCATGGATGTTTCCATCTCTCTCCCTTCCTCTTTGAAATCAATAAAAACATATTTTTTTAAATGGTAACATCTAGCATAAATATTACTTTTCACATGCATTTTCTCACTGACATTCACAAGTTCCCCAAGTCAGGGCAGAGTAAAAATGCATTTTTAGGTAAGGCTCAAAGAGGTAGGCTTGCCCAAGTTTCAGTGGCAGAGATATGATTAAAAATTCAAGTTTGAGTGTTCTTTCTGCTATGCCATGTTACACTGCCCACCATGTGGATGTTTATATAGTCTTGAACCCAACATGATCAAAACCTCAATTTGTTACCAACCTCTTCCTACCTCCCAACTCCTCAGACAAAAAACAAACATAAAAACAAAACCCCATCTATTTTCCAACTTGGGTAAAGGCATCTCCCAATCAAAACATGGGATTTATGCTTCATGTTCAATTCTTTTTTGTTTCTTGTTTTTTGTTATTTTGGGGTTTTTTTTTTACTTCATGTACAATTCTTTTTTAAAAAAATGTTTTTTATTTGAGAAAACCATCAATGTGAGAGCAAAACATCAATTGTCTTCCTCCTGCACACCCCTTACAGGGGATACAGCCCAAAACCCAAGCACGTGCCCTGAGCAGGAAACAAACCGGCGACCTTCTGATGCACAAGACAACAACCAACCAACTGAGCTACATTAGTCTGGGCTTCATGTACAATTCTTTCCTCTCCCCCAGATCCTGCAGACTTGGCCTTCATGTCTTAAATTCATCTGAATCCATTTTCTCTTTTCCTTCTGTATCCCCACAGCTCCCACTGAGGCCCACATAACTTTTTTTTTTTTCAGGATGGCTTTTTTAAAAAATTTAAATTCTTTATTGTTTAAAGTATTACATATGCCTCATTTTTCCCCATTGACCTCCCAGCCACTCCCACCCCCCAGCACATGCCCTCACCCCTACTGTCTGTGTCCATTGGTTATGCTTATACCCACGTTAACTTCTCAGCCATACTCTTTTTATTGATCTCCTGGCCTTCAGACCTGCTACCACCCCTGTCCTCCATATTGTTCTAGGGATCTTCTCCCTAAAACAGATCTGATCCTGTAATTCCCTGACTGGAAAAACCTCAGCCTTTGCTTGTGCTAGTCCCCAACTCCTCCCACTTACTGAGGCCCAGGTCAAATGTCACCTTGTTCAGAAAACTCTGATGTAAACTCCCTATAATCTCTTTCTTAAATTATTTATTAATTTTGAGAAACATTGATGTATTGTTCCATTTATTTATGCATTCATTGGTTGAATCTTGTATGTGCCCACAAACCCACACAAACTTGGTGTATCAGAATGACACTATAACCAACTGAGCTACCAGGCCAGGGCTAACCTCCCTATAACCTTAAAGTGAGTTCCTTATTCTTCTACTCTCCCACAGCACTAGATATTTCTTTCTGCCTCTTACAACTAACTATGCACTGATCTTTTCCTATCCCCTCTAGCCTGGGAACCTGCTGGGGATAGGATCCTGGTCTAATTAATCTTTGTCTTCTCTGAATCTAAGTCCTTAAACATAATAGGTCCTTAATAGCTAGCTGTAGAATAATTTTTTCCCTTAAGTGTCTGGAAACTTGTTATGAAAAGGACCGTATTCCAAGTGGATTCATTCAGTGAGGTAGGTAAAAATGATTCTCAAACTGAAGTGGGGCACTTCACTTCTTCATGTTCTAATAGATTTGACAATGTCTGGCATGGCTCTTCCATATCCCTCACCCCTCCGAACACTGTTCTTCCTCCCCAGGAAAAGGCAAAAGACAATTTTAACTCTTTATTTGAAACAAACAATTCCAGAGACAGAAGGTTAGTCGTGACAACAGCTTCTCACTACAACACAAGGGCGGGCATGGCTCACTGAAGGGATAGGCCAGGTACCGCAGAACAATATATACAATTTAAACAGTGGCTAAACTGGTAACAGTTATAAAAACACAAAAAGGAGGCTAGGGAACAGCAAAGCCAATAGGAAAAGAACTGGGTACCCCCTTTGCTGGACACTAATAGTTTTCTGGAACTACAAAAGCAAGATGGGGAAGAGAGAAGATAGATGTAGGCAGTGGAGGCAGGACACAGGTCCACAGCTCCTCCCTATTCTCTAACCACAGATCCCATCCTGCATGACCCAAGACCCCCACAGGCTTGGCCTGGCTCTTATGATGGGGGAAGAACAATAGTCTTTGCCTATCACTAGTTGATTGGAACCCAGCCCCAATCCAAATCAGAAGGTAGTTTTTGCCTTGGGCACTGTGTCCATTGAACTAAAGGGAGGCAGTTACAGAAGGGGGCTAAGCATGTTGACACATGGCTCATACAACCTAAGATGGCAGAGAAAGACAAACACATAAACCAAGGGGACAAAAGTTTGCTCCCCATACTTAGTCATTCTCTGCCTTTAAAGAAAAGAAAGCATGTGGAAGTTTTTTCAATTGCAGCACCAAGGATTGGTGCTTGCAGGAGTAGGGAGGGGAACAAGTGGCCAGGGGGTTCCAACAACCAGTTATCTCAGGGGAGGGGAAGAGTAGCTAAGCTCTGTGTTTTAGGTAAATGGTCCCCCTTGTTACTTTCAGAGTTTCTTTCATATCTTTCATAAAAGAACCCTTTATCATGGTACTGGGGAAGAGCGGAGAAAGGAGTGGGCACAGGGCAGAGAAGGCAGCTGAATTCTTCCCTTGGCCAAATCTAGGAACAAGGGGCTTTACCTACGTGGGATGGGTCAGGAAACCCAAAGCCAACAGGATCACCAGAGCTATTAACACTCCATCCAGAGTCTGGCCCCAGCAGAAGGGGTTTACTCTGAAGCACAGAGAAAATGGCCTAGCTGGTTTTTGCCTATCACTAGTTGATCAGCCCTCGAGTAGAGAGGACTGGGGCCCCGTGGTTGTCAAATAGTTTGGAAGAAGGTAAAAGCCAGGGGTTCCTAGGGAAGGCAGGGAATGGATGAGTAGAAAAGGGCAGTCATGGCCCTTCAGAATGAGTAGCATTGGTTCCTGGGCCAGTCGCCCTGTGGGACATGGTGACAAGCCAGACACTGGTGTGAAAGATGGATACAGGTGGGTTCAGTCCAGGTCTTCATCCCCAGTACGACCCAGCTCCTCATAAATCTCACGCACAGCTAGAATGCGATTGAGCATACTCTCCAACATGCTTCGGTCCATGGGGATCACAGAATACCAGAGAGGTGACTCGGCAATGCAGGACCGCTCAGGTTGCAGGTAGAACACATCGTTGCGAGTCCGGAGGCTTTCAGGACTGCAATGATGGGGTGGGACAGATCAGTACTGAGGCAAAGTGGATCCCATGGGTCCCCATGCTAATGCCATTCCTGCAAACCTGCCAACTCACCATTTTGAGAGATAGAATTCATAGAACTTGACAGGGCAGCGGAGGGGATTCATGCGGTTCTCACGCTGCTCTAAGATTGGGGCTTCATCTTCTCTCTTCCGCTTCCCAGAACCCATGTCTGTAGAGGAGGCAAATAACTCAGACTTGTTAAAAGCAGTCTCAACAAGCCACTCTAAGTGCACAGTGGGAAGGCCTCAGGACACATATTACAGGCTCATCATATATAATAAAGTGGTAATATGCAAATTAACTCTCACACCCTCATGCCATCACAAGATGGCTACCTAGGAGGTGGAGCTTTTGATGCTGCATGGCATAGAAACCGACCGATCAGAACCAAATCTGGGTGAACTGTGAGGAGCCAATGGCTGCCTAGAAGGTGGATCTTTTGACACTGACTGACATAAAAACCAAGCAATCAGAACCTAATCTGAGTGAACTGTGAAGTCAGAACCTAAGGTGGGGGCTGATGAGGAGTTTTAAGGGCAACAGCTGTTTGATGTAAGGTATAAGAAAGCGGTTCAATTTTTTAATTGGGGAGGGTACAGGCTGGGCTGAGGGAACTACCTCCCCCCCACACACACGAATTTCATGCACTGGGCCACTAGTAAAGAAAAAAGCAGAAGAGTCCGTAAGTCTCCCCACACCAGCCAAACTTCAGAGTGATGCTCTGTAACCCACTCCCCCTACCCCATTCACATTGTGCAAGTCTTTACAATCTTGCCCTGTTGCAAGGTTGGGCTTACCTTCTGGGATAAAAAAAAAAAAAAAAGGCATGATGGCCCTAGACCCCATTAAACTAGTCTAGGTAGAGGCTCAGATTCCAAGAAGGAACCGTGGGAACTGCACTCAGATGGGTCAGGATTTCAGGGCCAGAACAGAAATCAAGGTGCAGTTCTTGTTATACCCAACAGCAAAAAACCACGGAACGACGGTCTTATTGTCAACTTCTCCCACAGACCACATACCCAACAGCTTCCCATCTGTCCGCTACCCCGCCAAAAGTAGACAAGAAAGTCAACTTCCTTGAAATGAGGAAAGGTGGAAACAGGCAGCTGGGTAACCTCCTATTTATGCAACAACCACTAATCATCAGGTTAAAGGACTGACTGTTTTTACTTGTTCTGCAAACGTACGAATGGAAGGATAGGGAAGACAGTGATAAAGGAAAGGGCCCACCTAGCAATTAAGGTGGAGCATGGAAGATGAGAACAGAGAGGGAGGAAAGCAAAAGAGGGGCAGCCTCATACCTCGCCCTTTCCGTTGGCGAACAGGAGCGTAGTAGCGGATGCTCACCACCTTGGTGGTGCCCCGGGGGGTGGTGCACTTGCGGGACTGCCGCACTACGTTGGTGAAGGAGAGCTGCATGTGTTCCTCAGCTGTCTGCAGCCCAAAAAACTTCGTGTTGAAGAACATGAGGGTGTTGAGAAGGACAAAGGGTGAGTAGACACCCAGCTGCTTACACTCCCAGAGGTGTTCTTCTTCCACTCGGGAAAACACTGTATCTGCAATGGTCAAGGAGAGGCTAGTCAGGAGCGAACAACTACCCAAGCCCTGATCCCAGACATTCTGCTCATAAGCATTTCTGTTTAGTAAGTTGCCACTGTGCATAAAACCCTGACACCCTGCTGTATTACACAATAGGACTAGATGGATTTTTATATAGTTTCCACCTGCATTTGGAGCTTCTCTCACCACCCACACATTATAGGTAGGTAGATGTAAAGTTTGAGGAGTCCCACAACTTCTCTTTTTTTTCAATTACCACCCAAACTCAGGCCACCTTTTGTGGTTCCAGAAATAGTTGTTCAGACTTAAGTCTTGATCCCCTTCTCATATTCAAGGACAGGGGCTCTGTGTCCTCAAACTCTCAACTTCAAGGCACCCAGCTAAATGCTCCTGCCCTCAAACTCTCTGTGAAGAGTGACAGATCAAACAGCCTGGGACTTTTGGAATGGTGTCTCTGAAGAATGGATTGAAGAGTGTAGGGGTTGCTAAGTCCCTGTCCCTTACTGTTGGGAAGGAGTGTGGGCTGCCAGGTACTCAGAGATTTGTTGAGTTCTTGAACGAAAGTCAGGTAGTAAAGGTCCGTGAAAATGTTCACCATTCGGTTATTTTCCAGCAAGTACTGGAGAAGGAAAAAGAGACACACATAAAGCTAGACTCTAGGTCCTAGAGAAAAGACAGTGATACCAAAGGCCCCAGGCACAACAACCTTGATAATTAGGAGATGGTGGTAAATAGCTGCTTGATTTCATGACCCAGAGTGCTTTTCGCCAGGTATACCTACAACTCTGAGGCACCAAGGCCTGGCTGGAAGAGGAGGAGGCATGGAGGAGATGGGTCATAGCAGCTTCTTCACAAGCACAGACCCCTTGTCAGGTAATGATGCCTGGCTGACCTCTCCCAGTGGGTCCTAAACATTACTCCACCACCCGAGGAGCCCAGCTCTACCCATCCCTCCCCCCCTGGAATGGGTTTGAGGATTACAAAGGGGACCCAGAGAGCAATGAAGATGGCTCCTTGGCCAACAGTCCTGGGACACAGCTTTTATTTTAGAGGAGTATTGACATGTGTTGTCCTGCTTGGAGTAGGAGACAAAAGACTGCCTGCTCAGGATAGCAGACAAAGTGAGGACCAGGGAGTGGACAGAATCATTTCTGCTGGGACATTGCCTGCTGTGTTGCTGTGTTGAGAGTGACTACAACTGAGGTGGTGTGCAAGGGGTACCTGTTGGATGCCAAGACACAAGTAGTAAATGCTGTCAGGTTCATATCGTTCACCGTTGGGTCGAGTGATTTCTCTCACAAACTGGGCCAGGCCATAGTTGAGCTCAGCAGCTGAGCAGGCCAGAATATCTTCTTTGATACGCATAGGTTTCGCTGCAGTGATATGTAGTGAAGGTGGATAGGATTAAGAAAACTTCACATTGAGAATTTCATTTAGCTCCACCATTAATTCCTTTATCACTTAGTCATGTCCAGCTCCAGAACAAACCACCAATTACCAAAAGAGCCCTAAGCCTTGAAATCTAGACAGCATCTCCCCTTATTTTGCAACTCCTCCCAATGTTCACAGGACACCCTTGCATAATGACAGCCTTATCATTCATAGACATCTTCAGCTGAATCACAGCCCTGCTCCTTTCCCCTTCCCCTCCTCCTCTCATCCCTGCCTCCCTCCCCTGGGTACTTACGGCCAAAGCGCAACTCATCACCTTTGCTGGTTTCTCCATTGGCATATTTTGATTGCACCCAGCACTTCCAAGCATTGACACCATATGAATAGTTAAGTCCAGTACAGCTTGGCTGGCTGCTCATGGAGTCCCGGGAACAGCTCTCTGAAAGCACCAGCCGCTTTTGACCCTGGAGGGAAAAGAAAGGAGGTGGGTTGAAGGAGATAAGATCAGGAACACCATGGAAACTAGTCAGGACAGTGTTTATCAGCAGGGGAGTGGGGGACTGATATAAGAACACTGCTATGGAAGCACAGAGCCCCAGGAGTAGCTCTGATGACTTCGGGAACTGAGGAGAGAGCAAAGTTTGTGCTCTGAATGATGGAGAAAGGCAGTCAGCCAGGGAAGGTTAAACTAAAGCTGCTGACTTGGCTATGAAAGCACCCCATCCCTAGCCCTTTGAGCCTCCATCCCTCTTCTGTGGATACGGCAGCCCCAGCCCTCACCTTCCTCATGGTTCGGGGAAGGTCTTGTTCAGTAGACACGTCCTCAGGCCCTACCAGGCCACAATCAAAGAGGAAGTCTACACTGGGGTTAATGTCCAGAGGATCTGTTAGAGGTTAAAGGAAGCAAACCGATTTTTAAGATCTCAACACTGTACCCCTCCCACCCCACCCTGCTACTTGCACACCTGACTTGAAACAAGCTTCTCAGACAGCTCCAATTGCACTCAGTAGGAACCAGCAAAGCCAGATGAAGAACATGCTCAGAGGTACAGAGATGCAAAAACTCACAACAATGGGAAAGCTCTTAACACTACTGAACTGCACACTCAAATGTGGTAAATTTCATATTATGTGTTTTACCACAATTAAAACAAAACAAGCCCGATCAGTGTGGCTCAGTTCGATTCCCAGTCAGGGTACATGCCCAGGTTGCGGGCTTGATCCCCAGTGTGGGGCGTTCAGGAGGCAGCCAATGGGTAATTCTCTCTCATCACTGATGTTTCTGTCTCTCTCTCCCTCTCTTTTCCTCCCTGAAACTAATAAAAATATATTTAAAATAAATAAATAAAACAAAACAAGACTCAAGTGTAAGATCGTGCATCTATTCCAGTATCTCTGCCTCTACTTCCTTGACAGCTTTTTGTCACTGGTCACAAGGAGCACTGTTAGGGTCATGATCCAGGTCACAAAAAAAAACCACACTCTTTTCCTTATGGCACAAATGCTACCGTACCCAGTGGGCATGCCTTGAATTCCACTCACTCTTGGGGAAGTCTGCCTCCAAGTCTTGCCCAGGTTCATCCAAGACATTGGCCATCTTGACAGCCATGGCCAGGACATCATCTCGAGCTGGCCCAAACAGGTCACAGTCTTCAAGAAGTCCCTCTGCACTCTGGTTGCTCACAAGATCTGGGAGAAAGAGAAGTTAGCTTAGTCACTGCAGCTCTTACCTAGCTCCCTCACAGGCTTTCAGGGGCTGATTGCAACCACACCCCCATCCCACTAGGTACCAAGGTTACCACTCCCACCCACTTAGGCAGAGACAGACTAGTAAAACCCTGACCCCCTCATTGCTGCTGTCCATGGCATACCACAAAGGTCAGATGAGGCCTTGTCTAACTCTTCAGCTTCTGCAATCATTTCTGCCATAGCCAGGATGTCGGCCTCCAAGGGGTTGGAAGGGATCTTCACCTTCAGCTCCTCAATAGTCTCCACAATCTTGTCTGTGCTCTCCAAGGTAGTGGGCAGGAACATGGGCACAGGCACCTAGAGACATAAATTCCAACTAAATGCCAAGAACCAACCCAGTGGATGAGAGGGACAGGTGGTGAGAGTAAGGGGCAGTGGTGGGTCAACTCTGGACAGGAAACTTACCGGGATGGGCATTGAGAAAGGCACCGGGACTTTCTGGCAGTACAGATGCATAGGCACTGGCACAAAGATGGGCACTGGGATGGGTAGCACAATCACCTGTGGCTTCCACTCTTCTGCTGACAAGAAAGGGGTCTTCTCAGAGCCCATGCTAGGTAGGTCACATCTGCCCACTACCTGATACTTGCCTGTCATCCCCAAAGCTCATTGTCACAAAACTGCCCTTGCATCAAAGGTGGAGAGTCAACTCTGTGATTCTGGGACAACCATATCCATGAAACTTCATCCACCTAAGAAACCCCCTTGTCCAGCTCCTAGGCACAGGGCTGCAGGCCTAGGACTATAAAATAAAGCCTGTGGTATCCAGGTACCCTGGCTCACCTGTCTGACTCCCTTTGGACTTCATCTCCACTTTGCAGGAGACCCCCCGATTCTGCATCAGAGGCTTACACATGGCAGCTTTGTTTTTGCGTGGCGTGGCTGGGGGTGGTGCAGAGGGAGGAGGAGTAGATGCAGTGGGAGCCAATCGGATCTTCACAGGGATCTGCAGACAAAGGAACGTTAGTGCCACCAACTGCTAGACCCTCCTCTGAGACCATCCTCCCCCTTGGCTTTTGCCCTGACCTTGCCCAGATTCCCAGTTCCCTCTGGGGTCTTCACTGTATTGCTGTTCTCCACTTTGGTTTGAGAGGGTGTCTGGGGCTTTGCCTCAGAAGACTGACCTGTAGATCAAAACAAATGAATGTTTTCTGCTGTGGAACCAGCTCTCCATTTTCATCATCCTGTTCCAGGAGAGCTTCATTAAGAGATACATCAAATGTGAACAGGAAGTCTAGAATTTCTCTTCCTCACCACCCCAGGCCTAGTCTTCTCTAGGCCGTAGACAGTGGCCAGGAAGGTTCTTTTGCCCTGGCTGCCACAGAGAATGAAAAAGATTAAGCTTCCCCAATGACCTATAATTTGAGCTCTTCCATTTCATGGCCCTCAGGAGTTTGGTACCCCTGGAGTACCCCAGAGGGGCCAGGATAATAGTCTTGAAACAGTAATGGCCTTCAGTTTCACTAAAGGCAGAGCCTATGCTGATGCTTCCTTCTCTCTGAAAATTAACCACAGTCCCAACATGCCCCATCCTACCTGGTATCCATTCCCTAAAAATACATCCGTTATAGAAAATCAGTGGAAGGTAGCTCTGGAAACCTTTAAACAAGACTCCCCCTAGTATCTGCAGTCCAGAAGCTAAAAGAAAGCACAGTACTAGGAGCTCTGGCCAGGGATGAGATGAAAGAAGAAGAGAGGGGCTGGGCCCAGGATTAGAGTCCAGGCTAGTTCTAACAGAGTGCCTCCTGCCCGGGACTCACTGTTCAGGAGGCTCTCGGGCCCACTCTGGGTGTCCAAGTTGGGTTGGTTCTGCTGGCTGTAGAAGCGCAGCAGACACTGTTGGTTGCAGAAATGACGGATCTGCCCGCGCCAGTGGATGGTCTCTAGCAGCTTCCCCTGTCGCTTACAGGCATGGCACCGGGCAGCCTGCGGGTATTGACAGGATGATCAGACCTGCATCCCTAAAACATGCTGAACCCTTTGCCTTGGGATAAGCTCTTCCTTTGGAGGCTGGTCAGCTGGAGCCCCCTCCCTGGAGATTGGCCCACACCTGATCACAGCACAACAGCCTGTTGCCATCTCCACCCTTTCTGCTCCCCCTTACCTTGCAGTACCACAGCAGGTACTTGCTCTTACAGTCCTCACTGCAGAAGTCCCAGGTGCTGCCATCCAGCTGCTCGGTGACTCCACGCTGGCAGGTCTGGGAGCAGTAAGTACAAGTGATGCAGCACAGTCCCAGCTTCTTAGTGAAGTCCTGTTTGTAGAGCAGCACACAGCCTGGAAAGAGTCCAGAGACACAGATCTTCATGACCGTGAGACCTACCTTTTCAAGGTGGTACAACTGAAAGCTCTCCCCAACAGTCTCTTGGGCCCAAAGCCTTAGGATGGACAGGGGCCCGAGCATCCTGAGTAGAAGGCCCTTGCCCCAAGATCGCATCCCAAGCCCTCATCCTTTCTCTGCCAGTCTCCCTGCTGTATGGCACAAGGCCTCCGACCCCTTCTCCATTTCCTTACCTTCGCTGCAGAAACTCTTTTCCACGCCGCTGAACCGGAGTTTCTCATGCAGGAGTTTCTCCTGCCGGCAATGCTCACACTGGGACACCACACCCCGAAGCCGCTTGAAGTCCTCACAGCAATCACGACAGCAGAACTGGAACACCTGGTCCTAAGATGGGGTCACAGGGCGGGGAGGAGAGTGCTGTGACATCGGGACCTGGCAAGAGCCAAGTGGAAGGACCCCTTAAGACAGATGTCTAGTCATATGGCAAGATGTGGGCAGGGTGGGGGTCTTACCTGCCAGTCCAAGACCTCAGGCTTGCCACTGAAGAGGCTGTGGCAGTAGTGACAGCTCAGGTGAATGCCCCCTTCAGGGCTTGTGCGCTGGAGGGAAGGAAGACAAGTAAGGGAGGGGCAAGAAGTGTGTGGTGGTGGGGGCGGGGGGAGGTCAGACTTGTTCTTTGCTCTGCCCAGGCCTACCTACCCCAATTTTCATACCCTCTCTATGGCGCCACACCCTTTATCCCTGGTCTAGGATCTAAAGTACCTGGAACTTGGTCCAGCAGCTGGGGCTGCAGAATTGGTAGACTGTGCGATCGACCTTGTTGTAGTAACAGGGGTCAGAGAGGCTGCGGCGGCAGAAGCTGCAGGGTCGGGGAGGGCCTGGGGCATAGAGAGAAAGGGAGAGCGAAAGAGAGAGGAGAGAAAGAGAGCACAGAAGGTGTAAGGTAGTGCAGAGATGGAGAGATGGAACAGGAAATCCATGGGAAGATGTGGTTGGGGCTGAGGTCAGGCAGCAGGGGTTACTTTAGAAGAAGAGGGGAGTACGGGGTGGGGAGATAGGAGGAAGGCCAGCAGGGGTCTCAGAGAAGAGGGCTTTGCACCTACCAGTGAGCCCTGCCTGCTTCACTTTGTAAGAGGTGGTACAGCAGAGGGAACAGAACAAGCTCGTCTTGCCATTACGATCCACATGTGATAGCATCTCAAAGTTCTTACACAGGGTCTTGCACCAGACACAGGGGTACACACGTGTGTTTTTCTGTGAGGATGGGGAAGGAGAGGCTGAGGCTGGATTTGTCCCTTCACTTTATTTTTTAAATTTTTAAAACATGAAATATTTCAAGCATACAAAAAAGTATAGATGATGATATAACAAAGACCTGTGTATCTACCAGCCAGCTTCAAAAAATAAAACATAACAGATACAATTGAAACCCCCTTTATTTGTTTTATTCCTCCCAGCCTCGACCCATCAGGCACCTTTATTTATCACCCAAGAACCGCACCCCCTTCCACAGCCCTCTAATGCACTACTCCCTCGGCCCCACCTTCTTGTATGCCCCCAAGCAGGTTGTGTTGCAGAACCGCTTTTGTTGGCCCTCATGGAAGAGGAGCTCGGGGCCAGGGGTCCCGGTCTTGGTGTAGATGTAAGCCCCGCACTGGTCACAACAGTTGGTTTTCAGTCCCTTGTTGGCCCGGAATTTGGAGAAGCAAGAATCACTGCAGAGCCGGTGCACCACGCTGCCATTGCTGACCTCATGCTGGACCTGCCACACACACACACACACACATATCCTAAGCTGGGGTCTGACCATCACCACCCACCCCAATGCAAGGATAGGCCACCCCACCTCACCCTAGACCTTCACAGCATACATTGTACCCAGGGACCCCCCCAACCTGCACATCAGGCTGCCGACTTGATGGTGAGGTCCTGGGAGGCAAGGAAGGCCAGCTGCACACATCCTGGAGAAGCTCTAATCTTGAATACACTTCCTCACAATGGCTGTCTTTCCTCCCCACTCCCCTCCTCCACAGGGCCTGGCCCCTGCAGCCCCAGCATTGCAGAGGCAGGTCAGGACTGGCCAGGCTCTGTAAACCAGCCCTCATTGAGCTTCCTCACCTCTCCGGTCTTCTGGCATATGCTGCAGCGAGTAGCATCAGCAGGATCCCCAGACTGGGGGATTGGGCGCTGCTGCTGGGCCTCATACAGGGAGAGGCAGACGGATGTGCAGAACTCGTGGAAGGAGCCTCCTGAACCAGTCTGCGCCACAACCAAGTCCTTGGTGTTCCAGATCTCCCTGCAGATGGGAACAGGCTTGAACATTCATTTGTTTCATCAGCTTCCAGCCTTCCCCTGGGATCGAGGACCACAGAGCAAATGCTCTCTGAGCCCCTACCCAAACTGCCTCTCTCTCTGAGTTCCACTAGGTTCTTGCCAACATAGTCTCTGTCTCACCCATTATTCCTGGCCTGATGCCTGCCCTTTCCACACCCCAGTACCCTCACGTACTTCTTGCAGAAGGTACAGGTCTTTTTGCCTGAGGGCTTTCTGGAGAAAGTGGTGAGACAGGATGAGGAACAAAAGAGCTGAGGCAGCCCCTTGCGTTGGTAGGCCGTCTGCCCCTTCTGCAGCGGTGTCCGGCAATGTGCACAAGTCATCTTGGTGCCCACCGCAGAGCGCCCAGCCCTTTGTGCCACACTGGAGCGTAGGGACATGCGAGGAGAGCGCCGGGGCCGGAATGGCACAAAATCCTCATCATTGGGGTCATCTACCATGGCGTCAGAATCCTCATCTGACACTGGAACTGAGGAAGGGGGGAGGGGCCATGAGAAAAGGCTACCAGGCCATGTCTCCAACCATCCCCTGACCAACAGGTAGCTCTACTGCTCCTGGGATCCCCTCAGTTCTTGCCTTTATCTCCTCCCCCACCCCATCACATTGATAACTTAAGCCACGGTGTCACTCTCCCTTAGGGAGGGCTCTAAGTGGGGAGATTCTTCAGGACAGGGATTGCAGAGCTGAAACAGGAAACTCCATTCTCACTGCTCTTGTTTTCAATCACCCCCACTGCCCCTGGTTCCCATGCCAACCCAGAGCACAGATAGGCACGTCACACTCTGCATGGAGCCAGGAGATCCATGGCGGCCACTTCCCACTCATCCCACTGGGTCACATTTCCTCAAGTCCTACTCACTGCTCTCAGTGGAATCCACAACCTCAGGTTTTGGAGGTTCTACTCTTCTAACGCGCTCACTTCTCTTCTGTACCTTGGAAACATGGGGAGGGAAAGAAAGTTGATGTCAGGGGCAGGCTAAAGGGCCAGCTGCACTAGCACAGGGTTTAGGGGGTACAGAGATGGGAGGGAGGAGGGAGAGTAGGGACCCTTGACCCAGCCCGTAGGAGGAGGGGAGAAAAGGAGGCTGGACTTTGCCTTAAGAAGCAGTAGACACAAGAGCTCCCTCCCTCCTCCTAACTCTCCTCACACACACCCTCCGAACATCTGGGAGGGAAAATAAAGGGTTGTCCTTCCTAGAGATATAGGGGGAACCAGACTCCTTCCAATCCCCTCCCCCCTCACCCTCTCAGGCGGCTTCTCACTCGCCTTTCCGGTCAGGCCATCTCCTGCAAAGGAAGCAGAAAGCAGCCTAAATCTTCAACCTGCCCTCACACCCCCTTCCTGGACCAACTTCATTCCTGGGGAAGAACTTACTCAAAACTGAAAGGAAAAACTCAAGTGCCTTCTTGAGGCCCCTCTCAGGGTTACCTCAAGCTCTGCACTAAGGGGAAGGTGGTGGTGCAGATACTCTCCATAGAAAAAAAAAATCCTCCCAGCTTTCTGTCCCAATCACTGGGAGTTAAGGAAGCACAGGTAACATACCTTTCATCCAGAATTTATAGTTTACCAACAAAATCCAATGTAATCCCCCAAAGGTAGGTAGCAAGGGGAGAAGGCAGGTCCCCTGGACTCAGGTGGTTATATAAGCATTAAGACCCTGGTCACAGCCTGGGAGAGCTACCACTAGGCAGAACAGGGGAGAAATGAGAGCCTCTCCAAGTCTAAACTGTCCCTCCCCTATCAGAGACTCAATCCTAGGCCCTGCATTTCTACCATTCCCCTAAATTCATGATGCTGCCGGAGGCTCCAGAACCTAGTCATCATTCATAAAACCCAGAATCCCTACTCTCATTTAGAACAAAACATCTGGAAAGATCTTAAAACCAAGAAGCCTGGATTCCTCCCCAAATCCTGAAGGAAGGGCCTGGCACCAAAAAAACCACTGGGCTACAAAAAAGAGAATCTCTCCCACCAAATTCACTCTCTAACCCACCCCCTGAAACATCACCCCTATTCCTCCCCCACAGTAGCTGAGCTTCCCCCCACCCCTACCTTCCTTAATCTTCATCACCCCTCCTTCTCCCTCCCAAACCCCCCACTCCTTCTTCATACACATCCTTTCATCTCTCAAACCTTCTCCTCCCCCTCCCCTTCTTCCCCAAACATACACATTAGCTCCTCCTTACTCCCACCCTCTCTCCAACCTTGATTCTCAAGCTGAGTAGACAACCTACCTGGTAAGGAAGGGTGTGCAGGGGGGCTAGGGCCCCCAGGTTTGGTCTGAGAACTGTTGATTCCATCCCCCAGAGTCTCTCCCACTGAAGGGCTGGGGGGGCCATTTGGGCTCTGTGGCTGCCCCTGGGGAAGATCCTCCTCCTGCCCAGAGGAGCCCCTTCTCCCTGTAGCTATGGAGGTGGTCTCCTCCTCTTCAATATGTGGGGACTGAAGATTTATTGGAGAATCTGGAGCCAAAGGTTCTAGTAGCCCCTCGGGTGAAGAGGGATTTGCCCCAGTCCCTGGGTCAGGTGGCACCACCTCAGGGGTCTGGCCCCCTGGTCCAGGCTCTAGGGTCTGATCTCCTGCATCCCATGCGAGGGTCTCCTCAGGACCATGGTCCACCTCTGTGGGGGAGGGGGCTTTATAGAGCAGCCCCCCCAGCCCCAGCAGCTCAGTGGTTCCATCCAGAACTCCAGGGTCTTTTTCCAGGCCAGCAGGGGTATCAAGCAGGTCCAGGGCTCCAGAGGATGGAGAAGGGCCAGGGGGTGCCCATCCTCGAGTTGGGGCAGTCTGAGATTCCAGTAGATCCTCTCCAAATTCCATGTCTACTGGAAGGTCTCCAGCCAGGGGCTTCTCTGGCAGGGTCAATGGGTCAAACGTACTGGGGAAATCACTGGGGTCCATGAGGACGGCTGGATATGGGCTGTAGATTAGGGGTAGAAGAGGGGGCAGAAGAGGTGGTCTTCGCCAGAATTCCTTCTTATATAGGCTCTGGGACACACCCCATCATCCACTCGGATTTCTCATGAACAGCCCCCACCACAAACGACGAGCATTTCTACAGGCTTAGTCCAAATGACCACTCCCCCCCCCCACCACCACCACAAACAGCGCCCCCTGTGGGGAGAGGCGGTTCCCACCCTGGCCCTGCGCCCACACTTGCCAGGCAGTTAGTCGTTGGCCCTACCAGCCCGCCTGCCCCCACCACCCCAGTGCAACTCCGTTTCCCTCCCTCTTTACCTTTCACCCCCCCCCAACTGAGGCTGAACGCCCCATTAGAGTCGCCTAGGGCCGTTGCCACCAGGAGCCTTCCCGCCCCCGCGATATCAGTTTCTACCCCCTCCACTCGCTCCTAGAGCCCCCCAGCTCTCCAGTCTCTACCTACCCTGTCTTGCCCCACCCCCCTCACCGCGCTGCAAGGCCCTCCCTCAGCCCTTCCCTCGCCCCCACAAATTGCCCTTCCTAACCCCTCCCCCCAGTTACCTTTCATTTTAGTTCGCCCACTTCCTCAGCCTCGTCACCCTTCCCTATAGCTCTCTCGGTCTTCCTTCTCCTGTTGCCCACCCCCCACCTCAGGCATTTACAGGAAGACATTTTGGAGCTACGATCTTTCTCAGACCCCCCCCCCCTCCCTGTTTCTTCAAGATCCCACCTGCAGGTTCGGTTCGGCTAGATCAGGCCCGACCCCTACCTGCGGCAGGGTTAGTGTAACGGCTATAAGCCTAGAACTGCAGACAGAGACGGCCCCGCGCTCCTTCTCCACCTCCCTCCCTAGCAGCCGGGACAGGGGTCGCGGCCCCTTTAAATGGCAGCGCAGCTCGCAGCGCCTAGCGCTCTGCACCAGGCGGGCGGGCGGCGCCAGCAACCAACCCCATTGGCTGGCTCCAGGAGGGGGCTCGCGAGACAGCGACGGCCCCCGGCGCGAGACTCCCAGCCCAGTGGCCGCCTGGAAATTGTGGAGTGGAGCCTAATTCTTGGAGATGGAGCTTGAGCCCCCGCCCGGGGCCCCGTTAGTTAAAGAGGAAAAGATAGGCTCTGGAGCCTTGAAGCCCGCCCCCGAGAAAGGCGGCACCCCCTTTCCGCCGAAGGGCCAAGTACACTAAACCACAAAAAACCGATCAACTCACCTGCTTCCCTTACCTGGCTCAAGAGTCTGCCCCCCTCACACCCGTGCCCGCCCTACCTCCTGGAGCCCACTCTACCCGTGATCCCCTCCTCTCATTCAAATGGTTCCCGGTCCCCTCCCCCACCCCATGTCTCTTCGCTTCCCACTCGCGTTCAATCCCTCGGCGTCCGCCCCCCTCAGCAGTCCCTACCTACGCCATGCAGCAAGCGCCTGCCAAGATTACCCTCCCCCCAACCCCACCTCTCCGGGGCCCGCCCCCTGGGCGACTGTTGGGGGTAATGAGTGACAGCAGAGGGTGAGGGGAGGTAGCGACCCAGCCCTCACGTGCTCCTCCTCCCCTCGCCTGCAGCCCCGACCCCCCCTAACCATTCTGAGAGTCTTAGTTGTGGAGTGTCTTGAGCTTGCTCTCCAGCTACCCAGGGCGGGTTAAATGGCTCTGGCTCAGTAACAACGCCTATGCAGTAACTGTTAGTTGCCGAAGACTCCAAAACCAGGTCCTGCAAAGCCCCCCCCCCCCCCCCCCCCGATTCCCTCAAGGGTCTTAGGGTAAGTTCTGGGATCTTCTCCCAGAGACTTCCCGCAGGGGGCTCCCTGCGTTATCTCTTCAGTAGGTTTCCTCATGGGGGGCCCGTAGCTCTTCTTCCTTGTTTCTCTCTCTCTCTCTCTCTCTCTCTCTCTCTCTCTCTCTCTCTCATCTCAGTCTCTCTCCCTCCCTTTCATTCCGTCCTGGTCGACCTGTTTCCTCCCCCCACCCCCCTCTCCCTCTCCTCCCCACACTCCCCTCTCCCTCTCCCAGGCGCATACTCTCTCTCTCCCAGTCTCTTTTTGTCTTAAGTCTCTATCCCTCAGCCTCTCACACTCACAAGCACCCACACGCACGCGCACATATGCTCCCCTCCTGGATGGTCCTTAGAATGTGGGTGTGGCTGAGGTTGAGGCTGGATAAGTGGAGTAGGGGGGAAGGGGCACTAGCATTGGGCCTACTAGCTTTAAAAAATATGTGCCAGGATCCATTTTCAGTCTTCATTATAGTTTGAGCACTTTACAATCCCCGCTCCCCACTTTGCTCCTCCTACTCCTAGGGCTGAAGACTCCTTAGAATCTGAGGTACTGGTGAAGGCTCAGGCTAGAAGGAGTCCTGCCACAGATTTAGAAACAACGTTTGGTGCCCAGTGCCTACTCCAGTCTGCCTCTGCTTTGGGCCTTTCTTCTTTCCCACACTAAGCCTTACAGGGAGTTTTATCCTCCCTTGTCTCATTTACTTTGCCAGAAACCTTATCCTTCCTGACTCCCCACATGGCCTTGAGGTTATCTTTGCTCTCTCCGTATACACGGAGATAAAACCAAGAGTTTTCCCAGTTTCTCAAACCCAGCTTTCTCTTTCTCTTAACCAGTATTTTGTGTACCATTCCTCCACCTTCTGCTTATTTATAGGCCCCTGTTTCTCTCTTTGCATTTTCAATTTGTTCCATCTCAGTTGGGATACCTCTTTGTATATTGCCTGTCCTTCTCAACGCGCGTGCTTGGATCTTTGGCCACTCTGATTGTGGAGAATACCTGGTGTCAAGTTGAGGAGAGACAATCTAGGACAGTGATGGCGAACCTATGACACGCATGTCAGAGGTGACATGCGAACTCATTTTTTTGGTTGATTTTTTTTTGTTAAATGGCATTTAAATATATAAAATAAATATCAAAAATATAAGTCTTTGTTTCACTATGATTGCAAATATAAAAAAATTTCTATATGTGACACGGCACCAGAGTTAAGTTAGGGTTTTTAAAAATGCTGGCACGCCGAGCTCAAAAGGTTCACCATCACTGAAGGGGGTGGTTAATGGTGTATTATTAATCCAGAGACAGCTCGGTTGCATAAAACTGAGTGGGTTCTGGAGAGATACACCAGGATTCTAAACTCATTTCTGCTCACTTTTTAGCCAGTTGACTTTGGACAAGTCACTGGGTCTTAGTTTTCTCACCTTCAAAAAGATATAAGAAAACAATATAAATGTTCAATCATATGGGAACTCTGTACTTGCAACTCTTTTTCTTAAATATAATTCTTTATTGTTGAAACGATTACATATGTCCCCTTTTTCCCCCCACTGACCCCTTACAGCCCCTCCGCCCCCCCCCATCCCGCCTCAGGCCTTCACCACCTTATTGTCTGTGTCCATGGGTTATGCATATATGCTTACAAGGTCTTTGGTTGAATACCTCCCACCCTCACCTTCCCTCTGAGAATCTGCACTCTATTACATACTTCCATATCTCTGGATCCACTCCTTTCATCAGTTTATTAAGATTCCACATATATGCCGAAACCGGTTTGGCTCAGTGGATAGAGCATCGGCCTGCGGACTGAAGGGTCCCAGGTTCGATTCCGGTCAAGAGCATGTACCTGGGTTGCGGGCACATCCCCAATAGGAGATGTGCGGGAGGCAGCTGATCGATGTTTCTCTCTCATCGATGTTTCTAACTCTCTATCCCTCTCCCTTCCTCTCTGTAAAAAATCAATAAAAATATATTTTTTAAAAAAAAGATTCCACATATGAGTGAGATCATGTGATACTTGTGACTGGCTTATTTCACTTAGCATGATACTCTCCAGGTCCCTCCATGCTGTCTCAAGGGGTAAGAGATTCTTCTTTTTTCCTGCTGCATGGTATTCCATGGTATAAATGTACCACAGCATTTTTATCCACTCATCTACTGATGGGCACTTGGGCTGTTTCCAGATCTTAGCTATTGTAAATTGTGCTGCTATGAACATAGGAGTACATACATTCTTTCTGATCGGTGCTTCAGGTTTCTTAGGATATATTCCTACAAGTGGGATCACGAGTCAAATGGCAGTTCCATAATTAATTTTTTGAGGATCCTCCATACTGTTTTCCATAATGGCTGCACCAGTCTGCATTCCCACCAGCAGTGTACTAGGTTCCCTTTTCTCCACATTGTCACCAACACTTATCATTTGTTGATTTGTTGATGGTAGGCATTGTGTCTGTGTGAGATGGTACCTCATTGTCATTTTGATTTGCATCTCTCTGATGATCAGTGACTTTTATTTTTATAAAACTTTTATTTTTTGTTTTTTTAAGATATATTTTTATTGATTTCAGAGAGGAAGGGAGAGGGAAAGAGAGATAAAAACATCAATGATGAGAATCATTGATTGGCTGCCTCCTGCACAACCACTACTGGGGATCAAGCCCACAACCCAGGCATGTGCCCTTTACCAGAATCGAACCCGAGACCCTTCAGTCCATAGGCCAATGCTCTATCCCTTGAGCCAAACCAGCTAGGGCTGATCAATGACTTTGAGCATTTTTTCATATGTCTCTTGGACATCTGTATGTCCACTTTTTATTTAGGTCCTTTGCCCATTTTTTAATTGGATTGTCTTCCTTTTGTTAAGTTTTATGAGTCCCTTATATATTTTGGATATTAACCCTTTATCAGATGTATCATTGCCAAATATTTTCTCCCATACAGTGGGCTTCCTTTTCGTTTTGTTGATGGTTTCTTTTGCTGTGCAGAAGCTTCTTATTTTGATGTAGTCCCATTTGTTTATTTCCTCCTTCATTTCCTTTGATTTGCACTAGGAAATGTATCCATAAACATATTGCTATCAGAGATGTCTGATATTTTGCTGCCTATGGTTTCTTCTAGGAATTTTATGGTTTCATGACTTAACATTTAAGTCCTTTATCCATTTTGAGTTTATTTTTGTGTAGGGTGTAAGTTGGTGGCCTAGTTTCTTTTCTTTTCTTTTTTTTTTTTTTGCATGTATCTGTCCAATTTTCCCAAAACCATTTACTAAAGAGACTCTTTTGACTCCATTGTATGTTCTTACCTCCTTTGTCAAATATTAATTGAGCATAATGGCTTGGGTCATTTTCTGGGTTCTCTGTTCTGTTCCATTGGTCTATATGTCTGTTCTTGTGCCAGTACCAGGCAGTTTGAGAACAGTGCTTTGTAATATAGCTTGATATGTGGTATTGTGATCCCTCCAACTTTGTTCTTCTTTCTCAAGATTGCTGCAGCTATCCAGGTTCTTTTTTTATTCCATATAAATTTTTTGAGTATTTGTTCTAGATCTGTTAATATTTTAATAGAGATTGCATCGAATCTGTAGTATGGACATTTTAATGATGTTGATTCTACCAGTCCATGAACACAGTATATTCTTCCACTTGTTCATATTTTCTTCTTCTTTTTTTTATCTTTATTGTTCAGATTATTACATTTGTTCCTCTTTTTTCCCCCCATAACTCCCCTCCTCCCAGTTCCCGCCCCACCCTCCATCCTCACTCCCCACCCACTGTCCTCATCCATAGGTGCACGATTTTGTCCAGTCTCTTCCTGCATCTCCCACACCCCTTTCCCCCACAAGAATAGTCAGTCCATTCCCTTTCTATGTCCCTGATTCTATTATGATCACCAGTTCATTCTGTTCATCAGATTATTTATTCACTTGATTCTTAGATTCACTTGTTGATAGATGCATGTTTGTTATTCATAATTTGTATCTTTACCTTTTTCTTCTTCCTCTTCTTAAAGGATACCTTTCAGCATTTCATATAATACTGGTTTGGTGGTGATGAACTCCTTTAGCTTTTTCTTATCTGTGAAGCTATTTATCTGACCTTCAGTTCTGAATGATAGTTTTGCTGGATAAAGTAATCTTGGTTGTAGGTTCTTGGTATTCATCACTTTGAATATTTCTTGCCACTCTCTTCTGGCCTGCAAAGTTTCTGTTGAGAAATCAGCTGACAGTCGTATGGGTATTCCCTTGTAGGTAACTGAGTTTCTTTCTCTTGCTGCTTTTAAGATTCTCTCTTTGTCTTTTGCTCTTGGCATTTTAATTATGATGTGTCTTGGTGTGGTCCTCTTTATATTCCTTTTGTTTGGGGTTCTCTGCGCTTCCTGGACCTGTAAGTCTATTTCTTTCACCAGGTAGGGGAAGTTTTCTGTCATTATTTCTTCAAATAGGTTTTCAATATCTTGGTCTCTCTCATCTTCTGGCACCCCTATAATTCTGATGTTGGTACGCTTGAAGCTGTCCCAGAGGCTCCTTACACTACCTTCGTATTTTCGGATTCTTTTTTCATTTTGCTTTTCCAGTTGGGTGTTTTTTGCTTCTTCGCATTTCAAATCTTTGACTTGATTCTTGCACTCCTCTGGTCTGCTGTTGGGTGTCTGTATAATATTCTTTATTTCAGTCAGTGTATGCTTAATTTCTAGTTGGTTCTTTATCACAACCTCGAGGGTCTCATTAGATTTCTTGAGGATCTCACTACATTTATCGGCAGTTTCTAGCAAATTATTGAAAGACCTTAAAAGTGTGTTTTTTAGCTCTATATCCTCCATTTCTGTCATGTTTCTTTGTCTCCGCATTATTTATGCTTTCTTGGTGCACCCCCTTGTGGTCTTTGTGCGCAGTCTTGTTGTAGTTAAGCCTTGATTGTTGTCGGCAATGGGGGGGGGGGATTTGACCTCCAGGCTAACTTGCTATGAGAGTCCGCTGTGTCTGCAGTGGGAGAGCTTCTCCATATTTTCTTCTATCTCTGTTTTCAACGTCCTGAAGTTTTCCGAGGACAGGTCTTTTGCTGTGGGAAACTGATATAGGGTTAAGCCTCGGTCTGACCTGCTGGCAAAGTCACAAACAATTCCCAGCTTAGAGGGCACAGTCCTCTTAGCATAATTAGGCTTGACCTTATAACACTCCCTAGATCTTATCTGGGAAGCTAAGGGGCTGAGGAAGTGCAGGAAGTATAACCATGGTGTAAACAAGTGAAACTCACAAGAAAAGTGTAACTTTGGTAACCACTACCTTGTTTACCGCTCACTATAAAAAGCTTGGTGAGGCCTGAGCACAGTGGAAGTCCTTCCTCTTGAGTTGGACTTGCCGCCTGGTCCCCCAATATTCCCAAATTATCTAGTGTCTTTTCTTTTTCATTTGTTGTGCGGCTCCTCTTCCAGACCCGAACCCTGAACCACGCAGGACGTGGAGGGAAACACTTACGACATTTTGCTTCCTTGGTTAAATTTATTCCTCAGTATCTTAAATTTTTTTGTTGCAATGGTAAATGGGATTGTTTGTTTAGTTTCTCTTTCTGATAATTCACTATTGGTGTATAAAAAAGCCATCGAATTTTGGGTGTTGATTTTGTATCCTGCTACATTCCCAAATTCATTTATTAAATCTAATAGTTTTGTTGGTGGTCTTTAGGTTTTTCTATGTACAATATCATGTCATCTGCAAATAATGAGAGTTTTAAATCCTCCATTCCAATTTGGATGCCTTCTATTTCTTCTTGTCTGATTGCTCTGTCTAGGACTTCCAGTACTATGTTGAATAAGAGTGGTGAAAGTGGACATTCCTGTCTTATTCCTGTTCTTAGGTCAAATGGTTTTAGTTTTTGCCATTGCATATGATGTTTGCTGCATGTTTGTCATATATGGCCTTTATCATGTTGAGATATGCTCCCTCTGTTCCCAGTTTGCTGGCAGTTTTTATCAAAAATGGGTGGCCCTAGCCAGTTTGGCTCAGTGGATAGAGTGTCAGCCTGTGGACTGAAGGGTTCCAGGTTTGATTCTGGTCAAGCACACATGCCTGGGTTGCGGGCTCAATCTCCATAGCCGATCAATGATTCTCTCTCATCATTGATGCTTCTATTTCTCTCTCTGAAATAAAAAAAAAAATAGTTTTAAAAAATGGGTGTTGGATTTTGCCGAATGCTTTTTCTGCATCTATTGATATATTCATGTGATTTTTGTCTTTCAATTTGTTTATGTGCTGTATCATGTTTATTGATTTGATTTGTAGATATTGTATCAGTCTTGCATCCCTGGAATAAATCCCGTTTGGTCATGGTGTATGATCTTTTGAATATATTGCTGGATCCGATTTGCTAATATTTTGTTGAGCATTTTAGCATCTATGTTCATCAGGGATATTGGCCTGTAATTCTCTTTATTTGTAGTATCTTTATCTGTTTTTGGAATTAGGATAATGCTGGCCTCATAAAAAGAGCTTGGAAGTGTTCCTTCCTTTTGGATTTTTTGGAATAGTTTGAGTAGCATAGGTGATAGTTCTTTGAATATTTGGTAAAACTTCCCTATGAAGCCATCTGAACCAGGGCTTTTGTTTGCTGGGAGTTGTTTTGATTACTGCTTCTATTTCATCAATTGTTATTGGCCTATTCAGGTTTTCAGATTCTTCCTGATTCAGTTTTTGGAGATTGTATTTTTCTAGGAATTTGTCCATTTCATCCATTTTGTCCAGTTTGTTGGCATATAGTTGTTCATAGTATTTTCTTACAATCCTTTGTATTTCAGTGGTGTCAGTGGTTACTTCTCCAGTTTCATTTCTGATTTTATTTATTTGGGTCCTCTCTCTTTGTTTCTTGATGAGTCTGGCTAATGGTTGGTTCATCAATCTTGTTTATCCTTTCAAATGACCAGTTCTTGGTTTCATTGATTTTTGTTTTTTTTCGTTTTGTCTCTATGTCATTTATTTCTGTTCTAATATTTATTATTTCCTTCCTTCTACTTACTCTGGGCTTTTCTTGTTCTCTTTCTAATTCTTTAAGTTGTAGGGTTAAATAGTTTATTGCTAGTTTTTCTTGCTTTTTGAGGTAGGCCTGTAGTGCTATTATCTTCCCTCTCAGGACTGCTTTTGCTGTGTCCCAGATATTTTGGGTTGTTGTGTGTTCATTTTCATTTGTTTACAGGAAGTTTTTTATTTCTTTCCTGATCCTGTTGGTAACCCATTCATTGTTTAGCAACATGCTATTTTGCCTCCATGTATTTTATTGTTTTGGGGTGTTTTTACTGTATTTGGTTTCTAATTTCATTCCACTGTGATTTGAGAAGATGCTTGATATGATTTCAATCTTCTTGAACTTGTGGAGACTTGTTTTGTGTCCTGACGTGTCTATCTTTGAGAATAATCCATGTGCACTTGAGAAAAAATGTATATTCTGCAGCTTTGGGGTATAATGTTCTATGAATGCCTATTAAATCCATCTCATCCAGTGTGTCCTTTAGAGTCAATGTTTTCTTATTAAGTTTTTATCTGGAAGATGTATCCAGTGAAGTGAGCAGGGTGTTAAAATCCCATGCTATAACTATATTGTTGTCGATTTCTCCCTTATAGTCCTCTAGAAGTTTTCTTAATATATTTTGGTGCTCCTATAATGGGTGCATATATGTTTACCAGGGTTTATATTCTCTTGCATGATTTATGCCTTTAGTATTATGTAGTGACCTTTGTTAACTATTGTGATGACCTTCATTTTGAAGTCTATTTTGTTGGATATGAGTATTGCTACTCCAACTTTTTAAAAAATAAATCTTTATTGTTCAGATTATTACAGTTGTTCCTCTTTTCCCCCCCATAGCTCCCCTCCACCCAGTGTCCACCCCACTCCCTGCCCTTACCCCCCCACACCTGTCCTCGTCCAGGTGTACCATTATTGTCCAGTCTCTTCCTGCACCCCTTACACCCCCTTTCCCCTAATAATTGTCAGTCCACTCCCTTTCTATGCCCCTGATTTTATTCTATTCACCATTTTATTCTGTTCATCAGATTTTTTATTCATTTGATTTTTAGATTCACTTGTTGATAGATATGTATTTGTTGTCACTTTGTTGTTCATAATTTTTATCTTTACCTTTTTCTTCTTCCTCTTCTTAAAGAATACCTGTCAGCACTTCATATAATACTGGTTTGGTGGTGATGAACTCCTTTAGCTTTTTCTTATCTGTGAAGCTCTTTATCTGACCTTCAATTCTAAATGATAGCTTTGATGGGTAGAGTAATCTTGGTTGTAGGTTCTTGCTATTCATCACTTTGAATATTACTTGCCACTCCCTTCTGGCCTGCATAATTTCTGTTGAGAAATCAGCTGACAGTCGTATGGGTACTCCCTTCTGGGTAACATTTTTCTCTTGCTGCTTTTAATATTATCTCTTTGTCTTTTGCTGTTGGCATTTTAATTATGATGTATCCTGGTGTGGCTCTCTTTGGATTCCTTTTGTTTGGGGTTCTCTGCACTTCCTGGACTTGTAAGTCTATTTCTTTCACCAGGTAGAGGAAGTTTTCTGTCATTATTTCTTCAAATAGGTTTTCACTATCTTGCTCTCTCTCTTCTGGCACCCTCATAATTTGGATGTTGGTACGCTTGAAGTTGTCCCAGAGACTCCTTGCACTATCTTCATATTTTTGTATTCTTTTTTCATTTTGCTTTTCCGTTTGGGAGTTTTGGGCTTATTCGTATTTCAAATCTTTGACTTGATTCTTGGGATCCTCTAGTCTGCTGTTGGATTTCTGTATATTATTCTTTATTTCAGTCAGTGTATGCTTAATTTCTAATTGATCCTTTTTCATATCCTTGAGGGTCTCACTATATTTCTTGGAGGTTTCTAGAAGATTCTTGAATAACCTTATAACCGTGGTTTTGAACTCTATATCCAGTAGTTTGCTTTCCTCCTTTTCTTTCATTTGTGACCTGTTTCTTTGTCTCTGCATTTTGGCTGCTTCCCTGTGTTGATAGAGTGGCTTTGTGTGCTAGGTGTCCTATAGGGCCCAGTGGCCTAGCCTCCCTAATTACCTGAGGTGGACACTCTTGGTGCACCCCTTTGTGTGCTGTGTGCACAGTCTTGTTGTAGTTAAGTCTTGTTTGCTGTTGGTATCACTGGGAGGAATTGACCTCCAAGCCAATTGGCTGTGAGGACCAGTTGTGTCTACAATGGGAAAACTTCTGTGCTGGAGACACCCTTATGGGGTAGGACTTGTGTCAGTGGGGCTTTGGTGCTCACTGAATCTGCCCAGGTTTTAGGCGGAGAAAGGCCATGCCATTCATATGCAAAAGGCTCTTCTCACAGCTTGGGTGGGGTTGTAAATTGGTTGGGGCGAGGTCTCAGGGAATCACCCGGGTGGAGCAAATCGCAATGGCTGCCAGCCTGCTCTGACTCAGAGAGGTCCCTGGGGTCTGTGTCCCATGGCCTCATGCAGGAACAATGACTGCTGCGAACACCTCTGCGAGGAAGCCACCCTCACATTCTGGCCCACTGCCAGACAGTCCAATTTCTCTCCGTATGAGTCTAGGTCCCCCAAGTCTCACCTGGAACTGGATTCAGAGCAGTCGGAAGCTTGTATCTCCCTCCTGATTGAGAAAGACAACAGCACACCCAGCTGCCAGCCCCTTTGGCACACGCCTCCATACCTCCACACTTCTACACCTCCACACTGCCTACCAGACTCAATGTGCTTTTCTCTTTCCTTCTAGTTGTAGAATTTCCACTCAGCCAGCCTTCCCATGGTTCTGAATGGTATTTGTTTTGTCTTTTAGTTATAGTTTTAATGTGGTTGTACGCGGCAGCAAATTCAGGTGTTTACCTATGCCGCCATCTTGGTTCAGTCTCCCTCCAGCTTTTATTTTTTCTTTTCCATCCCTTCACTCTCATCCTGTTCTGAGGTGGGTCTCTTGTAGTCAACATATAGTTCTGTCATGTTTTTGTATCCATTTAGCTACCCTATGTCTTTTGATGGGAGCATTTAATCCATTTATATTTAAGGTTATTATGATTTTTAATGTATTTTCTATGATTTCAGAGAGGAAGAGAGAAGGAGAGAGAGATAGAAACATCAATGGTGAGAGAGAATCATTGATCAGTTGCCCCCTGCACGCCCCGCAGAGTGGATGGAGCTCACAACCCGGGCATGTGCACTGACTGGGAATTGAACCATTACCTCCTTCTTCATAGGCCGATGCTCAACCACTGAGCCATGCTGGCTGGGCAGAAGGTTATTATTGACTAGAGGCCTGGTGCACAACATTCGTGCATTGGGGGATGGGGGGTCCCTCAGTCCAGTCTGTGCCCTCTCACAATCCAGGACCCCTCAGGGGATGTCTGCCTGCGGTGGAGACAGGAGAGGCTCCTGCCACCGCCACTGTGCTCACCAGCTGTGAACCCAGCTTCTGGCTGAGCCACGCTCCCCCTGTGGGAATGAACTGACCACCAGGGGGCAGCTCCTGCATCGAGTGTCTGATCCTCGTGGTCAGTGCGTGTCATAGCGACCAGTTGTTCTGCCATTCAGTCGGTTTGCATATTAGCCTTTTTTTAATATATAGGATAGGTACTTACTTATTGCCATTTTAATTCTGCATGCCTAGGTTTCTGTCTCTATTTCTTCTTGGTACAGTAGTCTGTTGGGGGCCAGATGTGAGCTGGCAAGGTCCTTGCACCTGAAGGGGCTAGCAAGGCTGGGACCCTTACCCACACAGTTTTCCCAGACATGTTTGGATGGCGGTTATCAGTAGAATAAGAGCAACCTTTGTAGAATGAGAACAGCCTTTCATGGCTTACCAAGAAGTCTGTAACTATTTACTGAGATATGCTGCACTGAGAACTTGTCCTTCTGTTCTGTCCCTCCCTTAGAGATTAAGAGGAACAAAGAATACATTCCTCTTGACAGACCTCCTCTTCAGTGTGTTGGGTATAAATAGGATTGGGTGGCTAATAAACTTGCTTCAGTTCCTCGAGAGCTGTAGTCCTCCCAATCTCGCTTTCCGGTCTTTCTTTCTTTAGTCAATTCCCACCTCCCTGCCTCAGCCTGGCTCAACCTGTCAGGCTGGCCCTGACAGTAGTCCCTTTAGCATTTCTTATAATGCTGGGTTGGTGGTGATGTACTCTAGCCTTTTGTTTTTTGTCCATAAAGCTCTTTATTTGACCGTCTATTTTGAATTATAGCCTTGCTGGATAAAGTAATCTTGGTTTCAGATCCTTGCTTTCCATTACCTTGAGTACTTCATGCCATTTCTTCTGGCCTGTAAAGTTTCTGAGAAATAAGGTTTCAGCATTATGGGAACTCCTTTATAGGTAACAGTTTGCTTTTCTCTTGCTGCCTTTAGGATTCTCTTTGTCAAAATATATATATAACCATAATATGCAAATAGACCAAATGGCGGAACAACCGAACAACCGGTCACTATGACGTGTGCTGAAATGTGGTGGGTGTCAGCTGCGGAGGATGGTGGAGCAGGTGAGCGGGGGTGCCACACCAAGACAGGGCGCCGGTCGCTGTCATCAGGGCAAGCTTCTGGTGGTTACTGAAAATTCTTTGCTCTCATGCACTGCAGTCCCACCCAGCACTTGCACTTGCCGCTGGCGCCAGCTCTGCTTGTACCCGCTGCCTATGCTGGAGCCACTGCTCGCACCTGCTGATGGCGCTGGCCCCCGCTCTCACCCCCTGCTGGCACTGGCCCCAATTTCTCCGCGCAGTCAGCAGTTTCAAGTGGGGCCAGCAGCTTCAGCACGTGGGAGCAGTGAGAGCGGGGCTGTGACAGGAATGGCTGGACTGGGTGGGGGCATGGAGGATGGGCCAAGAACTGCCCCTGTGCCCACCACAGCCTCACATCCCACAATTCCTTTCAAAGTGCATGAATTCATGCACTTGGCCACTAGTAAATAAATTTTAAAAGATTCTCTTTGTCTTTAATTCTTGGCATTTTAATTGTGATGTGTCTGTGTGTGGGCCTGTTTGGATTCTTCTTGCTTGGGGTTCTCTGTGCGTCCTTGACTTGTGTGACTTTTTCATTTACCAGGTTAGGGAAGTTTTCTGCCATTATTTCTTCAAACACATTTTCTATCCCTTTCTCTCTTTCTGCCTCTTGTGGCACAGCTGCTATTCTAATGTTACGATTCACATTGTCCCACAGTTCCCTTAAGCTGTCCTCCTGTTTTTCAATTTATTTTTTCTTTTTGGTTCTCTGATTGAGTGATTTTTTTCAACCCTGTCTTCTAATTCACTGATTGGATCCTCAGCTTCCCCTAATCTGCTATGTATTCCTTCCAATGTGTTCTTTATTTGTGCCAATTCATTCTTTATCTCTGTGTTCACAATTTCTATATCTTTTTTCATGCTATTGAGCATCTTTACCATCATTATTCTGAACTCTATATCAGATACATTTCTTATCTCTATTTCATTTATCTCTTCTTCTGCAGAATTCTTTTGTTCTTTCATTCGGGGGTTGTTTCTTCGTCTCCTTATTTTGCTTCCTGTTTGGGATTGTTTCTCTATCTTACTAGTGGTTCTCAACCTTCCTAATGCCGCGACCCTTTAATACAGTTCCTCATGTTGTGGTGACCCCCAACCATAAAATTATTTTCGTTGCTACTTCATAACTGTAATTTTGCTATTGTTATGAATCGTAATGTAAATATCTGATACGCAGGATGTATTTTCATTGTTACAAATTGAACATAATTAAAGCATAGTGATTAATCACAAAAACAATATGTAATTATATATGTGTTTTCCGATGGTCTTAGGTGACCCCTGTGAAAGGGTCATTCGACCCCCAAAGGGGTCGCAACCCACAGGTTGAGAACTGCTGCTATATTAGGTAGACCTGGTATGCCTCTCAGTCTCTAGTGCAGCACAGTGTCAAACGCTGTGTCTGCCTAATTAGATCATGCAGATACTCAAATCCTCCACAGACCTCCTCTGCCTACTGACTGATAGAATTCCATCTTGAATTTCCCTCTGGCAATCATCCACAGGTGTGGTAAGAATTTTTTCAACAGGGTGGGGCAATTGCTTCTGCCTGGAGGCTAATTGTTATTCTCACTCTCTTAATGGGCCTCAGAAGCTCTGCACAATGGGGCAAGGTGTTTTCCAATAGGGTGGGTCAGCTGTATCCCCCCCACACTCCCACTAGTCAAAACTGCCTGTATAGCAATTGGCTGCATGAGAAAGATGACCTTGGCAGTGTGTGGGAATGGCTCAGCACAGGAAACCAGGGTGTCTGCTTTCTGAGCTGTAACCCCAGAGCCCCCAATCCTGGCTTCTGCTCACACAAGTCCAGTGCACTCTGCTCTACCTCTGCCAGAGCACAAGGTGGGTGGCTTCACAGGGAATTTTGTGGGTTGGCCCTTTAAGAGGGTGCCTGAATTTCCAGCCATCTCTCCCTGGCAGACAGCAACCCTGTTGCGTTTCACAATCAGATGTTATATGGGCACCCTTCTCAGTTGTGGTGCTCTCTTCTGGGGGCCCCAGCTTGGGGATTAGACCCCATAGTTCTCAGTGGCAACCCCCACAGCTGAGATATCTCTCAGGAACTTCAGGTGCTGTCTGTGGGAACCTGCCAGTCTTTTTGCACCTCCCTGCCGCCCCCCTCCCCCCACCTCCTATCAGTCTCTATGAGGTCTCCACTTTAGGTCCTACATTATCAGGTTTCTCTTCAGCATGTCTTCCGTTGATTATTCAGGAAGTTTTCTGTATTTTAGTTGTAATTCCAGTTTGGTTCTGGGAGTGTGTCCATGCAGCATCCACTTACTCCGCTGCCATTTTTAATCTCCTCTCAGCTCATTTTTTATGTAATCATAAAACTTCCCTAAAATATAAAGTCTATTAAAAAACTGACACATGAAAATGCTCCTGACACATTTTTAGAAAGTAGTTAAAATAATACTTTGTAGGGAAATTCTATATATATGTACACATAGCAAAAGACTAGAAGCTAATAATGGAGATATACCTCATATTGATGCTATTAAAATACGTGGGGTGAGGGATGGACACTGGGCAGGCCCTGGGCCTATTTCCTTTGGGGGCCAGGGACCACCTCCACCAGGTGCAATCAGCAATGGCTAGGACCTTGCACACCGCCTCCCCCCAAAAAAAGATTGAGATGTATACCTGTCTGACATATAGCAGGTGTTTCATATATAGTGATTACTATTAGCATTGTAAGAGAAATATATCTGACTTCATGCATGGTCAGGGACTTCACACCCTGGAGCCTTCATATTCTTAAAATATTTTTTTTCTTTGACTAAGCCAAGAGTGCCCACAGTTAATAGGTTTGAGTATGTATCAGCCACTGATGAAAGGCTCTAACAAAGAATGGGTTGATTTGGGGAGGGAAGTTATAGGGTAAGAATCTAGCATACCATTCAAACACTCTTCTTCAGCCTTGAATGTTACAGTTACACATACCAGTAACTGTGGTTTTTAACTCTATATCCAGTATTTTGCTTTCTTCCATTTCTTTCATTTGTGACATGTTTCTTTGTCTCCACATTTTGGCTGATTCCCTGTGTTTGTTTCTATGTATTGGGTAGCTGCTGAGTTGATAGAGTGGCTGCACTTTTTAAAAACATACATATTTTCATTGATTTCAGAGAGGAAGGGGGAGGGAGTGAGAGATAGAAACATCAATGATGAGAAAGAATCACTGATTGGTTGCATCCTGCACACCCCACACAGGATCGAGCCCACAACCCCAGCATGTGTCTTGACCAGGAATCGAACTAGGACCTTCTGGTTCATAGGCCAATGCTCAACCACTGAGCCATGATGGCTTGGCTCACTGCTCTTTTTTTATGTATATCCTTTCAGTCCTTTTTTTTGTATACATATTTTTTACAAAATTGGAATTATCTTGTACAATGTGTTCTACAACATAATTGCAATGATTGTATATTGTTTCAGCATTTGGATGCACTATGCTTTATTTATTTAACTAATTACTGCTGGGTGTCAAACTTTGATTTTCTCATGACAGGCAAATATACATATAACTTAGTCAAACAAATGGAGGCATTAGCGCTGTACAGTGTTGCTAAAGTTAGAGTGTCAGCCCTCACACGGAAGGGTCACAGGTTCAATTCCCAGTCAAGGGCATGTACCTGGGTTGCAGGTTTTATTCCCGGCCCAGGTCAGGATGGGTGCTGGAGGTAACCAACCCATGTGTTTCTCTCACATCAATGTTTTTTTTCTCTCTCTCTCTCCCCTTCCCTCTCTCCCTTCCATTCTCTCTAAAATCCTCTAATGAGGATTAGCAAACAAAAAAACAACAAATGGAGGCACTATTCAGCTGTCATTGATTAGGATGAAGTTCACTCTTTAAAACTCAGTCTGGAAAGACATGGATACTTTTTAAAATTTTTTCCCCCAATTACAGTTGACATTCAATATTATATTAGGTTCAAGTGTATAGTATAGTGGTTAGACATTTATATAACTGATGAAGTGATCCCCCTGATAAGTCTAGTACCCCCTGACACCATACATAGTTATTACAGTACTAGAGGTCCAGTGCATGATTCATGCACTGGAGGGGGGGTGTCCCTCAGCCTGGCCTGCCCCCTCTCACAATCTGGGAGCCCTCAGGGCAGGAGGCGACCCAGTGATCAGGGGTAGGTGACGCCCCCATCACATCTCTGCTGCTGCCACTGCCGGCAGCACAAGCCTCGGCCGGCTCTGGTTACCTGAGCCTTGGGTGGCCCTGGGCGGCTGGGCAGCTGCCATCCGAGGCTTGTCTGTGCCTTGGGCCAGCCCTGGGCAGCTGGGCAGTGGACATCCAAGGCTTGCCTGCACCTCGGGCCGGCCCTGGGTGCCTGGGGGGCTGAGAGCAGGTCCAGCCACACCGTGCGTGTGCCACCCCACCCTGGCTGGGCTAAAAGGACTGGGGGACTCCGGTGGGGTTGAGGGGACTGGGCACTGCCATCTTGTGGCTATGGGTGTTGCCATCTTTGTGATGGTGTGACGATCAATTTGCATATCCCCTTTTTATTAGATAGGACTAGAGGCCCAATGCACAAAAATTCGTGCAAGAGTAGGCCTTCCTTCCCCCAGCTGCTGGCACCAGCTTCCCTCCAGCACCCGGGACCTGGGCTGGCTTCCCTTGGGCCACCCGCAGGCACCTGGGACCCAGGCTGGCTTCCCTCTGCCCTGGCTTCTTCAGGAAGGACGTCCTGAAGATGTCCAGTCTAATTAGCATATTACCCTTTTATTATTATAGATTATTGATGATAGTCTCTATGCTGTACTTTACATCCCCGTGACTAGAGGGCATTAAGTGTAATAAATCAGAGAAAGACAAATACCATATGATTTCACTTATATGTGAAATCCAAAACACAAAATAAACAAAACAGAAACAAGCTTATAGATGCAGAGAACAAGCTAATGGTTGCCAGATGGGAGGGGTTGGGGAGGCTGAGTACAAAAGGTGAAGGGATTAAGAAGTACAAATTGGCAGTTACAAAACACATGTATTCTTATTTAATGTTTTATACCATTCTAAAGTACCCTGAAATGAAGAAAAGGGAAATATGAACACTGGGAAAATGCTAGCCTGGAAGCTACTCAACAATAGGGACCACTCTTACTCATCTCTATCTCCAGTACAATCCCTGATCGATACTCAAAAAATGTTTTTTTTAAGTGTTTTTATTTAGTTAGTTATTCCTCACCCCAGGCTACTTTTCTTTCCTTCCTTTCTTTCTTTTTTTTGTTAATCCTCACCTGAGGATATTTTTCCATTGATGATTAGAGAGAGTGGAAGGAAGAGGGGAAGACAGAGAGAGGGAAACATCAATGTGAGAGAGACACGTTGATAGGTTGCCTCCCCTACACACCTGAACTAGGACTGGGGATTGAGCATGCAACCAAGGTAAGTGCCCTTGACTGGAACCAAACCCTCTTCAGTCCGAGGGCCAACACTCTATTCACTGAGCCAAACCGGGTAGGGCCTCCATAAATGTTTATTGGATGAACTGATGGACAGATGAATAAAGGAGGCAGAAAAAAACACCCAATGAAGTCAAATTGTAACAATCTATAATAATAAAAGTGTAATATGCTAATTAAGCCAGAGATCCTTCCAGATGATCTTCCGGACAAAACCAGGGCTGCTGGGAGGGAAGCCACTGCCATCAGCCGGAGGAAGGAAGGCCTACTCTTGCATGAATTTCGTGCATCGGGCCTCTAGTATTTCTTTAATAGAAGGCTTAATAAGGAAAGAAATGATACTTACCTGGCAGGGGAGATACCATGATCATGAAGGAAAGAAATGAAAGTGAAACAAGAGGGAAGCAAAGGCAGGCATGCAAAGAGGGAATCTTCATCTTTATCTTTTTTTATAGATATATTTTTATTAATTTTTTACAGAGAGGAAGGGAGAGAGCTAGAGAGTTAGAAACATCAATGAGAGAGAAACATCGATCAGCTGCCTCCTGCACACCTCCCACTGGGGATGTGCCCGCAACCAAGGTACATGCCCTTGACTGGAATCGAACCTAGGACCTTCCAGTCCGCAGGCTGATGCTCTATCCACTAAGCCAAACCGGTTTCGGCTTCATCTTTATCTTTAAAAAGAAGGATAAGTGAAATGTAGTGAAAAGGCACCTATGAGCAAGTCCAATGATGGCAGTGTGATTTAGTAGTGTGATTCTAACTATACTCCAGTCTTTAACATTCACTCTGTCCTGTCCAAACATCTCTCCCAAGTTTGGAGGCAACATACCTCAATTTACTCCACAGAAGGGCAACAGACTTTATGAGACATACTCCCTAGGGTTTATATGGGGTCCCAAGGTCTCTACACGACTGTAATGCTATCCCACTGTCCCTTGAGAAATCAACTTAGGTTAGTACTATTTCTTTGGGTCCCCCTTATATTTTTTTAAAAAATATTTTTATTGATTTCAGAGAGGAAGGGAGAAGGAGAGAGAGAGAAACACCAATGATGAGAGAATCATTGATCAGCTGCCTCCTGCACACCCCACACTGGGGACCGAGCCCACAACCCAGGCATGTGCCCTTGACTGGAATCGAAACTGGGACCCTTCAGTCCACAGGCTGATGCTCTATCCACTGAGCCAAACCAGCTAGGGCTACTTATTTTTTTTAATTAGAACTTTATTGAGATATAATTCAGATATTATACAATTTGTCCATTTAAAGTATACAATTCATTGGATTTTAGTATATGCACAAATATATGCAACCATTACTATAGTTTTTACATTTTTAACATTTTAAAAAGAAACCCTGTACCCTTTAGTGATCTTTCCCCATCCCCCCACAGCCTATGCAAGCACTATTCAACTTTCTGTCTCCATAGATTCACCTATTCTGGACATTTCATATAAATGGAATCTTATAATATGTGGTCTTTTGTGACTGTTTTTTTAAATCTATTTAGCATAATGTTTTCAAGGCCTATCCATGTTGTATCATGTATCAGAACTTCATTCCATCTTACAGCTGAATAATATGCCATTGTATAGATATACCACAGTTTGTTTAACCATTCATCAATTTATGTACCTTTTGGCTTATGAATAATGCTGCTATAAACATTCATATGTATGAAATTTTAATGTGAACATAGGTTTTCAGTTCTCTTGGATAGATAATGAAAAGTGGAATTTCTGAATCATATGGTAATTTCATGCTTAATTGTTTGAGTAATGTCAGACTGTCTTTGAAAGTAGCTGCACTATATTATTTTATAAATATACTAGAGGCCCGGTGCACAAAAATTTGTGCACTGGTGGGGGGGGGTATCCCTCAGCCCCACTTGTGCCCTCTCACAGTCTGGGACCCCTCGGGAGATAACGACCTGCTGGCTTAGGCCCACTCCTGGGTGGCAGAGGGCAGGCCCAATCCCTAGGTGCCTGCCCCGCAGCCCCTGGTCGGGCTCAGAGCAAGGCCAATTGGGAAGTTGGGGCGCGGCCCCCTGTCATGCACAGAGCAGGGCGGATCAGGAGGTTGCGATGCCACCCTCAGTCATGATCAGGGTAGGGCCAATTGGGGGGTTGGGGCGCCGCCCCCGTCACACTCAAGGCAGGGTCGATGGGGAGGTTGCGGCGCCACCCCCTGTCATGCACAGAGCAGGGCGGATCAGGGGGTTGTGGTGCCACCCTGTCACATACAGAGCCGGCCGATCAGGGGGTTGGGGCGCTGCCACCTGTCACACACAGAGCAGGCCCATCAGGGGGGTTGGGGCTCCGTACCCTGTCACACACAGAGCAGGGCCAATCAGGGGGTTGGGGAACTCCCCCCCGTCATGCACAGAGCAGGGCCGATGGGGAGGTTGGGGAGCTCTCCCCCTATCAGGCACAGAGCAGGGCCGATCAGGGGGTTGGGGCGCCTTCCCCTTTCACGAACAGAGCAGGGCGGGTAAGGAGGTTGTGGCCCCGCCCCCTGTCACACACAGAGCCGCAGGGCAATCAGGGGGTTTGGGTGCTGCCCCCTGTCAGGGGCCAGGAGGCCTCAAAGCTCCGCTGATCCCGGTGCTGGGAGGCCTCGCTGCTCTGCTGATCCTGGTGCTGGGAGGCCTCGCTGCTCCGCTGATCCCGGTGCTGGGAGGCATATTACCCTTTTACTATATAGGATAGAGGCCTGGTGCATGGGTGGGGACTGGCTGGTTTGCCCTGAAGGGTGTCCTGGATCAGGGTGGGGGTCCCGCTTGTGTGCCTGGCCAGCTTGGGTGAGGGGATGATGGCTGTTTGCAGCTGGTCACACCCCCTTCAGGGTGGGGGTCCCCACTGGGGTGCCTAGCCAGTCTGGGTGAGGGGCTGAGGGCCGTTTTCAGGCTGGTGGGCGACTGAAGCTCCTCCCAACCTCTCCTTTTTTCCTTTTTTTTTAATTCTGGGATTTATTTACCTTCTATGGCTGTCACTGGAGCTGAGAGCCGGCTTTAGCTGTGAGACCTCAGCTGCTGAAAGCAGGTTTCTGGCTTTGTTTACCTTCTGTTTGAAACTTTGTTGCGACTCCAGCTCTGAGATCCCAGCTGACTGAAAGCAGGTTTCTGGGGTTTTGTTTAGCTTCTATATTTGTAACAATGTTTCTTAGAGTTGCAGCTCAGAGCTGGACGGCGGCAGGCAGGGAACGTTGTCTTCCTCCGTCACTGGAGCAAGCAAGCCTCCTGTTCGCGTCAGTTGCCTGGCTGCCGGCTGCCATCTTGGCTGGCAGTTAATTTGCATATCGCCCTGATTAGCCAATGGGAAGGGTAGCGAAGTTGCGGCCAATTACCATGTTTCTCTTTTATTAGATAGGATTTTTATTGATTTCAGAGAGGAAGGGAGAGGGAGAGAGAGAGATAGAAACATCAATGATGAGAGAATCATCGATCAGTTGCCTCCTGCACGCCTCCTACTGGGGATCAAGCCTGCAACCCGGGCATGTGCTCTTGACTGGAATTGAACCTGGAACCCTTCACTCCACAAGCTGACACTCTATCCGCAGAGCCAAACCAGCTAGGGCAATAGCTGCACTATTTTATATTCCAATCAACGGGGTTTCAGTTTCTCCACATTCCTGCTAACACTTGTTATCTGATTAATCAAAGTCCATTTATTTAGATCTTTCTGAATTTCTTTCAACAATATTTTGTAGCTTTCAGAATATGTTTTCCACTTATTTTGTTAAATTTGTTCTTAAGTATTTAATTCTCTTTCATGTTGTTGTAAATGGAATTGTTCCTTAATTTAGCTTTTAAATTGTTCATTGCAAGTGTATAGAAACTCTGCTTATTACATTGGCTGCCTCCTGCACCTCCACCCGCCCCCCTCCCCCCCGCACTGGGGATCGAGCCCGCAACCCAGGCTTGTGCCCTGACCAGAAATCAAACCATGACCTCCTGGTTCCTAGGTGGATGCTCAACCATTGAGCACACCAGCCGGGCTGGACCCTGTTCTTCTGTTACTTGGCTGACTCCTCTCACCTTGAACTCGACCAAAACTGCATTGATTTTCTCCCAATGGTACTATTTCCTATCCTGGTGGGTGGCACAATCAGACACCCAGGCACCCAAAACAGAAACCTGGCAATTGTTCTAGTCTTCTTTCACTTCTTACCCCCTACATTTATTTGGTTATTATGTCCCCTTGATCCTACCTTCTAAATATTTGGATTTGGTTTCCTCTTCTCTATCCCTACAACCACTGTCATAGTTCAGGCCTTTCTCATCTTTCACCTGAAATTATTTTTTGTGTTATAACTCACATCCCTATCTCCTAGCTTATCTCCTCCAATCTTTTCTACACACTACTACCAGGGTGACTGTGGTAAGCTGAATAATGCATCCACAAAGATATCCCTGTTCTAATTCCTGGAGCCTGTGAATGTCATCTTAAATGGCAAAAAAGTGGGACTTTACAGTTGTGATTAAGTTAAATATCATAAGATGGGGAGATTATCAAGGTAGGCCCTACATGTAATGACAAGTATTTTTTATATTCATATGTTTTATTTATTAAATTGAAGTATTCTGAAAAAACCAAGATGGCGGCATAGGTAAACACCGGAGTTAGCTGCCTCGAACAACCACTTCACAAATACAACTAAAAGACGGAACGGACATCACCCAGAACCACAGGAAAGCCGGCTGAAGGGAAATTCTTCAACTAGAAGGAAAGAGAACAGCATACAAGACTCAGAGGAGGCGCAGTGCGGAAAATACAAAGGTGCGGAGGTACGCGTGGAGCAAGCTGGTAGCTGAGGGCACGGTTGTCGTTTTCAATCGGGAGGGAGTCTCAGATTCTGAGCTCCAGGTCTGGGCGAGTCTCTAGGGACCCAGACTCAAACGAGAGAAGCGGGACTGTCTGGCATCAGTTGGAATGCGAGGGCAGCTTTCTCTCCGAGGTTTGCAGTGGTTGCTGGCACTCTGAGAGGCAGAGCCTCTGGGGACGGGACTGAGAGCAGCCATAACTGCTCCCTCCACCCACCCTGTTGATCCAGTGCGACCCGCCCCGCCCAAGCCCTGCACAGAGCCATTTGCCAGATAGCCTCAGGCAAAAGCTAGATTAGCACCTCCCTAGAGGACAGTAGTTTTCCCACTGCAGACACAGCTGATTCTCACAGCCAGTTGGCCTGTAGGTCAAATTCCCCTAGTATTAACTACAACAATCAAGGCTTAACTACAACAAGACTACGCACAAAGACCACTAGGGGGTGCACCAAGAAAGCATAAAAATTTTGGAGACAAAGAAACAGGACAAAACTGTCAATGGAGGATATTGAGTTCAGAACCACACTTTTAAGGTCTCTCAAGAACTGTCTAGAAGCCGCCGATAAAGTCATTGAGATCCTCAGGATATCTAATGAGACCCTCGATGTTGTGATAAAGAACCAACTAGAAATTAAGCATACACGGACTGAAATAACAAATATTATACAGACTCCCAACAGCAGACCAGAGGAGCGCAAGAATCAAGGCAAAGATTTGAAATGCGAAGAAGCAAAAGCACCCAACCAGAAAAGCAAAATGAAAAAAGAATCCGAAAATATGAAGATAGTGTAAGGAGCCTCTGGGACAGCTTCAAGGGTACCAACATCAGAATTATAGGGGTGCCAGAAGATGAGAGAGACCAAGATATTGAAAACCTATTTGAAGAAATAATGAAAGAAAACTTCCCCTACCTGGTGAAAGAAATAGACTTACAAGTCCAGGAAGCGCAGAGAACCCCAAACAAAGGGAATCCAAAGAGGACCACACCAAGACACATCATAATTAAAATGCCAAGAGCAAAAGACAAAGAGAGAATCTTAAAAGCAGCAAGAGAAAGAAACTCAGTTACCTACAAGGGAATACCCATACGACTGTCAGCTGATTTCTCAACAGAAACTTTGCAGGCCAGAAGGGAGTGGCAAGCAATATTCAAAGTGATGAATACCAGGAACCTACAATCAAGATTACTTTATCCAGCAAAGCTATCATTCAGAATTGAAGGTCAGATAAAGAGCTTCACAGATAAGGAAAAGCTAAAGGAGTTCATCACCACCAAACCAGTATTATATGAAATGCTGAAAGGTATCCTTTAAGAAGAGGAAGAAGAAGAAAAAGGTAAAGATACAAATTATGAACAACAAATATGCATCTATCAACAAGTGAATCTAAGAATCAAGTGAATAAATAATCTGATGAACAGAATGAACTGTTGATTATAATAGAATCAGGGACATAGAAAGGGAATGGACTCACTATTCTTGGTAGGGAAAGGGGTGTGGGAGATGCAGGAAGAGACTGGACAAAAATTGTGCACCTAGGGATGAGGACAGTGTGGGGGTAAGGGCAGAGGGTGGGGTGGGAACTGGGTGGAGGGGAGCTATGGGGGGGGGAAAGAGGAACAAATGTAATAATCTGAACAATAAAGATTTACTAAAATAAAAAAATTGAAGTATTCTTTTAAAAATACATACATTTTTATTGATTTCAGAGAGGAAGAGAGATAGAAACATCATCGATAAGAGAGAATCACTGATGGGCTGCCTCCTGCACACCCCACTCTGAGGATCAAGCCCACAGCCCAGCGTGTGCCCTGGACAGGAATCAAACCATGACCTTCTGGTTCATAGGTGCACACTCAACCATGAAGCCATGCCGGCCGGGCTGAAGTATTCTTTTTAAATATATATATATTAATTATTGATTTCAGAGAGCAAGGGAGAAGGAGAGAGAGATAGAAACATTAATGATGAGAGAGAATCATTGATGATTACTTCCCGGATGCCCCCTACTGGAGATAGAGCCAGCAATAGCGGGCATGTGCCTTGACCGGGAATCAAACTGTGATCTCCTGGTTCATAGGTCAACACTCAACCACTGAGCCACACTGGCTGGGCTCTTTTTTTTAATCCTCACCTGAGGATATTTTTCCATTGACTTTTAGAGAGAGTGGAAGGTAGGGAGGGAGAGAGAGAGTTCGATTGGTTGTCTCTGGCACATGCCCCAACTGGGGCTAGGGATCAAACCTGCAAAGTACCTGCCCTTGACTGGGAATTGAACCTACTGCCCTTCAGTGTGAGGGCCAACGCTCTACCATTGAGCACACTGGCCAGCACATGACAAGTGTTCTAATAAGAGAGGCAGAGGGAGCTGAGCCGGTGTGCTGAGTGGTTGAGTGTTTCCCCATGAACAGGAAGGTCACCATTAGGTTCCTGTTCAGGACACATGACAGTGTTACAGGCTCGATCCCCAATGGCAGGCATGCAGGAGGCAGGAGATAGATGTTTCTCTTTCATCGATGTTTCTTTATCTCTAAAAAAAAATCAATAAAATATATTTAAAGAAAAAAGAGGCAGAGTGAGATTTGACACACAAAAAGGAAAAGGCCATGTGACTATGAAAGCAGAGATTGGAGTGATGCAACCACATGCCAGGGAATGCCAGGATCCCCTGGAAGCTGGAAGAAACAAGAAACAGTCTTCCTTAGAGCCTCCTGAGGGATTATGCCCCTACCAACACCTAGATTTCAGCCCAGTGATATTGATTTCAGATTTCTGGTTTCCAGAACTATGAGAGAACACATTTCTGTTGTTTTAAGCCACTGAGTTTGTGGTAATTTTTTTAAAAAACACACACTTTCTTAAAAAATATATTTCTTTACTGATTTCAGAGGGGAAGGGAGAGGGAGAGAGAAACATCAATGATGAGAGAGAATCATCAATTGGCTGCCTCCTGCACACCCCCCACTGGGGATCAAGCCCACAACCCGGGCATGTGCCCTTGGCTGGAATCAAACCCGGGACCTTTCATTCCGCAGGCTGATGCTCTATCCACTGAGCCAAACAGGCTAGGGCTGTGGTAATTTTTTACAGCAACCTTAGGGCATGAATACAGTGATCTTCCTGAAGTTCAAACCTATCATACATGGGCAATTTTTAATCTCCTTTTCTCTGTCTTTCCGTTTGTGTGTCTATCTGTGTGTGTGTGTGTGTGTGTGTGTGTATACATATATATATATATATATATATATATATATATATATATATATATATATCTTATCTAATAATAGACAAAGATTTAAATTAACCATACCTCTGCTACGCTTCCCATTGGCTAATCAGTGAGATATGCAAATTAACCACCAACAAATATGGCGGCCTGCAGCCACGCAGCTGAAGTGAGCAGGAGGCTTGCTTGCTCCAGTGATGGATGAAGCCAAGCTTCCTCCCTGCTTCAGCCGGGCTCTGAGCTCCACTCTAAGCAACAAAGTTGCAATTATAGAAGCTAAACAAACCCCAGATACCTGCTTTCAGCCAGCCTGCCTCGGAGCTGGAGCCGCAACAAAGTTTCAATTACAGAAGGTAAATAAATCCCAGAATAAAAGAAAAAAAGGAGAGACTGGGAGCTTTAGCTGCAGGCTTGGCCTGCCTGAAAAGAGCCCCCAGCCCCTCATCCAGACTGGCCAGGCACCCCAGTGGGGACCCCCACCCTGAAGGGGGTGTGCCAGCCTGAAAACAGCCATTAGCCCCTCATCCAGACTCGCCAGGCATCCCAGTGGGGACCCCCACCCTGAAGGGGGTGTGACCAGCTGCACACAGCCATCAGCCCCTCACCCAGGCTGGCCAGGCACCCAAGCGGGACCTCCACCCTGATCTGGGACACCCTTCAGGGCAAACCAGCCAGCCTCCACTGGTGCACCAGGCCTCTATCCTATATAGTAAAAGGGTAATATGCAAACTGACCCTAACAGCAGAAAGACTGGGAATGACTGGTCACTATGACACACACTGACCACCAGGGGGCAGACACTCAATGCAGGAGCTGCCCTCTGGTGGTCAGTGAGCTCCCACAGGGGGAGCTCTGCTCAGCCACAAGCCAGGCTGATGGCTGCCAGTACAGCAGTGGTGGTGGGAGCCTCTCCTGCCTCCTCAGCAGCACTAAGGATGTCTGACTGCAGCTTAGGTCTGCTTCCCGCTGGCAAGTAGACATCCCCTGAGGGCTGCCGGGCTGCCAGAGAGATGTCTGATTGCCAGCTTAGACCCAGTCTCCCAGGGAGCAGGCCTAAGCCAGCAGGTGGTCCTCCCCCGAGGGGTCCCAGACTGCGAGAGGGCACAGGCCGGGCTGAGGGACCTCCCCCGCCGAGTGCACAAATTTTTGTGCACTGGGCCTCTAATATATATATATATATATATATATATATATATATATATATACCCCCCCCACACACACACACGAATGTATATATGAGCTATATAGTCTGGAAGAAAATATACCAAAATGTTAACAGTTATTTCTACAAGGTAGGATTATGATGATTTCTATACTTCTGTGTATTTCAAGTTCTACCCTCAATAAGTATATATTACTTTTATAACCAGAAAAGTCAACAAAAGTTATTTTTTTAAAAAAAAAAAACCTTCAATGTCTCCCCATCATCTAGAGATTAAAGTACAAACTTCTAAGCATGGCACAGGCCCTTGATTATTTGGCCCATGCCTGTCTATCTAATTTCCAATTACTCAGCCTTCCACTTCTCTTCAGCCATGACAAATTACCTAAAGCACAGGCCATTCTGCCTCTTGGTTAAGACCAAATTTAAAGGTGCTCTTTCCTGATCCACTCAAGCACAGCCAGGCTTCTTTTAAGTTACCAATTTACCTCTAATATTCTATTGTTATTTTATTGGATGACAGTACTGAAATTATTTGTTTTCATTAACATTTCTCTGCTTATTTTGTGATTGCCTTGAGGAGATACACGAATGTACTATAGTACCTTTAAAATAATTTCCCCCCATAACAGATACTGAAAACCATCATGTGGTACTTAATACTAAAATGTCCACAAGCATCTTTATATATTTACTAGAGGCCCGGTGCACAAAAATTTGTGCACTCAGGGGTAGGGGGGGTCCCTCAGCCCAGCCTGTGCCCTCTTGCAGTCTGGGACCCCTCAGGAGATAATGACCTGCTGGCTTAGGCCTGCTCCCGGGTGGCAGAGGGCAGGCCCAATCCCTAGGTGCAGCCCCTGGTTGGGCTCAGAGCAGGGCCGATTGGGGAGTTGGGGCGCTGCCCCCTGTCATGCACAGAGCAGGGCGGATCGGGAGGTTGCGATGCCACCCTCAGTCACGCTCAGGGTAGGGCCGATTGGGGGGTTGGGGCACCGCCCCCTGTCACACTCAAGGCAGGGTCGATGGGGAGGTTGTGGCACCACCCCCTGTCACACACAGAGCAGGGCCCATCAGGGGTGTTGGGGCTCCGTACCCTGTCACGCACAGAGCAGGGCCCATCAGGGGGTTGGGGAGCTCCCCCCTGTCACGCACAGAGCAGGGCCGATCAGGGGGTTGAGGAGCTCCCCCCTGTCACTCACAGATTAGGGCCGATAGGGGAGTTGAGGCACCGCCCCGTCACACACAGAGCAGGGCGGATCAGGGGGTTGGGGCGCTGCCCTCTATCACCCACAGAGCAGGGCCAATCAGGGTGTTGGGGCGCCGCCACTGTCACACTCAGGGCAGGGCCGATGGGGAGATTATGGCTCTACCCCATCACACACAGAGCAGGGCCTGTGGGGGGGGGGTGTTGGGGCGCCACACCCTGTCACACACAGAGCTGCAGGGTGATCAGGGGGTTTGGGTGCTGCCCCCTGTCATGCTGATCCCAGTGCTGGGAGGCATATTACCCTTTTACTATATAGGACAGAGGCCTGGTGCATGGGTGAGGGCTGGCTGGTTTGCCCTGAAGGGTGTCCTGGATCAGGGTCCCCACTGGGGTGCTTGGCCAGCCTGGATGAGGGGATGATGGCTGTTTGCAGCTGGTCACACACCCTTCAGGGTGGGGGTCCCCACTGGGGTGCCTGGCAAGTCTGGATGAGGGGCTGAGGGCTGTTTTCAGGCTGGTGGGTGACTGAAGCTCCCAACCGCTCCTTTTTTTCTTTTTAATTCTGGGCCAGCTTTAGCTCTGAGGCCTCAGCTGCTGAAAGCAGGTATCTGGTTTGTTTGGGTTCTATAATTGAGACACTGTATCAACTCCAGCTCTGAGATCCTGGCCGGCCAGCTGAAAGCTGGTTTCTGGGGTTTTGTTTAACTTCTATATTTGTTAAAATGTTTGAAACTGCCAGCTCAGAGGCTGGCAAGGCAGGCGGGGAACGTTGGAGTCCTCCGTCACTGAAGCAAGCAAGCCTCATGTTCGCTTCCAGCTGCCTGGCTGCCGGCCGCCATCTTGGCTGGCAGTTAATTTGCATATTGCCCTGATTAGCCAATGGGAAGGGTAGCGGTCGTACGCTAATTACCATGTTTCTCTTTTATTAGATAGGATATAGAAAGATAGCTAAAGTGTTTTTTTAGTGAGGTGATGACTCAGAAAAGTATATATAGCTTAATCCTACATATAGAAAAAGGTATAAACATTTCTGTTTGACCAGGAAAGTACAAACACAGAAAATAGAAATGCAAGAAAGTGCTGATAATTGTAACCATTGGAATGAGTAGAGAAAGAGACTTTTCTCTTTATACTGTTGGGTATTGTTTGACTTTTTTTCCCACAAGCAGGAAAAAAATGTCTTTTTTAGAAAAGATAGACATAAAATGTCTTTTTTCATAGTAGAGCTGTTACTTCTTAAAAAGTTTGGGAAACACTGGTCCAGATACACCCAATATAGTAGTCACTAGCTATATGTGACTAAATTTTAACTAATTAAAATAAAATAGAATTGCCCTGGCTGGGGCTCAATGGTTAGAGCATCAGTTCTGAACCTAAGGGTCTCGGGTTCAATTTCCCGGTAAAGGTCACCTGGGTTGCAGGTTCGATCCCAGGCCCTGGTCAGGGTGCATTCAGGAGGCAAACCATTGGATGTGTCTCTCTCACATTGATGTTTCTCTCTCATTCTCTCTCTTTCTTTTCTTCCCTCTCTCCCTTCCACTGTCTGAAAATCAATGGAAAAAATATCCTCTGGTGAGGATTAACAACAACAACAAAATAGAATTAACAATTCAGTTCCTCAGTTGCACTAGTCATATTTCAAGCCCTCAATGGTCAGTCACATATAACCAGTAGCTACTGTATTGAATAGAGTAGATACAGAACATTTCTATCATTGCAGAAGCCTCTACTGGACAGTGCAGGTCTTGTTCACTGTGTCCTCACATAAGGTGCAGCCAGTTGGGACACCCTGAAAACCTGAGTGTGAATTTGTTAATTAGTGGGAATAACTACAAAGAGCTATCAGTTGAGCCTTGTAGCCTTGATTAACCACAGGGCTAGAGCTAGTTAGGTGTTACTGAAAAATAAAGGGAATTACCTGATTGTTGTCCTACAGAATCTAGAATCTAGAGGTCTACAATGTATCCATGGCAATGATGACACCTGTTGAATCTCTGTAAATCTTAGGAACAATAGTGATGTTTGGACTGCTGGTTTTCCTGGTTACCATGGAAATGAGTACCTGGCTACAATTCTGTGTAATCACAGAGAATAAGGTATCAAGTCTCCCTCCCCTCCCCAGTCATTTTTATAACCATAACCATAGTGATTATTTCAGGTGGGCTTCATGAGCAGACCTGGCAGCAGGAGGAGCAACTAAAAACCTGATTAAGTATGGAGTATCAGAGTGCAAGCCCTAATGAGGAAGTGTGAAAAAGAAACATGGCGGGGCCTTTTTTTCAGTAGGAAAAGCCTAGATCTACTACTGAATACAATGACATTGTTGCTCTTGCTTCTTGCACAGGCGCAGTGCAGGAATCCTCAGAGCACGCCTACGCGCACATTTCCTTCCCTTCTCTCTCTCTTCCCATTTTCCTCACTCTTCCTTTTCTCCCTCTCCTTTCCCACCTCGCATCACCTGGTCTTCCAGTCTTTCCGTTAGGTCCTTTAAGTCTCTCCTTCCGAGCCTCCATCCCCTCCCTACCCCCCTTCCTTTTGGGTCTCTAGCGGACGAAACTAGCGCATGCGCATTAGGTACAAAGCCTCGCTCTTTGTCCCCATCCGTCGTTCACACGAATTCAAGCCTTTCGCATTCGGCAGCCAATAGGATCGTAGAAATGGCGGAAAACTGATTCCGCCTCTGAAGAAGAATCTTGATTGGCAGTTCAGATAACCAATCAAGAATGCCACTTTGTACCCCTGGGGAGGCACCGAGCTCTGTCGTTGCGTTTCCGGCGGTCGCGCGCTCTTTTCTTGGGACGGTAGAGGCCGTGTAGCGTCGCCGTTACTTTGAGGAGAGAACAGTCGGTAGAGGGTGAGTTTGGGGACGACTTAGTTCTCGTGTGAGAGGGGAATAGGATTTCTCGCGACAATCGGTGAAGGAAGCGGCTAGGGCAAGGCTCGGTTTGGAGGGAGGTCGGCCCTTTCCAAGGCCCCTTGAGGCCTTGTGCCCGCCATCCCACTGGCTTCCCAGCCCACCCGCGCACGCGGGGGGCCCATCGCACTCAAACCTGACTCCCGCTTCCTCTCCCGCCGCCTTTCTTTGTGCGACGTGGCCTGGAACCTTAGCCCTGTCAATAAGTTCCTGGGCCTTTGAGCCGCCCTGGGCCTGAGGGTGTGGGGTCTATCAGCCCAGAGCCTTGGAGTCGCAGCAGGAGGAGGAGGTGCTTTGTAGGGCGCTCCTCCCCTCGGCCTCGCGAGGCCATGAATTCCGAATGAGCAACTGGGGCACCCCGAGCGATGTTTCTTTGTCAGAACTCTTACCTGGGAAGTTCTTCTGTTCGTCCAGACCCCTCCGTTTTCCTCATCAGGTTCCTGTATGCCCTTACTTTTAGTCTTGTTGCCTAAGCTGCTCGACCCACGTGTAGCATCACTTTTAAAAAATGAAACTTAATTTTATGGATTTTTTATTGGCTATTTTCCACTCGGAGAAACGATTGTCGTAAGGTGACACCTTTCTTTGTGTTCTTAACAGAGAAGTCAAGGTTAGAGAAGACTGGGAGGCACTTTGCTACCTTAAATGTAGGTTGAGGTAGGTGTAGGGTAGCCAGATAAAATATAGGACGCCCTGTTAAATTTGAATTTGACATATACAACGAATTATTTTTTAGTATACGTTGCATGGGACTTACACAAAAATCCTTTATTTTAAATCGTAAATAAAAATTTTACTATGTTGTGTATTTTTATTTGATAAATCTGCCAACTCTAGTCGGAGTACACTGGCTAGATTTATACTGTCTTTGTTCAGCTTCTTTGTTATCAAATGAAAGGTCCTAAGAAACTCTTAGAAAATAAAAAAGGACCTTACCATCTTAGTACATTCTACAGCTTTCAGGCTGATTCACATCCAGGCGGCCATCGGGTCTGGTAGATTTTAACCAGATTTTCCCAAATGTTTCCACTTAAAAAGTTGATCCTTATCCTGAAAATTAAGGGGACATTTATTTAGCTTTCAGATATGTGATACAGTAATGTACTTGGTCCTGTATCTAAACACTTGTGCAATTGTATCTCATGCTCAGTAGCCTTAGTCTTTCTAAATCAGCGATATATAGTTTCTCAAGCAAGTCCTTCATCAGGGTTAGTCTTACAGACAGAAATTCTTGCTGCTGATCTTTGTACTTTGTTCTCAGAGGCCCCATGGTTAGGGGGCAATGATTTCTGCACATATTTCCAAATTGTATTGGTAGTCATCATCAGAAGTAGGTGATAGGAACAATACTTACTGAGTACTTAGCTACTCTCTGGGCACTGTTTTAAGGGATTTATACAATATTACGTAGTCTTCACCATTGAATGCCTGCTTGGGAAAGAACAAACGGAAAGGGAAGATTATAAAGATAAGCATTATGGAGACATTTATTTAAAAACACAAAGGTAGGGAATTTGATTATACAAGTGACTTTTGCTAGCATCCAGAAGAGTGGAGGAAGAATGTAATTAATGATGTTTGTCTAACTGAAGCACCTACCATATGTAGAAATAAGGGTAGTGGCTTCCAGCAGGAACAAGTGTCTGCTATGTACATTATCTCATTTAGTCCTTAAAATAACCAGCCCTGTGAGGGAGATATTGTTATCCCCATCTTACAGGTGAGGAAATTAAGGCTCAAGTTAGGTAACATGGCTAGTTTGGAACTCTGAAATTGAAATGAGTGATTACAAAGCCTGTAGTATAGAGATGAGTATGAGATTCTCCACTCCATGCTCCATCACACTGTGTGACCTTGGATGGGCATCATTTTTCTTTACTTTTTTTCTTTTTTTAAATTGATTTTAGAGAGGAAGGGAGAGGATGAGAGACAGAAACATTAATGATGAGAGAGAATCATTGATTGGCTGCCTCCTGCACACCTCCCACTGGGGATTGAGCCCACAACCCAGGCATGTGCCCTTGACCAGAATCGAACCTGGGACCCCCCAGTCCTCAGGCCAATGCTCTAGCCAGTGAGCCAAACCAGCTAGGGTGGGCATCATTTTTCTTATCCAGAAGAATAATAGTTGTGATTACTAAAGGAGATAATGCAGACTTAGCACAGTGCCTGACATGATGGTCGATCAGTATTTTGTATTATCACCCTAACTGCCACACTATACTCTCTAAAATAAAAAATAACCTCCCCTTGAACAACATAAGCTGATGAACAAAAATAGATCCAGAGACATAGAAGCATTGAACAGACTGTCAAACCTCAGAGGGAAAGCAGGGGGGGGGGGTAAGCGAGCAACCAAAAGAGATCAACCAAAGGACTTATATGCATGCATATAAGCATAATCAATAGACACTGACAATAGCGGAGTGAGGGCCTGTGTTGGGGGGTGGGAGTGGGCTGAGAGGTCAAGGGGCGGGGGGTGGGGGGGGAGAGGAGACATGTGTAATACCTTCAACAATAAAGATTTTTTTTTAAATAAAATAACTTCCCTTGAAGTAATCTTAAATGGTCTAGAACATCTTTTTGAAATGGAATGATGAGGTGTGGTAAGATGTAAAGAGAGTTTTTAATATTTTAGTTTTGAATAGATCTCTAAGGATTTCTATTAACATGTAAATTATAAATTGTAGATTCCTGAATGGGATGCAAGGTACTGAGGCTAGTGCCTTAGTTAAAGGCTGGAGAAAAAAAAGAGGGTCCTTGAACTCTAGCCAGAGATAAGACCTAGTTGAAAAAATGGCTGTGAAAATCATTCAAGTTTCTGTTATAGGGACCCACTTTGGGGTCAGGGAAGGGAGATGTTTAATAGCTGGGACTCTAAAAAAAAAGTATCTGTGACTCAAATAGGAAAATATCTGATTCTAATGCCCACCTTAATCCTGCCCCCAACTGTTGCTGGGGTAGACTTTAAATTTTGTATGCTTTTATTTCTTTTATATATATATATATATATCTTATTTTAAAATAATGATTTCCTTTTTCTTAATTTTTAAATTTTTTATTTTTTGCTAATCCCCCCCACCCAGGATATTTTTTCCCATTGATTCTTGGAAAGAGTGGAAGGGATGGAGGGAGAGACAGAAACATTGCTATAAGAGAAACATCTACTGGTTGCCTCCCGCACGCCCCCTGACGGGTCGGGGACTAGCCTGCAACCGAGGTGACTGCAATCAGAACCGATTTGCTGTGAAACTGCTACACCTATTCATGACATTTAAAGTTATTACAACTTTTTGAGAAAACAGTGCTGCACTATGTGGCAAGAGTCACAGATTCGGTTATACTATTTTTATTCTAAGGACATAAGCAGAAAGCTACAAGCACAAAGATATTTACTGCAGTGTTATATCAGGAAAATGTTGAAAACAACCTAAACGTCTCATAGTAGAGTAGTTTAGTAAATCCGATGGGCTTTATGTAGCTGTTAAAAATTATAATTGTGTTCACTATAGAGATGAGGAAAACCTGAATATACAATGGTGCATTATGATTATAGTCATTGAACTGATAATGTATTTTCTGGAAGCTGAAGAAGCAAAAATGGAAATTGTGAGAGGAATATTTACTCAGGGCTGTGCCCCAAGATTTAGCTTGAGCATTGTTCATAATGGTGAAAAATTAGAAACAGCCCATGTCCAACACAACAGTGGCTTGGTTGACAGCTGAATACTGTGTACATTAACAATGTAGAAGATACAGTAACATGAAAACTGTTAGTCATGTGTCGTAAAGTAGAAAAGGCATTATAAAATAATTTTTATCATATCCTATTTAGAGTACCTACAAATATATAAATCAGTGACTGGGAGGGTATACCAAAATGTTAACAGTGACAATTTTTTAATGCTGGGTCTTTGGATTTTTATTTATTTTTGTTTTTATTTCTAAGTTTTCTATAACAAAGGTATATTTTGTCATAGATACCTTATTAATGAGAAACAAAATTGATGAACTGACATAAATGAGGAAATTCAAGTCTGGGCTTAAATGTCAACTTTCCAGTGACATGTTACCTCACAGCTCTATTTAAAATTACTACCTTCCTCTCTATTTTGCCCCCCTTTCTCCCCCCCCTTTTTTCTTTATTTTCCAGTAACTTCTTTACTATGTGATTTAATTATTATGTATATTGTTTTGTCTCTCACTAGAAGGTAAGGACCCAGAAGGCAAGAATATTTGCTTTGTTCATTGATGCATCCCAAGCACCTAGAATAGTGCCTAGCAAATAGTTGGCATTCAGTGAATATTTATTTGTTGAATGATTGGTTTAGTAAAAAAAAAATAGTAAATCACCAATAAATTATAACAAGCAGGACAGTTTTTATTTTTGCCTACCTTCTGTTCCTTGTCTACATTTATGAATTTAAAAAACTCTTTCCCTCTTAAAGTATCAACATTTTTCATGCTTACATGGTTTTCATAATTTTTAATACTGTGTAATGTCCCATTGTATAGATGTATCGTAATTAATTAAAAACTATGCCTCTGATTTTGGATATGTAAGTCATTTTTATTGTCCATAAAGGCCATTACAGTGAATATTGCATGAGTGTGATTTTTAAATTTTAAAAATTATATTCTTATTCTTAGGATGAATTTCTAGGAACAGAATTCCTGAGTTAAAGTATATGAACATCTTGATAGTTCTTATTACCTATTGTCTTATGAAACAACTTTTGGATATAGTATTTCATAATTGCAATGATGTTCCCAGTTTTGGTGGGATATGATACAAAATATATTAAGGATGTTTTTATACACATAAAAGTATTCTTATTGCCCATTATCCAAAATTAACAGTTAATTCATCTAAAATATAGCTTGCACTATTTTAAAGGAATCATAATGTTTTCACCATAAGGTCTGTCTTTGCATCTTTCCTTCAGCTAAATTCTGACTAGAGGGTCTTGTGTTTAGAATTGACTTTGCCTTTTTATTTCATTAACTGAAGAACTGTCCTTGGATGTCAGTTTAAAACCATCAACTGCCAATTTCTGGATTTGCCAGAAATTTTCGTTTTATTTTCTTTTATTCTTATTTTAATTTTTAGATGACAGAATTTAACATTTTATGTTTATATATTCATCTTTTTGTATTGGCTGCTATTATTGCTTTTGTAGCCATTTACTTTTTATTTTGATTAACAACAATATTTACTGAGTGTTTACTATGTGCCAGTACTTGAATTAGTGTTTTCACATATTTATTAATTCATAGCCAGCTTGAGAGAGGTAGGTATTTATTATACCCTTTATAACAGCTTAAGAAACCAATGCAGAAGTAATTTACTAAGTAGTACATAATTAGTATTAGGAGCATGCTTGAAACCTAAGTATGTCTTAACTCCACAGCCTATACTTTTCCTGTTCATTCCATAGTATCTAGTGTAGGCTAGGACTGTGCAATGTGCCAGAGAAGAACAAGACTTATTATTGTTTCTTGTCCTTGTGATAACTAGAACTTATTTTAGTCATTGTGTTTATATATATATTTAAATCTTCACCCGAGGATACTTTCCATGATTTCTAGAGAGAGGAAAAGGCAGAGAGAGAAATATTGATGTGAGAGAAACGCATCGATTGGTGCCTCTTGTACGAGCCCTAGGACCCTGGCCGGGGAGGAGCCTGAAACGGAAGTATATGCCCTTGACCGGAATCAAACCCGGGACCCTTCAGTCCACAGGCTGACGCTGTATCCACTGAGCCAAACTGGCTAGGGCAGTCATTGTGTTTTTAAAATGTGCTTTAATAATTTTATGATAGGGCTAACGGGGTAGATCTGTTTGGAAAAGTAGTTTCCTATTATGTGTAAAATTATTGAACTAGAAGATTCCTCAGATCATTCTAGTGCAAGCTGTTCTTGTCTGATACATGTCCAGTTTCTGTGTACAACATAACTGCTAATAACTGGTTGTTGTTTTTTCTGAATTGTATTCCTTTGCCATACTTGTTCAAAATAACCAGTTGTTAGGATCTGGCAAAAGTCTGAATACCAACGATGATTGATGACATACAGTATGAGTCATCAGGAAGGTGACTGCCTTCTTAGCACTGAATGTATTTGACAGTGCACATTTTCTTTTTAGGGTACAAAAAATGCAGAGCAATAAAACCTTTAACTTGGAGAAGCAAAACCATGCTCCAAGAAAGCATCATCAGCATCACCACCAGCAGCACCACCAGCAGCAACAGCAGCAGCCACCGCCGCCAGCAATACCTGCAAATGGACAACAAGCCAGCAGCCAAAGTGAGTGCATGCTAAGTAATGGGGTAGAGATAGGTTCCCTTTTGGGAATGGGTTCTTGATTTTTAAAAAATATATTTTTATTTATTTCAGAGAGGAAGGGAGAGGGAGTGAGAGACAGAAACATCAAGGGTGAGAGAGAATCATTGATCGGCTGCCTCCTGCACGCCCCTACTAGGGATCAAGCCCGCAACCCGGACATGTGCCCTTGACCGGAATTGAACCGAGACCCTTCAGTTCATAGACCGATGCTCTATCCACTGAGCCAAACCGGCTAGGCCTGGGTTCTTGATTTTTAGATTAGTCTTTTGGTATTATAAAGGAATAGGTCTTTGTTCTATTTACCTCTTAATTCTTCTTAAGATAGAAAAAGGCTGATTCTCTGAAACCAAGGAGCAGGCATGTAGGGATAGCAGTTGAGTATAGGTTGCTTTGCTGTGTTGGCTAAACAGATGTCTTCATGTTTGCCTTGGAGCTTGGTTTCCTGGAGGTAATCAGATGACTGGTACTTAGGGAATATATAGAACAAGTCTTTAAGACTTAATGGAGAAGTAGTCTGGTACTGAGTATTATTACACTTTCAGCCTGGGGCCTGTGCCAGCCCATTTGTAATCAGTGAAAAGTCTTTAAAAGTATGTTTCCATCAGTGAAAAGTCTTTAAAAGTATGTTTCCACTTGTTCAGCAAACTTTGAATTTTAGGTTCTAAGACTAGAACCTAAAATGGGGGGGGGGGGGGATAACTCACGGACATTGACAACAATGTGGTGATTGTGGCAGAGGGTGGAGGTAGGAAAGAGCATAGAGGAAATAAATGGTTTGGGGGGGGTAGAGAGTGGAACCTACTTCAAACCTTTTTATTTCCTGAGATTTCTATTTAGGATATTTTTTTCTAACTCATTTCTTTTTTTTTTTGAAGATATGTTTTTATTGATTTCAGAGAGGAAAGGAAAGGGAGAGAGAGATAGAAACATCAATGATGAGAGAGAATCATTGATTGGCTGCCTCCCGCACGCCCCCTACTGGGGATCGAGCCCACAACCTGGGCATGTGCCCTTGACCAGAATCGAACCCAGGACCCTTCAGTCCGCAGGCTGACGCTCTATCTATTAAACCAAAACTGGCTAGGGCCTAACTCATTTCTTTTCATTCTGTTACCCCCAAGCCTGAGAGAATGGGAACTGTAAGGTTATGAAGATGAGTGAGATTGGGAAATGGAGCAATTGTGCTTTATACTTCAAAAATCTGTCCCTTCTCACATAGAGTTTCTTGACTTGCTTAATTTTCTCTTTGGCCAATAGCTCCTGTATTGTCTTTCTAACTTTGATTTAGTCCCAAGTTGGCTCCTGGCCTACAGTAGTCCGTCCCCCCATCCCCCTCTAATCTCTGCATACTGCTTTCATATTCTAAGGTGCAATTTAGTGATACGTGGTTAGTGGATAGATTGCATTGGGGAATGGTGTTTGGCTTTTCTATAGCAATTAGGTTTCCTAATCTAGCAGAAGTTGTAGCTCTTTGAGAATGACTGTAAATCTCTTGTCTTCTCTCAGATGAAGGCTTGACTATTGACCTGAAGAATTTTAGGAAACCAGGAGAGAAGACCTTCACCCAACGTAGCCGGCTCTTTGTGGGCAATCTTCCTCCTGACATCACTGAGGAAGAAATGAGGAAACTATTTGAGAAATATGGGAAGGCAGGTGAAGTCTTCATTCATAAGGATAAAGGCTTTGGCTTTATCCGCTTGGTAGCAACTGTAGGCTTATAGAGCAAAGATGGGGAAGCTGGGGATTAATGCATATGGAAAATAAGGCAGTAAATAATTTTCAGATGGTCTGCTAAAAGCTTATAGTTGATGGAATAGGACAAAAAATGCAGATTTAAAAAACTTTTCCTTATAGGTTTCTTAAATATTGTTTTTATTGGGTTTGAGAGAGAGTGGAAGGGAGAGAAAGAGAAACATCAGTCAGTTCACTCTCACACACACTCTGACCATGGATCCAATCAGCAACCTGGGCATGTGTCCTGACCGGGAATCAAATTGGCAACCTTTCAGTGCACC